>NC_092126.1:110650811-110953842 GCF_043159975.1 Macaca nemestrina
TTTTGTATTTTTTTTTGTAGAGACAGGGTTTCGCCGTGTTGCCCAGGCTGGTTTCAAACTCCTGAGCTCAAGCAATCCTCCTGCCTCAGTCTCCCAAAGTACTAAGATTACAGGCATGAGCCACCACACCAGGTCATTCACCTTTATGCTTCAGTCCCCCGTCTGAAGTACCCTCTTGCCTTGTCTTTCTTTTTTTTTTGTATTTTTAATAGAGAGGGGGTTTCACTATGTTGGCCAGGCTGGTCTTGAACTTCTGACTTCCAGTGATCTGCCTGCCCCGGCCTCCCAAAGTTCTGGGATTACAGGCGTGAAACACCACGCCCAGCCTTGCCCTGCCTTTCTGACCTCCTTTTTTTTTTTTTTTTTTTTCTTTTCTTTGAGACGGGGTCTCACTCTGTCCCCCAGGCTGGAGTGCAGTGGTGTGATCTCGGCTCACTGCAAGCTCCGCCTCCCAGGTTCACGCCATTCTCCTGCCTCAGCCTTCTAAGTAGCTGGAACTACAGGTGCCCACCAACACACCCGGCTAATTTTTTGTATTTTTAGTACAGACGGGGTTTAACCATGTTAGCCAGGATGGTCTCTATCTACTGACCTTGTGATCCACCTGCCTTGGCCTCCCAAAGTGCTGGGATTACAGGCGTGAGACACCGCTCCCAGCCTTTAAAAAAGATCCCGCTATTGATGTTGAGGAAGTAAGTAGCTATGCCGTGAGAAGGCGCTATGATCATGCCTGTGAGTAGCCATTGCACAGGTGCCCATTGCTTGGGCAATATAGCAAGAACTCACATAAAAAAATAAAGAGTTCCTAGCCTATATGACTTCTAAAAGAATAACATACACTTGACTGATTTCTTGTTTTTGAGACAGAGTGTTGCTCTATTACCCAGGCTGGAGTGCAGTGGCATGATCTCGGTTTACTGAATCCTCTACCTCCTGGGCTCAAGTGATCCTCCCACCTCAGCCTCCCAAGCAGCTGGGACCACAGGCATGCGCCACCATGACTGACTAATTTTTGTATTTTTGGTAGAGATGGGGTTTCACTGTGTTGCCCAGGCTGGTCTCAAACCCATGAGCTCAAGTGATACACCCGTCTTGGCCTCCCAAAGTGCTGGAATTACAGGCGTGAGCCACTGTAGCAGTGCATTTGACTGGTTTCTAAAAGCTTTTATTTTATTTTATTTTTTTGAGACTGAGTCTTGCTGTGTTGCCCAGGCTGGAGTGCAATGGTACGATCTTGGCTCACTGCACCTACGTCTCCCGAGTTCAAGTGATTCTCCTGCCTCAGCCTCCCTAGTAGCCGGGATTACAGGCACCCGCCACCACACCCAGCTAATTTTTTGTATTTTTAGTAGAGACAGGGTTTCACTATGTTGGCCAGGCTGGTCTCAAACTCCTGATTGCAGGTGATCCACCCACCTCAGCCTCCCAAAGTGCTAGCATTACAGGAATCAGCCACCACACCCGGCCTTATTTTTTTCCATACAAGAGCTCATAATTTAACATTAACTGAAAAAAGGGACATAAGAATCATTTCAACTATGTAAAGAAAAAACTGCACAGGAAAAAAGACTGGAAGGAAATGAGCTAAAATATACATTACTGTTGCCTTATGTAAAAAACATATTATGCATGAATCATTTTTTTCTTTGTCTTTTTATTTATGTAACAGGAAAGGAAGAGGAAATAAAATTCTTTTTTGTTCCTATATATTTTTTTCAGCACTGTCTGAACATGCTAAATGTGCATATGTTAATTTCCATTCTGATAATCAAAGTAAGTAAAAAACTAGCTGGACACAGTAGCTTGCCTGTAATCCCTGCACTTCAAGAGGCTGAGGCGGGAAGATCGCTTGAGCCCAGGAGTTCAAGACTAGCCTGGGCAACATGGCAAGACTTTGTCTCTACAAAAAAAAAAAAAAATTAAGTGGGCATGGTAGCATGCGCCTGTGGTCCCAGCTACTTGGGAGGCTCAGGCAGGAGGATCTCTTGAGTCCAGGAGGTCGAGGCTGCAGTGAGCCATGTTCATGCCAGTATACTCCAGACTCGGAGACAAACCAAGATCCTGTCTCAAAAAAGGAAAAAGAAAAAGAACAAAGAAAAAGAAAAGCTGAGAAGGAGTGTGGGAGGGAGGGAGACAAGGAAAGGAACTCTCAGGTTTTATTATCTCACCTCAAAAAGGAGGCTGAATGCATCCTCCTCCTGACTTGTGAGGTGAACTGACAAGCCCTTAATGAAGACTCCTTGAGGGTTTTCTACGATGGTCATTGGTGTGACTGACGGTCCAACATAGGGCAGAGTGGACAGGAGATCAAACAGGCTCTCATTATAGATTTCCAAGTAGGAAACACGCACAGTGATGGCATGTGTGGGGCGTTCTTCGATCATCCTAAAAACCTAGATGACAGACAAGAGTAGAACTCCAACAGTCAACTAGCATAAGGGGGGCTTCTTACCTCAGAAGGGAACATCAAGACATACAGAATTATTCTTGTCCTAAAGGAATTGGGTGATATTTAGTATCATCCTATAGTTTTTTGAGGCTTGACATCAGATTGGCTAACACTTGAACCATCTCAAGAAGTAGAAGCATAATGAGTGGAAAGGACTCTGGAGTGAGGATTTCTTATTTTATAGAGTCTCATCATTTATGTGCCTCTTTCGAATCTATTTAATTCCATCCGCTTATAAATCTCTGTGATTGAGGCAGTGCAGGGGCAATACCTATTTGTGGAAGGCACCATGAAATAAAATTATTTGTCGGCCGGGTGCGGCCTGTAAGCCCAGCACTTTAGGAGGTGGAGGTGGGCAGATCACAAGGTCAGGAGATCAAGACCATCCTGGCCAACATGGTGAAACCCCGTCTCTACCAAAATTATAAAAGTTAGCTGGGCATGGTGGTGTGCGACTGTAGTCCCAGCTACTCAGAAGGCTGAGACAGGAGAATCTTTTGAACCTAGGACACGGAGCTTGCAGTGAGCTGAGATCGTGCCACTGCATTCCAGCCTGGGTGACAGAGACTCCATCTCAAAAAAAAATAAATAAATAAATAAATAAAATAATTTGTCTATGGTCACTCAGCTAGTAAGGGTAGAAGTAAAGCCAGAACTTAGCCTTCTCAACTCCCAATTCCCTCCCCAGTGCTTATCAAGGAAGGGATAATTCCTGAGGTCCTGCCTTCCTCTAAGAATTTACACCTGTGCTGTTCAAAATGGTAGACATAAGTTACAGATGGCTGCTGAGTACCTAAAATGTGGCTAGTACAAATGAACTGAATTTTAAATTTTATGTCATTTTAATTACATTTAGATTTTTTTTTTTTTTTTTTTTTGAGACGGAGTCTCGCTCTGTCGCCCAGGCTGGAGTGCAGTGGCCGGATCTCGGCTCACTGCAAGCTCCGCCTCCCGGGTTCACGCCATTCTCCTGCCTCAGCCTCCCGAGTAGCTGGGACTACAGGCGCCCGCCACCTCGCCCGGCTAGTTTTTTGTATTTTTTAGTAGAGATGGGGTTTCACCGTTTTAGCCAGGATGGTCTCGATCTCCTGACCTCGTGATCCACCCGTCTCGGCCTCCCAAAGTGCTGGGATTACAGGCTTGAGCCACCACGCCCGGCCACATTTAGATTTAAAAACTGATGCAATTCAGTTATTGGTAAACTTTAAGTATGTCTGGAACAACTTGGGTATGTAAATCTACTTTTTCAACATTTTATGAAATCTAAATACAGATCAAGCATTTCTGATCATATTTATGCCTAAACTGAAATGTGCTCCAAGTATAAAATATGTACTGGATTTCAAAGACTTAGTATGAGAAAAAGAATGTAAACTATCTCAATAAGTTTATATTGATTACATGCAGAAATATTTTAAATATATTTAGTTAAATAAAATATATCATTACAATTAATTTAATCTGTTTATTTTTACTTTTTTAAATGTGGTTACTGGAAAACTCAAATTTGCATGTGACTTACAGTATATTTCTATTAGAGGCATTGGGCTAGATTACTAAAGTCTAAGATGCTGAGATACTAAAGCTTTGACAGTGGGATATTAAGGCTATTGCTCCAAAAACAGGAACATGGATGGTTCACATACTAGAGGAATGTCTACACTTCTTATAGGACCGGGCTGCAAAAGTGTTATAGAACAGGGCTGTAAAGCCACCAAGATGTTTTCGGGGAAAGTCTTTTGCCTCCTACCTCCAACCAGAGGGTCCTTACAGAACCCAGGCTAGTGGGGCCCAAAGGAAGGCCCTTCTGTCCTATCTTCAGTTATGCTATTGAGACCCCCAGGGCTGACACAGTCCTGAAAGCTCAGGTCATGCCCTGCTTTTTGCTTTTGATCTTTCAGGGTCTGTGGTGGTGAAAAAAAGCCAGAGTAGGCCAGTAAGGAAGCTCTGCAAGGGTCCATATGCCCCTTATTAAAACCAGGAAGGAGAACGATTAGGACCTCCAAATCCTTAATTACAGGATCACAGACCATTGGAGCAGCAAGAGGCTGATTAGCATGCCTGACTCCCTCCTTCCCAAATGAGGAAACAGGCTCAGTGCGGGTATGGGTCAGAGTGTGACACCCAACCTCCTGGTTTCCTGAGGCCCCTGAGTCTACTGACTCCAGAGCCCTGTGTATGTTTTCTCCAGTACCAGTACCCACTGCAACTCCTTTGAGGCCTGGTCCCCCCTGTCTCTAGTAGCTGGCCTGGGGTCAGTAACATCTATGGCAGAGAGAGGGAACCTGTGTGGCATCCCACCCTTGGGCCCACTCTCTACCTGCTGCAGGGCACGAGGGAGGATCCCCCGGTGCTTGTAATTCTCAGTTGCCCCCGTCATGGTGTATGTCTTGCCAGCTCCCGTCTGCCCATAACACATGATGGTGCCTGCAAACATTTCAAAACACGGTGACATCCAGGAAAATAGCTCCAAGGATACTCTCCCCTCCTCCAGCATGCCTAATGCCAGCCAGGGCCCTTCGCATAAAGATGGCCAGTGGGAGCAGCCAAAGACATCAGGAATTCCACCATGGAAGAGGATGGGTGGACAGGGGAGCAGGGACAAAAGTGGTCAAAACAAGGACATCTGCCCTGAATCTGTGGTCCCCACAATGCTTTGCTGTTCCCTCCACCAAGAGATGATCCTGCCCTAGGGCTTCTGAGAAGGACAGGGAATCTCAGGGTACAGAGGAACTGGAACTTTTCCTAAAAAGATGAGGAGGGAGATAGGAGCATTAGACTCCAACCCTTCTCTAGCATAGCTATGAACTGCCAGGGTCTCAGGGTTGGCAGGAGGCATCAACTTCCCACAGAGGCAAAGAGGGGCTTTCAAAATCTCCAGGAAGAGATGGAGTGGAAAGGGCATTTTCTGTCAAGGGTGAGAATTCTTTGTAGACTACAAATTCCTGCAGGATCAAACAGGGCTCCTAGTTGGTTCCATGTCACTTCCAGAAATGTACCGCCATGAGCAGGCCCTGATCTGGACCACTGCCCCCACTGGGAAGACTTTCATTGCACTTCTCAACATCCTTTAGGTCTACCATCACCACCAGGCTCTGGAACGCAAACCATGCAGTCACCCTGAGCTCAAGTTCCTATCTGTTCTTCCCCTTAGCATAGGCAGCCTGAGCCAGACCCCATCCCACAGACTGCCCATGGGCATTTACATGGCAGATCTGCCCAGGCAATGCTGGGCTGTGGAAATTTTTTGCCTTTGTCACACAGACGCTCTAGTTCTTGGGACTGGTAGCAGGTTTTACACAAGGGACCCTGATTCAGCATCTGAGTTGGAGCCAGAAATGGTATCTATTAACCCAGCACAGATGAACGGGAAGGAGGCACTTCAGCTGCAACTCAGAGCCCATCTGTGGTTCCACAGCACCTCTGCTCAAGACTATTCATCTCCCTGGGCCTTAGTTCCTCTGTCTTCACCTCCTCAAGGTCACAATCCCTTCAGAGCATCGTGAAAACCAAAAGAGAACCTCCTTAAGTCTGGGGACCACATCTAAGTATCACATTCAGTATAAATTACAGCATCTACACTCAACACACTTTTAAATATAAAACCTAAACTTGCAAAACAGGGAACATCCTACTCAGCAGCCACCAGATGGCAAAGTCTACAAACTGTGATATATTCTTTTATATATTCCTAGAATATCAACTGTACATTAATTGTGTTGGTAGAATAAATGAAAATAGCTCCTAGCAGGAAGCTGAGAGACAAATGTTTGGACTCCATCAAATTCATCATAAAGATGCATCTTCAAAACTAATATTTGAGAGATTTGAAACAGGATAATAATTGAACCCCTGTGACCTATAGACAGCTACAATCTTTTAATTTTCCTATGAAGGTAGAATCCCAGGACATTGGATCAAGCCATGCCCACAATGTCAACAAGCAAACAGTAAGTTTTGCAACGTAAGAACATGGAGACAGACAAATAAGCATACAAATGATAGTAAGTGAGGTTTTATTTTATTCACCATAAAATATTTGCATCTCTTACTCTTCAGGTTCTTATATAAGACAACAGTTAATTAATTAAGTTACCATTATAGCCATTGAGGGCCTGAGAAACCACATCCTTTGCAACTGTCTCATAAACCAAGTCCTGGGAGGCATCGTGAAGAACTCCATCCAACTTGAACGACCAGTCTATCTGTTGGTTATTGACAACTCCTCTCCGAATGTCTTTTTTTAAGTGAATATCAATGCTCTAGGAAAAAAGAGTGAGAAAGAAAAAAATGTTATTTGTTCAAAAACAGGTATTAAAAAAATCACTGATAGCTGAGGCCTAATTTGGAGGGAACAGAGGAAGTGAACTGTAGGATGAACAGGGACTCCCACGTAGGGGCTGATATTCCAGATGAATTCTTTGGGATGGGAGAAGAGAGCTCCTGCAGGGAGGTGGAAAGATCAGGAGACTGGAACACTTCCTAGTTTTAGCACCTCTAACCCTAGTTCATAGGGTGCTGTCTGTCTTGGTTTCTCCACCTATGATATGAAGTCAAATTTATCATGTTCTTATTAAACAAGTTTTACATAGATTCCATAAGCACAGGGAGGCCTTCAATTACGCCAGAGGGAATAGTGAGCCTGGCGACAGAGGCCTGGGCTCCAGCCCCATTGCTCTGGTTGCTGGCAGTGAGGCCTCTCTCAGCTCTGCATTATGGTGAACACCTACTTCCACACACATGCTATGAGCCAAAGTGAGTGATAATGAAATGAAAGCCACAGAGAAGGCTATGGACTTCTCAGACATTGGAATTAAGAGTAAATTGAGGGTGCCATCAGCAGATTTTTAGATGCATGCCCCTTCATAGTAAGCCATTGTGGTAGCAGCTGGATTAGGGACATACCGGGTAAGGTCAATGGTATGTCTTCTTGATGAGAACTTCTGATGTAAAGACTCTTGCTGAAATCTTACACTGACTGCCCTAACGCAGAAGCTATACCTGGCTAGAGAGAGAAAAATTAAGATCAAGAAAGACAGACTTGGCCAGGCGCAGTGGCTCATGCCTGTAATCCCAGCACTTTGGGAGGCCACAGCAGGTGGATCACCTGAGGTCAGGAGTTCAAGACCAGCCTGACCAACATGGTGAAACCCCATCTCTACTAAAAATATAAAAATTAGCTGGGCATGGTGGCACGTGCCTGTAATCCCAGCTACTAGTGGGGCTGAGGCAGAAGGATCACTTGAACCTGGAAGGCAGAGGTTGCAGTGAGCCAAGATTGTGCCACTGCACTCCAGCCTGGGCAACAGAGTAGGATTCTGTCTCAAAAAAAAAAAAAAAAAAAAAGAAAGAAAGAAAGACGTGGTCCATTCACACATTAAATGCTCTGTGCTTCTGTGTTCATTGAAAACCATGTCCAGCAGGAAACATTTGAAAGGGCTGCATGTGAGCTCTTTTCTGACCGCTAGGATCTATGAGGCTTGGGCAGTTTGCCCTTTAATTTTTCCTTTGAAGAATGTTTCAATGCTGCCCAGAGTAGGCCCACAATTGTCTGCTGAATGAAAACATCTAACACTCTCACGCTGTCCTAAGCCTTCAGAAGCGTTCTCAGGCTGAGGATATAGGGACAGATATATCTTTCCACTTCTCTTGATAAGTATTTCTCCAGATGTTTTGATAAGCTAAGCAGTAATGAACTCAAGATATTCTTACTGCACCCCTTGGGAGATTATACAATGACAGATCAATCACTAGAAAGCTTTATGAATGTGAAGAAATGTCAATTTTTCTGTGTCAGATATGAGGGTAAAGGTAAACTTATTAATTTATTAAAGGTAAAATTATTAAAAGACAAAGATGGGATTTTATTAATTTCCTCATTAGCAGCGTTGTGAGGGGGTGGTTTGGACTTGATGGACACTAGAGTCCATTGGACCCTGTCCAATTCTATCTTGGTCCTTCAAAGGTTGTTTGGAAATACGGTTACACTACAGGAAGGTGGGACAGAGAGGCCCAGTCAGGTGAAGGCAAACACATCGCACTTACTCTTTTGTCATCTCCGTATCTGATCATTTCATGAGCAAAGTCATCGGTGGGTTTGACACGGACAAATGCGTGAACTTTTTTCCTAGTACCCATTCTAGCTAAAAAGAAGGGAACAACGAAATTTTGAATAGTCATTATTAAATAACAAGTAGAGAAGAGGGGTCATTCGTTAAGAAGATCAGAAAAGAGTGACAAGCAGTCCATTTTTCCCTCTCTCCCTGAAAGCCAGTCTTCCTTTTCCCCCCTCAGCATTTCAGTGTTCTACCCACAAGACACTGCTCCACAAATACAGGCACTTTCTGCTTCACAGACTGCTTTGCCATTTTCCACCAATGACCCCAGAGAGACCGAAATACAAAGTAAAAAGAATGCTTCCTTTAGTGTCCTAATCTTAGATGTCATTTCTAGAAATGTTCTGCATCTAAGATGATGAGTCCACTTATACTTTCCTTCTTTTATTATATTTTCTTCTGAAATACTTACTATGAAATACATTAAAACTAATTTTCTTTTCATTAACTTATCTTGCTTCAGATACAGCATCCTCTTCTCCAAGAGACTAACTAGATCAGAAATAAATGCCCTAGAAGTATATTTGGTCCATAATCAAATATTCTTTCTTCTCTTACTATATTAAGAAAAAATATCACAGACAGTCCCCTACCTCCTCTTGCTCTCCTAAAACCTAACTATATTCTCATCATTTTCTTTCAGTGTGTGTGTATATGCATGTGCACATATATATATAGTAGTATAAATAAAGGAAGACATAGGACATATATACATACTTTTTTCTCTTCTTTTGAGACAGAGTCTCACCCTGTCACCCAGGTTGGAATGCAGTGGTGCTATCATGGCTCAATGCAGCCTTGACATCCTGGGCTCAAGTGATCCTCCTGCCTCAGCCTCCCCAGTAGCTGGGACTACAGGTGTGTACCACTGTGCCTGGCTAGTTCTCTTACCTTCTTTTTGTAAGATGGTGTCTTACTATGTTGCCTAGGCTGGTCTTGAACTCCTAGCCTCAAGTGATCCTCCTATCTTGGACTTCCAAAGTGCTGAAATTACAGGCATACCCAGCTGATGTTCAATTTTTTTTTTTTTAATTAACATTTATTTCATTGTTTTATTTTTGGAGATAAGGGTTTCTTTATGTTGCCTAGGCTAGCCTTTAACTTCTGAGTTCAAGTGATTCTCCCATCTCAACCTTCCAAGTAGCTGAGACTACAGGCGCATGGCTTGGCTTTTAAAACACTAACTTTTGGCTGGGCGCAATGGCTCACACCATAATCCTAGCACTTTGGGAGAGCAAGGTGGGCAGATCCCTCGAGGCCAGGAGTTTTGAAACCAGCCTGGGCAACATGGCAAAAACCCATCTCTACAAAGAATACAAAAATTAGCCAGGAGGCCAGGTGCGGTGACTCATGCCTGTAATCCCAGCTCTTTGGGAGGCCGAGCCAGGTGGATTACCTGAGGTCAGGAGTTCAAGACCAGCCTGGCCAACATGGTGAAATGCCATCTCTACTAAAAATACAAAAATTAGCCAGTCGTGGTGGCAGACGCCTGGAATCCCAGCTACTCAGAAGGCGGAGGCAGGAGAATCGCTTGAACCCAGGAGGTGGAGGGTGCAGTGAGCTGAGATCGCACGATTGCACTCCAGCCTCGGCAACAGAGAGGGACTCCATCTCCAAAAAATAAATAAATGAATAAATAAATAAAATAAATAAATTAGCCAGGCATAGGGGTGCATGCCTATAGTCCCAGCTACTCAGGAGGCTGAGGTGGGAGGATCACTTGAGCCTGGGGAAGTTGAGGCTGCAGTTAGCTTTGATCATACCACTGCAATCCAGCCTAGGTGATACAGTGAGACCATGTCTCAAAAAAAAAAAAACACAAAAAACTAACTTGGGCCAAGCACAGTGGCTCTTGCCTGTAATCCCAGCACTTTGGGAGGCTGAGGATGGCAGATTACCTGAGGTTAGGAGTTCAAGACCAGCCTGGCCAACATGATAAAACTCTGTTTCCACTAAAAGAAAAATAAAAAACAAAAATTAGCCGGATGTGGTGGTGGGCGCCTGTAATCTCAGCTACTCTGGAGGCTGAGACAGGAGAATCGCTTGAATCTGGAGGGTGGAGGTTGCACTGAGCCAATGTCATGCCACTGCATTCCAGCCTGGGTGACAGAGCAAGACTCAGTCTAACTAACTTTTAAGACGTTAACCATAAAAACCCCTCATGTATAACAGGGACTTGTTTTAATTAGATTATCTTGCTTTTTAAAAAAAGTACATTAAATAATGGTAACATTTTATATAAAATTATCTGAGAGAGGTCCATTGGGTGTTACCTGACAAAAGTTATTTCCGATTTTTTTTATTTATTATTTTCGAGACATTTATTTCAGACAGTCTCACTCTGTCTGAGACAGTGCACTCAGGCTGGAGTGCACTGATGTGATTTCAGCTCACTGCACCCTGTCTCCCAGGCTCAAGCAATCCTCCCACCTCAACCTCAACCTCCAGAGTAGCTGGGGGGACAGGTGTGCGTCACTACACCCGGCTAATGTTTTGCATTTTTGTAGTGATGGGGTTTCAACATGTTGCCCAGGGCGGTCTCAAACTCCTGGGTTCAAGCAATCCATCCACCTCAGCCTCACACTCAATTTCTAAAGCTTGGGGAACCACTCTTCACATCCAAGGGCCCATTCTCCTGCCCAGAGAAATTCAGATGCCATCCAGGGTATGCTCCGAAAGGGACCATGAAGAAGCAGGGGAGCTCTGGGAGCAGATGCCCGGGCCTCCCTCCCTGAAGTCCCTGCACAAGAGTAGCACAGGCCAGTTCAGAGCATCAACCTCAGCTGGGCATGGTGGCTCACGCCTGTAATCCTAGCACTTTGGGAGGCCAATGTGGGAGGATTGCTTGAGGCCAGGAATTAGAAACCAGCTTGGGCAACACAGCAAGACCTCGTCTCTACAAAAAATTTTTAAAATTTGCTAAGTGTGGTGGTGCATGCGTGTGGTCCCAGTTATTCAGGATGCTGAGGCAGCAGGATCACTTAAGCAGTGATGGCACAACACTGCTCTCCGGCCTGGACAATAGCATGAGACTGTCTCAACAAAACAAAACAAATAAGCAAAAGCATCACTCTCCCTCCAGAGCCTGGCCCTTCTCTGCCCCGATATTTGCCAACATGCACATGCACATGCAGTCACCCCATGTATGCTTCCCTCCCCATGCTGACACCATGGCTCCAAGCAGGCCAGGAGCCATATCCACCTCCAATAAGTCTTCCTTTGCACACCCGTCTTGTAAGCCTGCTACTCAGCAGCCCCTTAACACCCAAACATTTGGAGACCCCACGCCATCTTGCACTTACTGAAATACTGCTTGTTACCATTCTTATGTCGCTTCATTTGAGTGGGTTTCAGTTCCCAAATTAAATTACAAGCTGCTTGAAGGCAAGGATTGTGCTTTTTATCTCTTTGGAATCCCCTCACAATGTCCAGGGCAGAGCCCAGCACAGAGTAGGTGTTCAGGAAATGGCGGTGGGTGGTGATGGTAATGGCTGGAAGTCAGAGGGCAGCTGAATCTTCATATGTGGATCTATCTTCAGTCACTACTGAGAGAGTCCCAAGGGGCATATGATGTCACTCCCCTTCCATGACAACTCCAACCCAAGCCCACAGCCCTTCCAGGAGGACACTTGGTTTCCAGGTGCAAAAATCCACATCCAGCACCTCACCCCACCTTTTTTTTTTTTTTTTTTTTTGAGACAGGGTCTCACTCTTTCACCTAGGCTGGAGTGCAGTGAAACAATCTCGGCTCACCATAGCCTCCACCTCCTGGGTTCAAGCGATCCTCCCACCTCAGTCCCCCAAGTAGCTAGGACTACAGGCGTGCACCACCACGCCCGAATAATTTTTGTATTTTTCCTAGAGACAGGGTTTCGCCGTGTTGCCCAGGCTGGTCTTGAACTCCTGAGCTCAAGCAAGCCGCTCACTTCAGCCTCCCAAAGTGTTAGGATTACAGGCGTAAGCCACGGCGCCCGGACCCCTCCCTTTCTCCCTCAGGACTTTGTGGGGAATGTCTCTCCTTGGGGAACCACCCTTTGATATTTCTGGTATAACAAAGCAAGTCTCTGAATGGTCACCAAGAGACTTCTGTGTTAAGACGCTCGAGGTTTCCTCATTTGTCTTTAGTGGGAATTAACAGAATTGTCAACAAGCACCCATGAAGACTCGACAAGAGGAAAGGGAGCGTTTGGTGGTTGGGGTGGTAGGCACCAGGTGGGTCCCTGTCTTCCAGTGCTCCTGTTTAGACGAGGGGCTGTCATGGGGGAACCCTCATAGCTACCCGAAGCGGCAGCAGCAACACCCGAATCCAAAACACTGGGTCCAACTGCACCTGGCCTTGGCTGAACAAGACTAGGACGCAAGCAAAACTAGCCTTTCTCCTTTTTCTCACCCAATGTGCCGGACCCCCGCGTGAAGCCTGGGCGGCAGTGGGCTTTGAACCCATTCCGGTCCCTCTCTGGAGAGGTTTCCTCATCTGTAACGCGAAGGGCCGCGACTGGTGATCCCAAAGCCCTCTCTAGTACGAAAATCGACTAGTGCAGAAGAGTCCAGACGACCTCTGGCTCCCTGCCTCACGGCCTCTGTGTCCTGGGCGCGACCCCTTTATGGGACCAATGAACATTAGCTCCGAAGACCGTAAGCCGAGGCCAGGCTGAAAGGACTCTCGTGATGTCGCGCCCTCCTTCGCCTGGGATTCAGAGATGAGCGATCCAGCTGGGAACCCCCAGATAGAGCGGTGTTT
The DNA here is from genome assembly GCF_043159975.1 of Macaca nemestrina. NCBI lineage: Eukaryota > Metazoa > Chordata > Mammalia > Primates > Cercopithecidae > Macaca > Macaca nemestrina. The sequence continues at coordinate 110,664,118 of NC_092126.1, forward strand.
GGACCCCAGCCACTATCAGCAGTCCAGGCGCACACCCTTCTCCCGTCTCTCCACTCCCACCGGCGCGCAGCCCCTGCTCACCGTTCACCGGGCAGCGACGCTCCCGGGACGCGACGGCCACAACCGAAGCCACCTGCACTCCCCACGCGGGGCTATCTAGCAGTGTACACAGTCGCCATGGCAACGGGTCGCTTCCGGGGATTCCGGAAGTGTCGGGGTGGCGGAAATGAAGTCCGAGGTCCTACGTCGAGGATATGGGTGAGGTCATGGCCGAATCGGGAAGACGAGAGATGGGGCCGATTGATCTAGAAAGACTTCGGCCGATGCATGCGCGAAGCCAAGTTCGAGGTAGCGAGACAACGAAGGCCGCACGTGAACCAGGAAGCGGGGCGGCGGGGCTTCCGGCGCCGAGGAGTTTCAACTACGGCGGCCGCAGAGGCCCGTCTAATTGCTGCTCCGCGCTCCGAGCCGCTGTCGGCGTGCTAGATCGCCCCGCCCTGGTTAGTGTCTAGCCGGCCGGCGAGGCCTGCGCAGTTGCGGCGGCCGGGGAAGATGGTGGAGGACGGCGCGGAGGAGCTGGAGGATCTGGTGCACTTCTCGGTGTCCGAGTTGCCTAGTCGCGGCTACGGCGTCATGGAGGAGATACGGCGGCAGGGCAAGCTGTGCGACGTGACCCTCAAGGTATCGCGGACTGGGCGGCAGCGAGCTGAGGGGAAAGGGGTCGAGCGGGGAGTAAAAAGGGGCGGGGGGTCAGAGAAAGAGAGGTCGAGCGGGGAGAGGGCTGGGGAGAAGAGGTTTGAGGGTTGCCGAGTAGTGGGGAGAGAGGTGCCGAGCAGAAGGGGATCGGGGCCGAGTCGGGGAGAGGAAGAGGACAACCTTTCAGCCCCTGAAAGGAAAGGTTGAGAGGTGCGCCGCTTAGGCCCTTGAAGTGGGAGTTATTGGGGTGACAGCCTCCCTTTTCTGTCATACAGACGAGAGAAAATGGACTTACCTTCTATGGAGGCAGGGGCGGTGGCCGGCCCCACATGCTGATGGGCACCACTGAATTCAGCACCCTCTCTTGTCACTACAGATATTTCTTTGTGCCTGTCGAACTTGGCTGTGCTGTTGTAGAGAAGGCTTCTCCTTGGGAGTCATTGCCTGCCCTTAATTGTTGAATCACTACTTTGTCTCTTAAGAGCTTTTAAAATCTGATCTGGAAATTTTTTGAGGTGGGAAGCCACCCTGCCCCACACTGGAAGGCATCACCACCACCACCACAAGCTTCCCGGGGCTGGGCCTACTGGCCGCCTGGGGAGAGGGATGCTGACTGATATTAAAAGGGAAAGATATCTTAACCACCTGTTCCCCACCAGCATTCTGGTCGCAAGAGCCAGCCTCCCTCCTGTGCCTGGGTCTTTTCATGTGGAAGGGGCATGCTGTGCTGCTCCCTGGCCAAGCCACCGAACCATGTGGAGACGTCCGGCCCGGGAGATGATGAGTGGGGCTCCCTGTTGGGCTTTGACCGGAAAGTTCTCAGCATCTGTGGGTGATCCCTGTTTAAAAAACAAACAGGGCAGACATGGTGGCTCACACCTGTAATCTCAGCACTTTGAGAGGCGAGAGGATCACTTGAGTGGGGGAGTTGGAGACCAGCCTGGGCTATGTAGGGAGACCCTGTCTCTACAAATAATAAAAAATTGGCTGGGCATGGTGGCCTGTGCCCGTAGTCCCAGCTACTCGGGAGGGTGAGGTGGGAGGATCGCTTGACCCTAGGAGGTCAAGCCTGCAGTGAGTTGTAATCGCACCACTGCACTCCAGCCTGGGCAACAGAGCAAGACCCTATTTCTCCTATTTCTCTCTCTCTCTCACATACACACACACAAAGAAATAAAAGAAAGAAAAAATAAAACTGCAGAGATCCTTTTGCTCTTCTTCTTTTCTTTTTTTGAGACAGAGTCTCGCTCTGTTGCCCAGGCTGGAGTTGCAGCGATCTCGGCTCACTGCAACCTCTCTCCTGGGTTCAAGCGATTCTCCTGCCTCAGCCTCCCCAGCAGCTGGGACTACAAGCACACACCACCACCCCGGCTAATTTTTTCTATTTTTAGTAGAGAGGGGGATTCACCATGTTGCCCAGGGTGGTCTCGAACTCCTGAGCTTCAGCAATCTGGCTGCCTCGGCCTCCCAAAGTGCTAGGATTACAGGTGTGAGCCACCACGCCCAGCCTGCTCTTATTTTCTGCATGGTTAAGGAAACTTTCCTTCTTCAACATAGTTGAGTCAGATCTCTGGAGATGGTAGAGTAGGATGGTTGAGTATGGCTTTGAAGGCAGAAGAATTTGGATTAAAATCCTAGTTGTAACCTTGGGCAAGTTACTTAATCTCTGTAAGCCTTGGTTTTTTTTGTTTTTGGTTTTGTTTTTTTGAGACAGTCTCTCTGTGTCGCACAGGCTGGAGTGCAGTGGCGTGATCTTGGCTCACTGCAACCTCCACCTCCTGGCTTCAAGTGAATCTCCTGCCTTAGCCTCCCAAGTAGCAGGACTACAGGCGCCTGCCACCACGCCTGGCTAATTTGTGTGTGTGTGTTTTTAGTACACACGGGGTTTCACTATGTTAGCCAGGCTCATCCTGAGCTCCTGACCTCATGATCCGCCCGCCTCAGCCTCCCAAATTGCTGGGATTACAGGTGTGAGCCACTGAGCCCGGCCCTTTTCATCATTCTAAACCCTCCTGAAGGAGGTTATTTTCCAGGAGAGGAGTGAAGTGATCTGAGAAGGCACGAGATCTTCTCAGATGGGAAAGAGGAACTAAGAGAATTCAGAAAAATGAGCTAGACTAAAGGAGGCAGAGGAAGTAAAAGTAAATTAGAAGTTTTTATCCACAGTGATTATATGGTGGAAGATGTTAAGGCCACTAGAAATTTGTAAGCAGAAAAATGATCCGGTTGTGGCAGCAACACTTGGTGTAAATAGAGACTAGTGAAAAACAGTAATAGGTGTGAATTTCTAAATTAAAATTTAGGCTGTAGACTGGGCACCGTGGCTCATGCCTATAATCCCAGCACTTTGGAAGGCCAAGGCGAGTGGATCGCTTGAGGCCAGGAGTTTGAGACCAGCCTGGGCAACATGGCAAAACCCCATCTCTATTGGGGGAAAAAAAAAAGAGTTAGGCTGTAAGGGTGAACCAGGGGAATCTTATAAGACACAGGGAATCAAAAAGGGCATGGCAGCGTGGGATGGTCACATATACTTCTACATAAAGTATTAATAGTACACTTAATGCAGATATTGAATATAGTAATCTTTCAGCAGAACTTTGCTCATTCATTCAGAGGGAAAAGTAAGTTATCAGACGTGGCTGGGTGCAGTGGCTCACGCCTGTAATCCCAGCGCTTTGGGAGGCCGAGGCAGGTGGATTGCTTTGAACTCAGGAGACCAGCTTGGGCAACATGGTGAAACCTCATCTCTACAAAAAATTAGCTGTAGTGGTGTGTACCTTTAGTCTTAGCTACTCAGGAGGCTGAGGTGGAAGGATCACTTGAGGTGGGAGGATCACTTGAGCCTGTTGCCCAGGCTGGAGTGCAGAGGCTGCAGTGAGCTGAGATCATGCCTCTACACTCCAGCCTGGGCAACAGAGTGAGACCCTGTCTCAAAAAAAAAAAAAAGAAAGAAAGAAAAGAATCAGACATAGTTTCAACTGAGACGGTCAGTCTGAATTGCTGTGTTAGTTTCAAGGATCTAGAACATAAGGACCAGTATATTTATTTTTTTCTCTCTAATAAAAAGCCTCCAGTAGGAAGGACTAGTATAAAGGCATGCGCTAGAGCTGGACAGGACTGTAGAGAGCATTTACTTCACTGATTTTGAAAACTGTATTGTAGAGCCCAAGGAGTAGCTCTGTAGCAATATAATGCTGGAACCGGGAAAAGGGCATGCAAATCAGGCTTTGCACATTTCACTACTTGCCACCAGAGCTGTCCTGGGAAATCTGTTTTGTCTCTCTTGTCAAAGTCTTTCTTCAGTTTTCTGGTGACTCCACAATGTTTTTCAAGTAAACAGACACTGAAAAACTGGTTGGAAGCTTTTTGGTGTGAGATATTTTATTGACTGGTGGGCCTCCCTGTCAGGCAGTGGTTCTCAAACTTCAGTGGACTTCAGAATCACCTGGTAGCCTTGTCAAAACGCTGGTTGTTGGACCTCACCCAGAATTTCTAATTCATTAGGTCTGGCATGGGCCTGAGAACTCATATTTCTGACAGGTTCCCCTATGCTGCCACTCTTAGTCTGGGACCACGTTCTGAGGGCCATGGTTGTAGGGTGATGGACCTGTCGTTTTCTGTGGGATATGTTCAAAGTCCGTAGATCTTCCTCCAGGCTTCTTCCTAGGTGGTATAAGCCTGGCTGTTATTCTGGGAGACTTATGGTAGGAGAGGGCTGGAGGTTCTCCCTTCTGTGTGCAGACTTTCACTTAATCCCACTAAATGGTACCACTTCCTTGTCTTCAGGGGTGCCCTGGTTACCCAGGTCCAGAGGCTTTTGTTCATTCTGTCTGAAGAGTAAACCTCCAGTCTTCTACCTGGGTGGTGATGCAGCAGTTGCTTGCCTCAGGGAGGGGGACCAGTACTTCCTGATTTCAGTCCTCCTTCTTGCTCACAACTTCAGAGGAAACTGGTCCCTCCAATGGTTCCATTTTGGAGGGGATTCTTCAGTGGCTTGCATTCCACAACACTCAGTATCCTCTAAGTCAGTTACTACTCATCTTTTCTTCTTCTAAAATTTTGTTGACCCTTCTAATCTGCTGTCTCTCTCTGCTTCTTTTTCCTTCAGAGCTTTGCTGTTCCTTGATCATCAGTCCGAAAGGCAGTATCACACAGACTCTGCAGCCACACTGCCTACGTTTGAGTTCTGGGTCTGCCACTTATTAGCTGTGAAAATGAGCAGCTTCCTTAAACACTGGTGATTCTCTGTCTCATCTGTAAAATGCAGATCACCACCTACTTGAATGTTGAGGATTCAATTAGTTAATGTACTTCAAATAATCATGTAGTAAATGCTCAGTAACTAGTGTGTGTGTGTGTGTGTGTGTGTGTGTGTGTGTGAGTATTTTCTTTCTTTCTTTCTTTCTTTCTTTGAGACAGAGTCTTGCTCTGTTGCCCAGGCTGAAGTGCAGTGGCGCAATCTTGGCTCACTGCAACCTCCGCCTCCCAGGTTCAAGCGATTTTCCTGCCTCCTCTTGAGTAGCTGGTATTACAGGCGCATACCACCTTGCCTGGCTAATTTTTGAATTTTTGTAGAGACAGGGTTTTACCATGTTGGCCAGGATGGTCTCCAACTTCTGACCTCAAGTGATCTGCCTGCCTCAGCCTCCCAAAGTGTTGGGATTACAGGCGTGAGCCACCACGGCCGGCCAGTAGTGTATATTTATTAATAATAATTTAATGAATTTTCTAGAAGGAGTGGAGATAAGTTCATGTGTTCAACCTGCCATTTTGAATTTTTTTTAGCTTCTGATGAATTTTGAATGATTTTATCTGGACAAAATGTTCATTGCCTTAAATGACTTTGCCAGCCGGGTGTGGTGGCTCACGCCTGTAATCCCAGCACTGTGGGAGGCCAAGACAGGTAGATCATGAGGTCAAGAGATCGAGAACATCCATGCCAACTTGGTGAAACCCCATCTCTACTAAAAATACAAAAATTAGCTGGACATGCTGGCGTGGGCTAGGCAGGAGAATCGCTTGAACTCGGGAGGCACAGGTTGCCATGAGCCAAGATCGTGCCACTGCACTCCAGCCTGGGGACAGAGCGAGACTCTGTCTCAAAAACAACAAAAAAGACCTCTGCACTAATTCATTAGCCTGCACTTTACAAATGAAGACCCAAGCCCAGAAGGGGAAGGGACTCGTTCAAGGTCACAGGTTGAGTTAAGCAGCATTGGGACTAAACTCTTTGTCTCCATATTCAGGGTCAGGTGTTCTCTCATGCTCTCCTGTTGCCTCTTCTGTCACTGTCGGTAAATGAACTGATTTCAGCTGCTGCCACATGAATTAATCTACCTCAGATCTACTGTATTCATCCTTAAGGGCGTGTCATCTTTTCTCTCTTCCTGAATTATAGGGAGAACGTGAAAGTGAGTATTAGCATTCATGCCACATTCTCAAAATTCACTGCCAACACTTGAACCTAGGCTTAATTTCCTTTTGGGAAATATTTGAAATTTAAATTCATTGGGAGCCTGTCGGATAGTGAAGTAGAGGCATGACAGAAAAGAGTAACATATTCATTAAAAAAAAAAAAATCGCTTTCTGTATCTCCAATGGCTTGAAGCTGTTATGAGGAAAAGCCCATGGTTCTTTTCCTTGGCAAATCATTTTATCTTAAAAGTTATGAGGATTGTAGTGCAAGACTTCTTGGCATAAGGCTTGGCCTAGGTAGACAGATTTGCATCCATGGAAGCTCTCGTCCCCTCTTCCCTAAGTTGAGTTTCGTGTCCTTTGCTCTGGGCTGCCAGGAGCCCAAGGCTCAGGCAGTGTTGTCTGATTCATCTGGGTCTAGCCATTTGGGCACACTCACTAGATTTAATGAGTTTTTCTTCTTAGTCATAAGATTTGGAGCCAGATTCATATGTTTATTTTTTTCCCTTATGCTTCTGTAAGGCTTTGAAGTTCATATATTTCTGCTTTCCCTTTATCTCACATTTATTTTCTTTTTGAGTGACAGCAGAATGAGGTCACCAAACCTGAGTATTATTCACAGGGCCATAAGCTTAAAGGAGAGAGGAGCTCCCTATATAGACACACACCCTTTGTTTTGCAACCGCTGATAAATGGTTCCTGAAAGATCTGCTGGCATTAGCCTTCTCAGCATTTTCCCAAGGCTCCTGCCAAGGTTTTGAACCTGGCTCTGATAATTTAGCCCTCAGAAGGAAATGTTTTTTCCATGGATGAAAGGTACAGTATTAGAATATTTCCTTGTGTGACCCACTAAATGTAGGCACACAATTTTCACGAAATTGGCTTCAAGAGCTACGCATTTGAATCTGGAATCTTGCCTAATTTGTTGTCACCACTGGCTTTGTGATGAAAGAGTAGGTGGAGAAGGATATGAGGAAATGAATTAAGGGCTTGTCGATGCATGCCATTTTTATGTTGTGTATAGTACAGTGAGTTACACAGGGTTAATTATAGATCTAGAATAATCATATTAAAAGGAGCTGTAGGCTGGGCACAGTGTTTCATATCTGTAATCTCAGCACTTTGGGAGGCGAGATGGAAGGATCGCTTGAATCCAGGAGGTCAAGGCTGCAGTGTGAGCCATGGTTGAACCGCTGCACTCCAGCCTGGCAATAGTATGACTCTGTCTCAAAAAAAGGAAAAAGGGAATTGTAGAGGTTCCCTATCAAAGCTATCATTTTACGTGTGTATGCATGGACATAGAGTGTGGAATGAATGGAGACTGGAGTGGGGTGAGGGATGAGGAATTACTGGGTACAATGTACATTATTCAGATGATGGTTACGCTAAAATCCCAGCCTTCACCACTATGCAATATATCCATGTATCAAAACTGCACTTGTACCCATAAATTTATACAAATAAAAACATTTTTAAGCCATCATTTTACAGATGTAAAAAACCCTGAGGCTTAGAGCTATTAAGGGATTTGCCCACGGCACAAAGCTATATCAGCTGAGATCTAACACAGCTGTTTATTGGTGGAAGCCATGCTTTTACATCCTGTCAGATTATTCACCTGCCCTGCTGATGGTATGAAGCAGAGTAGGGAACAAAGCATCCTTAGTGTCATTCTTGAGTACAGACGGCAGGGATATGAATGTCCAGATGCCACACCAACATTTTATTTCAGGAGAGAAGATGCAGGCTTTTTCTACTAGTCTCTTAGACATATGAATTCTTGACTCTGATTTTGAAATGACATTGTATTAGAAACTTGTGCTTCTGAATATTGCTCATTACCAGGGTTTTCTACTGACATTTTTCATGTAGTTAGGTTTATCTCTCTCTATGTAGTTAGCTTCATCTTCCTCTTTTTTTTTTTTCCTTGAGACAGGGTCTCTTCTCTCGCCCAGGCTGGAGTACAGTGGTGGGATCACAGCTCACTGCAGCCTCGAAATCTCTGGCTCAAGCCATCCTCCTACCTCAGCCTCCCAAGTAGCTGGGACCACAGGTGTGTGCCACCACGCCTGGCTAATTTTGTTTATTTTTTGAGAGATGGGGCCTCACCTTATTGCCTAGGCTGGTCTCAAATTCCTGGGCTCAAGTGATCCTCCTGCCTCTACCTCCGGAAGTGCTGGGATTACAGGCATGAACCACCACACCTGGCCCAGCCTTGTCTCTTTCTAGTGAGCTATCAGAACTGAGAGGAAGAACATGCTCCTTGAGGGGCACAGCACTTGTTATATGAATTTCATATCAAAAATTCAGTTTTAATCTCCTTGTTCAAGTTATGTTGTGGATAATGCTATTAAATTTGGACACCAATTAGGTGAATTAGAGAGCTTGATGCTGCCTGACATGTGGGTAGGGAAAGAGAGTTGGAGGTACAGCTTGGACGATCCATTATCAGCCAAGCAACATTCATCATGTTCACCCTAAGGCTTATGGAGCTTGGCTGGCTGGCTCACCAGGTACATTTAAGAAGCCTGTGCTTGGGGATGTTTCTTAACTGCAGATAATTCCTTTATTATTCTGTACATGAGACTCCATTGTTTGCCCCTTAGCCCCACTTGGTTTAGCTTGGAGGCTAGTTGATGGAAGATGAGACCACAGTGTTTTTCTAAAGGTGCATCCCTAGCCCTTCCCAAATTACAAGCATGGCAGCTACCTTTCTACTTTGGAACTTGTTGAGTATTGGCACTCTCGTTGCCTCTTTGGCATGGAACCAGCCAGCTGGCCTGTGGTTAGCTTAAGAAGACCTTAGGAAGAACATCTGAACAGTTGATTACATCACCGCTTTTTTCCAATTGGGGACAAAAGTGGGTGAACCAAGGTGTGTGAACTAAGAGTTGACAAGCGTTTTCTGGAAAGGGCCAGATAGTAACTATTTAAGGATTCATGGGAAATATAGTTTCCCTTGCAGCTACTTAACTGATGCTATAGTGCAAAAGCAGCTCTACACAGTATTTAAATGAATGGGTGTGGCTGTGTTCCAGTGAAACTACAAAAGAAGCATGAGTTGAATCCGTTGGCTATAGTTTCTGACCTCTGTTATATACTGATAGGGCCTCTAAGGCTTTTGAAGTAGGTTTTATTTTTATTATTTGTTGCCCCAGCATATACTTCTCTAGTTTCAACACAGTATTTAGGAATTGAAGCATTTCTTGTTAAAGAATACAAATGAACTAGAAGTGAAAAAATTTCTCCCAGCTTACTACAGGTGATCATGTTACTATACTGACTAGTGAGTGAGTAAGTGACATAGAAGTTACTGTTAAATTTAGCATCTCATTTGTAAAGCCTTCCAGCTCTGCTAGAACTTGAAGGAGAATGTTTCCAAAGTCCTAACTAAAGACACCATGTTCCCATTCTGTCTCAGTTGAAGCTGAGGATGCTTAGCTGCTTGCAGAATGGCCGGCCAGAGGAGACCCTGATGGCTCTTAGGTTCCAGTGGAACAGACAGTCTGTGTTCAGGGCCTTAAAGGTAAAGGTCAGAGCTTGGGCTTTTGGCAGGCAAAATAGAGAAGCTGTAGTTCAAATATGACCCAATATAATGGTATGTGTGGGCAGAGTGTTCTGAATAGCTGATCAGAACACAAAAATGCTTTTCACGCCTATAATCCCAGCACTTTGGGAGGCCAAGTTGGGTGGATCACCTGAGGTCAGGAGTTCGAGACCCAGCCTGACCAACATGGTGAAACCCCATCTGTACTAAAAATATAAAATTAGCCAGGCGTGGTGGCGCACGCCTGTAGTCCCAGCTACTCGGGAGGCTGAGACGGGAGAATCACCTGAACCCAGGAGGTGGAGGTTGCAGTGAGCCGCGATCACGCCATTGCACTCCAGCCTGGGCAACAAGAGCGAAACTCCATTTGGAAAAAAAAAAAAAAACTTTCAAAAAATAAGCTAAAGAACAGGTAGATACTTGTACACCAATGTTCATGGCAGCATTATTCACAATAGCCAAAAGGTGGAAGCCACCCAAGAGTCTACCAGTGGGTGAATGGATAAGCAAAATATGGTATATGGCTGGGCGCAGTGGCTGACACCTACCATCCCAGCACTTTGGGAGGCCAAGGCAGGCAGATGGCATGAACCCAGGAGTTTGAGACCAGCCTGGGCCACGTGGCAAAACCTTGTCTCTACAAAAAATACAAAAATTAGCCAGGGATGGTGGTACGCACCTGTAGTCCTAGCTACTTGGGAGGCTGAGGTGCGAGGATCACCTGAGCCCCGGGAGGTCAAGGCTGCCGTGAGCCATGATTACACCACTGCACTCCAGCCTGGGCAACAGCGACACCCTGTCTCCAAAAAAAAAAAAGTGTATAATACAGTGAAATATTATTTAGCCTTTAAAAGGAAGAAAATTCTGCTGCAACATGGGTGAACCTTGAAGACATTATACTAAGTGAAATGAGCCAGTTACAAAAAGACAAATGTTGTGTGATTCCACTTACATGAACTACCTAGAATAGTCAAATTCATGAAGACAGAAAGTGAAATGGTGATTGCCCAGGGCCAGTAGGAGGGGGGATGAGAGGTACTGTTTAATGGGTATAGTTTCAGTTTGGGAAGATGAAGAATTCTGGAGACAGATAGTGGTGATGGTTATAGAATGTACTTAATGCCGCAGAACTGTACACTTAAACATGGTTAAAATGGTAAACTGTATGTTATTTATATTTAATCCAGTTTTCAAAAGATAGGTAATTAGTTCAAGAAGACTTGTTACCAGGTGGGCAAGAGAGATTGCTTATAGTGCTTTGTGACTGTAGACACTAAAAACAGAATTTGTCTCTGCGTTGAAACCCAATGAGTAGAAACATCTGATGCTAAGGAGTAATCTTTCCTACTCTTTATTTTTGTACTATGGCACCTCAGCTGTTAAGAGCCAAATTGTATTAGCTCAGCCCTGTAGCTGCACTTCAAATGGTCACTTAAAAGGGATTGCCTTCTAGAAGGTACCTACTTAGGAGATGCAGATGTGTTGTGAGCTTATTTTTCTTGGGTTGATTTGTATGCTCTAAATGTCGTGTAACCTTGACAGAGCTATTCTGAGGACCAGCAAAACAAGCCATGCTAACATGTCTTCCGAGTAAAGGTGTGTTGGCATCATCTGCAAATTACAGATAGCTTTCAAATCTATATTTCTACCTCATTTGTCCTGTGGGTCCTCATACTCATTATGTCTAAAATGAACACCCTTGCCCGTCTCTTGTTTCCTCTATGTAAGGAGGGGACACAATCCATCTAGTCATGCACAGTTGAAACTTTGGGATTGACTTTGGCTCATCTTCTCTTATGTGTATTTTGTGACACTTATTACAATAGTAATTACATAATTATTTATAGTGTTGTCACTCCACAAGAGCAAGGCTGTGACTGAATTATTTACTGAGGTATCTACATAATAGCTTCTCAGTAAACCACTGTCCTAATTGAGATCCTTTTCATCTTTTACCTAACCCAGGATTTCTTTAACTTTACTAGCATGTTGAGAGAATTCTTACCAACCCTCTAGAGAATGAGCCCATGAGCCTTGGGCTACTAACAGATTGTTTTTCCTCAGGCTTAATTCTGATCTTGTTCTGCTCTGAGTGGCTTCTCATTTCATTTTCATTCAACAAGATGCTGAGCAGGTATGTCAGCACCTTCCATGTGCCAAGCATGGTTCTAGGTGCTGAGGGTGCAGCAGTGAGCAGAGTAGGCCAAGCCTTTTTGAGTACGAGCTTACATCCTGGGGGAGTGGCAGACAATAAACAGACGGAAGATCAGTGGTGATCAGTGCCATGAAGAAAAGTAAAGCAGGAGCCAGCCTCTGAATAGAGATCTAAATGAAGTGAGGGAGCAATCCAGGAGGATATCTGAAGGCAGAGGGAAGAGTAAGCATGGAGCCCTGAGGTAGGAGCACACTTGGTGTTTTGGGGAAACAGTGAGAAGCCAGAATGGTAAGGGCAGAGTGACTGAGGAGAAAAGTGCAAGGACACGAGGTCAGAGAAGTAGCCCCCCAGGCCTAGCACAGTTCCTTGCATGGTACGGTATGGGTCAGTAAATACATTATGAATGAATGAAACCAAGCAATAATTGTGTATTTATGAATGAAGAATCAGGGCAGGGTGTTAGAGGTATACCTAAGGTATAGAAAGTTAGGATGCATATTCTGTGGTTCATGAAGACAGCACTGCATTTTGCTTGCACTTTCCCCTTCTGCCATTTAGGAGAGATGATGATAATGGCCGGAGTCAGAAGACTAATTCTGGCTTGTTCTTTTTTTTTTTTTTTTTTTAATTATACTTTAAGTTCTAGGGTACATGTGCACAACGTGCAGGTTTGTTACATATGCATACATGTGCCATGTTGGTATGCTGCACCCATCAACTCGTCAGCACCCATCAACTCGTCATTTACATCAGGTGTAACTCCCAATGCCATCCCTCCCCCTTCCCCCCTCCCCACAAGGAAATTCTATTCTGCACACAGTGACAATCAGAGATTAGAAACTTGTCAGCGGAGCCGGGAGTCTAGCAGAGCTGCTCAGCTCTCCGTGGTTGTAAAACGTGTCCCTACCACATGTTGGGGAAAGCTTGTGTTTTCCATGTATATGGCTTAGCATTTTACGTAATCAAGGTGTCTGAGGGGTAATGGGAATGCAGAAGCAGCAGGTGGTGGCTAGTTTTCTGTAGGATTTAGGAAAGAACTGCTGATTTAACGGAATCTGATTATTCTAAGCTGCTCATAGAAATCCGCCAGTCACAGCCGTCTCGGACGTCAGAGGGAGAAGCTTAAGCATGTTCTGTTGTTCACAGCCATTCTGGTTGACTTCTCTAAGACTTCCAGCTGTATTCTTGATATTCAGAGTCCTGCAGACGTGGTCCCTCTCTGCTGTTCTCCCCTACTTTCCCATGGTGTCCTCTTGCGTCAGCTGGCCATCTCTCTGTGACTGTGTTCTCCCTCCTCTGGGCCTTTGCTTTAGTGTTCCTTTGGCTTGGCGTATCTGCTCACATCTGCCAAGCAGAGTCCTATCCATGCTTTAGGCTTCTATATTTTCTTCCTTTGCTTTCTTTCTTTTTCTTTCTTCCCTTGCTTTCCCTTTCCCTTTCTCTTTCTCCTCTATTCTTTTTTCTTTCTTCAGGGTCTCGCTCTTGCCCAGGCTGGTGCAGTGGTGCAAAGATAGTTGATTATAACCTCGAATTCCTGGGCTCAAGTGATCTTCCCACCTCAGCTTTCCGAGTAGCTGGAATTACAGGTGTGTGCCACCACACTCAGTTAATTAAAAAAAAAAAATTTTTTTTTTTTGGTAGATATAGGGTCTTGCTTTGTTGCCCAGGCTGGTCTCGAACTCCTGGCCTCAAGCAATCCTCTCGCCTCGGCCTCACAAAGTGCTGTGTAGCCACTGTGCCCGGCCCCTTCCATGTTTTTTTTTCTCAAAGGGACACATGCCATCTTTCTTGTGCTCTGCCCTATCACAGTGGGGGGTTGTGTGAAGTCCCATCTCTCTGAAGACAGGCTTTTCCTATCCCTCCAGGTGTAGTTCATCTCCCCCTTTTCCATTGCACCTTAACCCCTCGTTACTCAGTGTTGTCATTGGACTAATAGCATCAGCATCACCTGGGTGGGGGCGTGTTCGAAGTGCAGAATTTCAGGTCTCACCTCAGACCTACTGAACTAGAATCTGGTGCTTCTTACGTCCTGTGCACATTAAAGTTTGAGAAGCATTGCTGCCACTCATTGGTCCTACTCCCTTTACCGGTCTGAGCAGGATGTAGATGTGTTCGAGTGTTTTTCTTCCCCTCTAGATGTTGAACTCCTGAATTGTGAGCCATCTCTTACCTAGTATAGTTCTTAGCATGTTTCAAGCACTTAAAAGTATTTACTGAATTACCCTAACTGACCCCGACATTATGTTTGAGATGCTTGTTCAGTCAACATACTATATAAATGCATTTACCTGTGCTTGGTGCTGTGTAGGTACGTGAGACACCCTGCTGTGAATGGGCGTCAGCCTCTGTCTTTGACATTTATAGATGAGTGTGGAAGATAGAGATACACCAATTACTAATAATTATGGGAAAAGGCAGAATCTGATAAATTCTGTAACTGCATAGGCATCACCAGAGGCCTAAGGGAACATCGAAGGAGTAGCCAATATTTACAATTCTGAGGGTTTGTGACTATTTCATGGAAATGATGGTGTTTATTTGGTACATTGCAAGATGAATAGGACTTTGACAGACAGGTACAGTGGAAAGAGGCATTCCAGGCCAGGGGAGAGTGTTCAGAGGCCCAGGCATGAAAGTACACCTACATGTTTCTCAAATAAGACATAGAGGAGCAAGGTGGAAGGTGGGATTGGAGCCGTAGGTTGAGTGCAGACTGTGAACTTAAATTTTCATGGTAAGGAGTCTAGACTGCTAAGAAACACCTGCAAATCAGTTGAAGTTGGTACAGTTACATGTTCAGTGGTTCCTGAGGGCTCTGCCCTCTCGTCTCCCTTCCTCTGTTCCCATTCTACCTTGCTGGATATGAGTGGTAGGAAGTAGGGGGAGGGTTTGGAAGAAGTGGGAAGCAGCCTGAATGTTTTAGCCAGCTGTTTATATGGGACTGGAGCCCCAAGTCCTTTTTTAGTGTCAGCTGGTCAGCTACTTCCTTCCTCACCCCCTTCCTGTGTCACTACCCAGTGGGGCACTCTGAAGCAGAGAGACCAAAGCTCCATCACAGAGTGTTCAAAGAGTGTGCTCTAAAATGCTATCGAAAACCGCAGGCTGAGCCCAGTATGTTTTATTATACTTGCCATCAGTTTCTTTTTTTTTTTTTTTTTGAGACGAGTCTCGCTCTGTCGCCCAGGCTGGAGTGCAATGGCCAGATCTCCGCTCACTGCAAGCTCCGCCTCCCGGGTTTACGCCATTCTCCTGCCTTAGCCTCCCAAGTAGCTGGGACTACAGGCGCCCGCCACCTCGTCCGGCTAGTTTTTTGTATTTTTTAGTAGAGACGGGGTTTCACCGTGTTAGCCAGGATGGTCTCGATCTCCTGACCTTGTGATCTGCCCGTCTTGGCCTCCCAAAGTGCTGGGATTACAGGTTTGAGCCACCGTGCCCGGCCGCCGTCAGATTCTTAACCTGAAGAGTTTATGAGGACTCATCATTTCTGCTTGTGGTAGTATTATATGAACCTGTGTCTCTCTGCCCATATTCTAGGCTGGCATTCAGGCCATCAGCATTCAAGGTGAAAGAATCCCCCCACTTCCATTTCCTTATATGCCATCTTGTTAGAAACCCACAAAGTAGCTAGTGTGGTCTGTTTATTTCTTCAGGACTGGGAATGCACTGTTACCCTGGGAGTCAAGCCCTCCACAAATTGACCCTAAGCCTCACCATCTTTTTCTTGAGCCTTTTACTTCAGCCAATTTTCAGATGAGATGAGAAGGTCATGCTTTTCCACCTTTGAGCTCCCACTTTGACCAGCTCTGCCAGTCCTAAGCCAGAAGGTCAACAGTTAAAAAGAAGAAGTAAAATTCATCAGAAATGTTGTTACTTGTTTGTATCTCAGATGAAGCCTATTTTTAGATGAAGTAGGCTTTAGAATTCATTAAGTACAACTGAGTGTGAGGCGCTGTGTTAAGTACTAGGATATAACCTTCCTTTCTTTGGGAAGAATATTCAGCCTAGATGGAGAGACATTCATTAGGACAATATAATGTGTGCTATAGTGGAGGCTTGTACCAAGTGCCACAGGAAGGAGAGAGCTGACTGCCTGGAAGTCAGAGGCTCCTCAGAGGAGGGAACATTTGCACTGAATCTTCAAGGATGAGGAATCCTTCACTGGGCATAAAAATGAGGGGATAAGAATCCTACCTGAGGGAACAAGACAATTTCTGGGAATTGCCAACAGTTTAGAAGAGAGTCATGGTGGGGGATAAAACTGGATGGGGGCCAGGTGCAGCAGCTCACACCTATAATCCCAGCACTTTGGGAGTCTGATGCAGGAGGATGCCTTAAATCCAGGAGTTCAAGACCAGCCTGGGCAACAAAGTGAGACCCCATCTCTACCAAAAATAAAAAAATTAGCCAGGCACATTGGCATGCACCTATAGTCCCAGCTACTTGGGAGGATCACTTAAGCCCAGGAGTTCGAGGCTGCAGTGAGCTATGATTGTGTCACTACACTGCAGCCTGGGCAAGAGTGAGACCCTGTCTTTAAAAAAAAGAGAGAGAAAAAAAACCTGTTTAGGGTTTAGATCTGACTTGTAGGCAGTAGGGAGCCCCCTAAAATGGAGACTGACATGACCAGACTCAATTATATGTTGAGTTGACTCATTCCAAATCATCATTTATTCAACAAATACTGAATATTAATTTCTGACTATTCCGGAAAACATGAAACATACAAAGATTGCCCCCTTGGTGGAGCCCATGTTTTAGTAAGGATAGGTAAGTTAATTATATCAGGTCACCACCATTTGCTCTTGTCAAAGTTACTAATGACCTCCACAATATAGAGCTAGTTCATAACTACGCAGATCTCCATGTGCCACACTTTATAGTCACATCCAGCCCCCTTCCACCCACCATCTCTAATCTCTGGCAACCGTGAATTTGTTGTCTCTCATTTTGAAATTGTTATATAAATGAAATCATAGAGTTCATGACCTTTTTTCACCCAGCCTAATGCCCATGAGGTCCATCCAAGTTATTGTGCATATTGATCATTTTTTCCTTCATATTTCTGAGTAGTAGTCCATGATATGATTGTACCATAATTTGTTTAGCCATTTCCAACCATCAAAGGACATTTTTCAGTTTTTAGGTATTATGAATAAAGCTGCTATGAATATTCATGTACAGGATTTTGAGTGAACTTATTTTCATTTCTCTGTAATAAATGCCCAAGAGTAGAATTTTATGTCATGCAGTTTGTGTATTTTAGTTTTAGAAGAAATTGTCAAACTATTTTCCAGAGTAGCGATATCATTTTGCATTCCCTTTGACATATATGAGTGTGGTGGTTAATTTTATGTGTCCTCTTGGCTAGGCCCAGTTTGGTCAAACACCAGTCTAGATGTTGTTGTGAAGGTATTTTTTAGATGTGATTAACATTTCAATTAGTAGACTTTAGTTGAGTGCAGTGGTATATGCCTGTAATCCCAGCTACTTGGGAAGCTGGGGCGGAAGGATTGCTTGAGCCCAGGAGTTTGAAGCCAACTTGGGCAACATAGTGAGACCCCACCTCATTTTAAAATAATAAGTTAGTAGACTTTTCAGTAAAGTCAGTTACCTTCCATAGTGTGGGTGGGCCTCATACAGTCAGTGTAAGGCCTTAAAGAGCAGAAACTGAGCTTTCCCTGAAGAAGCGGTTCTGCCTCAAGATTGCGAACTAGGCTGGGTGCAGTGGCTCACTCCTATGATCCCTGCACTTTGGGAGGCTGAGGTAAGAGGATTGCTTGAGCCTAGGAGTTTGAGACCAGCACAGGCAACATAGTGAGACTCTGTCTCCACAAAATATAGAAAAATTAGCCAGATGTTATGGCACATGCCTGTAGTCCCAGCTACTCAGAAGACTGAGGCAGGAGGGTTGATTGAGCCTGGGAGGTCCAGGGTGCAGTGAGCCGTGATTGCACCACTGCACTCCAGCGTGTGTGACAGAGTGATACCGTGTCTCAAAAAAAAAAAAAAAAAGATTGTAAGATAAAAACCCTACCGGCTGGGCGCGGTGGCTCAAGCCTGTAATCCCAGCACTTTGGGAGGCCGAGACGGGCGGATCACGAGGTCAGGAGATCGAGACCATCCTGGCTAACGCAGTGAAACCCCGTCTCTACTAAAAAAAAAAAAAAAATACAAAAAAAAAAAAAAAACCCTACCTAAGTTTCCTGCATGCTCACCTGCCCTGGAGATTTCTGACTTAAGACTAACATCGAATCTTATCTGAATCTCCAGACTGCTAGCCCACACTGTGTATTTTGGATTTGCCAGCCCCCACAATTGCATGAGCCAGTTCCTTAAAATGAAAATAAGTTTCTCTCTCTCCCCAGTACCTCCTCCCTCTCTCTCTCTCACTCCCTGTCCTCTTTCCCTTCTCCATTCCCTTCTTCCCTCCCGCTGTCTTCCCCTTTTCCCTTCTCCCCCTCCCACTCTTCTCCCTCACCTCTCTTTCCCCACCTCCCTCTTTTCCTCCTTCCCACTCTCTTCCTCATTAGTTCTATTTCTCTGGAAAACCCTGACTACTATGGGTGACCCAATTCTTTTGCATCCTCACCAGCATTTTTTATATATATGTGTGTGTGTGTGTGTGTGTGTGTATGTGTGTGTGTATATATGTATAGACATATATGTGTGCATGTATATATGTGTGTATATGTGTGTGTATATATGTGTATATATGTATATACGTATATGTGTGTATATATGTATATGTGTGTATATATGTGTGTATATATTATATATATTTAAATTCTCTTTATTTTTATTTTTAGTAGAGATGGGTTTTGCCATGTTGCCCAAGCTGGTCTTGAACTCCTGGGCTCAAGACCAGCTGGCATTACAAGCGTGAAC
Source organism: Macaca nemestrina (assembly GCF_043159975.1). Classification (NCBI taxonomy): domain Eukaryota; kingdom Metazoa; phylum Chordata; class Mammalia; order Primates; family Cercopithecidae; genus Macaca; species Macaca nemestrina. Next base: position 110,682,816 of record NC_092126.1, read on the forward strand.
CACCATGTTACAGGCATGAACCACCACACCCAGCGTAGCATTTTATATGATCACTGTTTTTTATTTTAGCCATTCTGTTAAATGAGTAGTGGTATCTCATTGTGATTCCTTTTTTTTTTTTTTTTTTTTTGAGACAGAGTTTCACTCTTGTTGCCCAGGCTGGAGTGCAGTGGTACAATCTCAGCTCACTGCAACCTCCGTCTCCCAGGTTCAAGTGATTCTCCTGCCTCAGCCTCCCAGGTAGCTAGGATTACAGGATGTGCCACCATGCCCGGCTAATTTTTGTATTTTTAGTAGAGAGGGGATTTCGCCATGTTGGTCAGGCTGGTCTTGAACTCTTGACCTCAGATGATCCACCCACCTTGACCTCCCAAAGTGCTGGGATTACAGTCGTGAGTCCTCGCACCCAGCCTCACTGTGATTCTAATTTGCATTTTGCTAATGGGTAACGATGTTGGACATCTTCTTATGTGTTTATTTGCCATCTGTATATCCTTTTAAATGGAATATCTTTTCATGTCTTTTTCCCGTTTTCTCATTGGATTGCTTTTTGTTTTTTTATCGTTGAGTTTTTAGAGTTCTTTATATATTATAAATACAGATAGATCTTTGTCAGGTATGTAGTTTGCAGATGCATTTTTTAGTCTGTAGATTGTCTTTTAATTTTAACTGGTTCTTTCACAGAGCAAAATTTTTTCATTGTGATTTAGTCCAATTTTTTTTTTTCTTTTAATGGTTTGTGCTTTTGGTCTCATATCTGAGAACTTTTCACCAAGCCCTAAGTCCTAATTATTTTCTGCTATATTTTATTCTAAAAGTTTTATAGTTTTAAGTTTTATGTTTAAATCTTTGGTCCATTCTGAGTTAAGTTTTGCCTCAGGTGTGAAGTATAGGTTGAAGTTCTTTTTTTTCTTTTTTTTTTTTTTTGCATATGGACATCCAGTTGCTCCAGCCCCATTGATAGTTGAAGAAACTCTTTTCTCCATCTAAATGCTTTTGTACCTTTGTCAATAAGCAGCTAGCCATTCTTGTGTGAGGTTACCTCTGGGTTCTCTATTCTGTTCCATTGTTCTTTGTTCCTGTCCCTTCACCAATATGACACAGTCTTACTGTGGCTATATAGTTGACCCTTGAACAATGTGGGAGTTGGAATGTTGACCCCTGCCCCCTGTCAGAAATCAAAGTGCAACTTATGACTTCCCAAAATCGTAATTACTAATAGCCTACTGTTGACTAGAAGGAAACCTTACAGATAACATAAACAGTCAGTTAACTTTGTTTTGTTTTGTTTCTTCTTCTTTTTTTTCTTTTTTTGAGATAGGATGTTGCTCTGTCATCCAGGCTGGAAGTGCAGTGGCATGATCATAGCTCACTGCAGCTTCGACCTCCCAAGCTCAAGCAATTCTCTCACCTCAGCCTCCCAAGCAGTTGGGACCCCAGGGGCACCCTACCACTACCACACCCAGCTGAGTTTTTTATTTTTTGCAGAGACGGGATCTTGCCATGATGCCCAGGCTAGTCTTGAACTCCTGGCCTCAAGCAATCCTTCTGCCTCAGCCACCTAAAGCAGTGGGATTACAGGTGTGAACCTTTGTGCTCAGCTTATTAACAACACATATTTTGTATGTTATGTGTATTATATACTGTATTCTTATGATAAAGGAAATTAGATAAAAGAAAGTGTTATTTAGAAACTCATCGGCTGGGCGTGGTAGCTCACATTTGTAATCCCAGCACTTTGGGAGGCTGAAGTGGGCAGATCATGAGGTCAAGAGATCAAGACCATCCTGGCCAACATGGTGAAACCCCGTCTCTACTAAAAATACAAAAATTAGCTGGGTATGGTGGCACGCACCTGTAGTCCCAGATACTCGGGAGCCTGAGGCAGGAGAATCGCTTGAACCCAGGAGGCGGAGGTTGCAGTGAGCCAAGATCGCACCACTGCATTCCAGCTTGGGCGACAGAGCGAGATTCTGTCTCAAAAATAAATAAATAAATAAGGAAGAGAAAATATATTTACTGTTCATTAAGTGGAAGTGGATCATCATAAAGGTCTTCATCATCATCATCATCATCATCTTCACATTGAGTAGTCTGGGAGGAGGAAGGATGAGGGTTGGTCTTGCTGTCCCTGGTGGCAGAGGCGGAAGACAATCTGTATACAAGTGGACCTGCACAGTTCAAGCCTGTGTTGTTCAAGGGTCAACTGTACATTGTCATTTCTGTCTGACTTTTTGCTTTTTCATTTCTCCAAAAACTTTTCTATATGGTACCAATTCTTTTTCCACCATTTGTTTTAGTTTCAGTGCTGGTATCATAGAAGAGTCCATGTCATAAAAGAAACCTTGAATAATTGAAACTCTTTTGCCAAGTTGTCTAATGTCAATTTGTTTTCTGGCACTGCTTCTTGTATATCTTCCTTGTTTTCCAGCACTGGTTTGGGAGCTCTCATCTCTATCAAGTTGTCTTCTGTTAATTCCTCAGATATAGTATCAATTAGCTGTTTTATTTCTCAAAGATCTGTATCTTGAAACTCTTCACCCCTCAACTTTTGACCATATTCACGATCTCTTCCATGATTGGCTATGTCATAAATCCTGTGAGGTCATGCACAACAGCTGAACAGCTTTCTCCAGCAGGAACTTACTGTTTCAGTCTTGATGGCTTTCACGGCTTTTTCTATAACAATGATGGCATCTTCCATGCTGTAATCCTTCCAGACTTTCATGATGTTCTCTGTGCCAGGGCTGTCTTCCATAGCATTGACGATCCTTTCCATAGAGTACTGTGTGTAATGAGCTTCAGAGGTCCTGTGACACCCTGATTTAGAGGCTGAATTAGAGACATTGTGTTTGGGGGCAGGTAGATCACTTTGATGCCTTCATAGTTGAATTCTTGGGGTTCCAGATGGCCATGGGCATTGTCCAATATCAAAGAACTTTAAAAGACCATCCCTTACTGGCAAGGCACTTCCTGACTTCAGTGACAAAACATCAAAGGAACCAATCCAGAAAAAGTTTTAATTGTCCTTATCTTCTTGTACAACTAAAAGACTGGCAGCTGTTGTCATCCTTTCCTTCAAGGCTCAGGGCTTAGCAGCTTTATAGGTAAGCTCTCGTTCTGTCACCTAGGCTGGCTTCTAACTCCAGGGCTCAAGCAATTCTCCTGTCTTGGACTCCTATCTTGGGATTATAGACATTAGCCACTGTGTCTGACTGGAATTTCATTGCCTTTTTAAATGGACTTTTTTTTATTTTATTATCATCATTATTTTTTGAGACATGGCCTCACTCTGTCACCTAGGCTGGAGTGCAGTGGCACGATCATAACTCATTGCAACCTCAAACTCCTGGGCTCAAGTGATCCTCCTGCCTCAGCCTCCCGAGTAGCTAGGACTACAGGCACATGCCACTATGCCCAACTAATTTTTATTTTTATTTTTGTAGAGATGAGCTCTATCCTATGTTGCTCAGTCTGGTCTCGAACTGCTAGCCTGAAGTGATTCTCCCTCCTCAGCCTCCCAAAGTTCAACTTTTATTTTTTTAGAGCAGTTTTAGTTTCACAGCAAAATTGAGTGAAAGGTACAGAGATTTTCCTTATATCCCCTATCTCTACATACACACATACGATGGCTAACAATGTTGAACATCTTTTCATGTGCTTATTGGCCATTTACACTTTATTCTTCTCATTTGAAATTGTTTTAGCTATTCAGGTTCCTTTGTCTTTCGTATAAATTTTAGAATAATACCATCTATAGCTATAAAAGCAATCTTGCCTGTAATTCCAGCACTTTGGGAGGCCAAGGTGGGAGGATCAGTTGAGGCCAAGAATTCGAGATTAGCCTGGGCGACATAGCAAGACTCCATGTCTCCAAAATAAAAAAATTAGCTGGGCATGGTGGTGCACATCTTGTAGTCCTAGCTACTCAGGAGGCTGAGGTAGGAGGATTACATGAGCCCAGGAGTTTGAGGTGATAGTGAGCTATGATTATGGCACTGCACTCTAGCCTGGGCAACAGAGCAAGACACACAAGTCCTGTACATTGGTCTGTTAGATTTACACATAAGTATTTAATTTTTTTAGTGATTGTAAATATAATTTTATTTTAAATTTTGGTTTCCATGTGTTACTTGCTGGTATATGGAAAACACAACTGATTTTTGTATGTTGATCTTGTGTCTTGTAATTTTGCTGAACTGACTTATTAGTTCTAGGGTTATTTGTTTTTTTGCAGACTGCTTTGGATTTTCTACATAAACCATAATGTCGGGCCGGGCACCGTGGCTCACACGTGTAATCCCAACACTTTGGGAGGCCGAGGTGGGTGGATCGCTCGAGCTCACAAGTTCAAGACCAGCTTGGGCAACATGATGAAATCCCATCTCTACAAAAAATACAAAAATTAGCTGGGTGTGGTGGTGTGCACCTGTAGTTGCAACTACTTAGGAGGCTGAGGTGGGAGGATGGCATGAGCCAAGGAGGTGGAGGTTGTAGTGAACTAAGATTGGACCACTGCACTCTTAACTTGGGTGATAGAGGGAGACCCTGTTTCAAAGAAAAAGGAAAAAGAAAAAAACCCCATGTCATCAGCAAATAGAGATAGTTTTATTTCTTATTTTCTGATTTGTATTCCTTTTATTTCATTTTGTTGCCTTACTGAGCTTGCTAGAACTTCCAAGAGTGTGTTAAATAGCAGCGGTAAGAGCGGACATTCTTGCCATGTTCAGCATCTTTGGGGCGACCGTTCAGTGTTTTTCTGGAATACTGGAAGTTTTTTGTAGATGTTCTTTATCAAGTTGAGGAAGTTCCCCTCAATTCCTAGTGTTCTGAGAATTTTTATCATGGATGGGTGCTGAATTTTGTCAAGTGTTTTTTTTTTTTTTTTTTTTGCATGGAGAGGATCGTATCACTTCTTTTTTCTTCTTTTTTCTTGAGTCTATTAATATACTGGGTTACATAGATTTATTTTCAAATATTAAGTCTGCCTTGCCCCAGAATAAACCCTGTTTGGTCATGGTATATAATTATTTTTATATATTGCTAACTTCTGTTTGCTGATATTTTGTTAAGGATTTTTGCATCTATATTCATGAGGGATATTGGTCTGTATTTTTTTTTTATACTGTCTGTCTAGTTTTGGTGCTAGGGTAATAGTGCATAAAATGAACTTGGAGTTATCCCTTAATCTTCTGTTTTCTGGAAGAGATTGTTTAAAATTGGTATTAATTCTATTTTAAACAATTGATAGAATTCTCTAGTGAAACCATCTGAACCTGTAGATTTCTTTTTCAATCATTTTAAAATTACAGATTTAGTTTTCTTGTTAGTTACAAGGCTTTTCAATTATTCCCCCATCTTGGGTAAGTTGTCATTTTCAAGAAATTGTTCCATTTCATCAGTTGTCAAATTTATGTGTAGAGTTGTTCATAGTATTCTCCTGTTATCATTTTTATGACTTCAGTGTCTGTAGTATTATCGACTGTTTCATTCCTATATTCGTGATTTGTCTTTTCTGTCTTTGTCAATTTTATCGATATTTTCAAAGAAGCATCTTTTTGTTTCATTAGTTTACTGTTTTCCTGTTTTTAATTTCATTGATTTCTGCTCCTTTTAATTTCCTTCCTTCTGCTTGCTTTGAGTTTATTCTCTAATTCCTTGGAGTGGTAGTTTGGATTATTCACTGGAGACTTTTCTAATGTAAGCATTTAGTGTCATAATCTCACCACTGCTGTAGATATATTGTATTTTCATTTTCGTTCATTCAATGTATTTTTAAATTTCCCTTCCTTTTTTAGAGACTTCCTCTTTGACCTATAGACTGTTTCCAAGCATGTTGGACCTTTGATGGATTCATGAGTTTATTTTCCTAATTTACAGATACTGTTTTCTATGTATCAAATATTGCATAATGTACATATCATTGTAAGAGAGGAAAAATTTTTGACATGGTCAGATTCCTGCCCTTGGGGATTTTACTTTGTGTTGTGTGTAGCTTTTAATTCATTCATTTTTCACTGATGAATTATGTTCCATTATATGAATATCAGAAATTAGGATTCTCCTCTCAATAGTTATTTAGGTTGGCTTTTGTTTTGTTTAGTTTTCTGCTTTTCTGACTAGTTATGTAAACATTTTATTACATATTTTCTGGAGTGTATGCATCTAAAGTATATAGCTAGGAGTTAAATTGCTAGGTCATTGAGTATGTGCGTGTTCAACTTTTCATGATCATGTTAGTATTGGCATTATTTTTCAAAGTGGAAATTTTATAAATTTACATACATTCTAGCGTGCTTAAGAGCTCTTCTGTCCATCCACATCATCAGCAGCTTTGGGTATAATAATACCTTCTAATTGGACTTCCTAATTGGACTTCTCCTGGATATGAAATTGTATCTCATTGTGATGCTCGTATTTCCCTGATTATTACTGAGATTGATCATCTTTTCCTTTGTTTTGGACCATTCTGTTTCATTGTCTATGAAATACCTACTTTTAGGTAAGTCTTAAGCTCACTTTTTTTTTTTTTTCCAAATTATGATTCGTTGATTTATTGGAGTCCTTTATGTACTCTGGATACTAATTATTTGTTGGTTTGATGTTTGCAAATATCTTTTCTCACTTGTAACTTGTCTTTTTTTTTTTTTGAGATGGAGTCTCGCTCTGTCACCCAGGCTGGAGTGCAGTGGCAAGATCCTGGCTCACTGCAACCTTAGCCTCCCGGGTTCAAGCGATTCTCCTGCTTCAGCCTCCCGAGTAGCTGGGATTACAGGTGCATGCCACCACACCCGGCTAATTTTTTATATTTTTGGTAGAGACGGGATTTCACCATGTTGGCCAAGCTGGTCTTGAACTCCCGACCTCAAGTGATCTGCCTACTTCAGCCTCCCAAAGTGCTGGGATTACAGGCGTGAGCCACCATACCTGGCCTGGACAGAAGTTCTTAATCTTACTGTAGTCAAATATTGAAGTCTTCTCTCTTAAGATTAATGCTTTTTGAATTCTTGTTTAAGAAATCCTAATCTCAAGGTCAAAAAGACCTACCATATTTTTTCCAAAATTTTGAAGTTTTGCCTTTAATGCTTAAGATTTTTTTTCTTCTTTTTTTGTATTTTATTAAAAAAAAAAAATAGAGACAAGGTCTTGCCATGTTGCCCAGGCCAATCCCAAACTCCTGGGCTCAGGCAGTCCTCCCACCTCGGCTTCCCAAAGTGTTGGGATTATAGGCGTGAGCCACTGCACCTGGCCATTAAGGCTTTTTTCTATCTGGAATTGATTTTGGAGTGTGATGTGAAGCAGGAATTCAATTTGATTTTTTTTCCATGTGGATAACTAGTTGTCCCAACACCATTTATTAAGTGGACTCTCTTTTCCATATTATCTGCAATGCCATTTCTATCATTTATCAAGTTTACATATATATGGGATGTATTTCTGACTGCTTATTCTATTCAATTGGTCTGTTTGTTTCAGTACCACAATTTCCTAATTTTTATCGCTTTATAATAAGTGTTGACATCTGATAGGGCAGTTCTGCGTACCTTATTCTTTTAATTTTTTTTTAGGGATTAATTCATCCCTACTGCTTCTCCATTTTATAGACTTATTCTTACCCACCAGCTTCATGGCCTTTATGTTTCAAATATGTGCCTCAATAAAAATTATGAATTACTACTTATCATGCACTTTAAGCGTTCTTTGTGACTGCGTTAAAGCTTGGTCTTAACCCCACTGATCCCAAGGGCATTCTGTCCATGCAGGCTGAGCACTTAACTGTTCTTAATGCTTTATTTATATTCATTGTGTGCTCCTGAAGGTAGGAACAATAGTATCAAAATGTTTTCCATCAAAGAGAAATCTATTCTGGGTATATCTTTTGCTTTCTTTGGGAACATCTGTCTCAGATTACTCCCAATTCAGATTTTGCTGGGCTGCTTTACTGCCTGAATACTGAGCCCCACCTGCCTGTGGTAGGGAACAGAATTTGTGTGAGCAGCCCTGTCTGAGGTAGCAGAGCTGGTGAGGACCTTCTGATTCCATCCAGTCTCCATGCCACATTGCCTGTCTGGTGGACCTACACTCTCTTCTACCTCCAGACCTCTCCCTGCTTCTCTTCTCATTTCCTTTCTGTAGCTCCCATCTGTGTCTTTGCTGATACATCCTCTACTAGGTGATCTTTAGATGTTGAAGTTCTTCAAGGCTGTCTTATAGCCTCTTCTCTTCACACTTCGAGTTCTCTCCCTAAGTGATCTTTTTTTCTGTCTTCACTGGTTATTTCCAAAAGTGTTATTTGAGCCCAGACTTATCTCTGTATTCCAGACTCGGCCATCCAGTTTCTACATAGTCTCTGTTTAGATGCCTCCCAGGCACTCAGTGTCAGCTTGTCCAAAACTTTATTTGGTCATTACTCCTGACTTTGTCCTTCTCTGTTGTTCCTGATCTAAGTATATGCCACCTGCACATGCCAGATCACACCAGTAACCTGGAAGTCATCTTGACACCTCTTTTCCCTCATTCCCACATCTAGTCAGTCACCAGATCACAGCAGTTCTAAGGTCAGCATCTTTCCTGAGTCTGACTTCTTTTCTCCTTTCCCACTGCCACCATCCAGGCCAAGCTCCGCTCTTCTCTCTCTGGACCAGGCAGTGGTCTCCTGGCTGTGCTCCTAGCTGCCACTCCTGTCCCTCCAGTTCATACTCTTATCTCCACAGAGTGGCCTGGTCAGCTTGGAATTTCTTCCTTAGGCCTGTTCCCTGGTTTCCTGATAGTTTTATTTTATTTTATTTATTTTATTTTTTGAGCTGGAGTCTCGCTGTGTCGTCCAGGCTGGAGTGCAATGGCGTGATCTCGGCTCACTGTAAGCTCCGCCTCCCGGGTTCACGCCATTCTCCTGCCTCAGACTCCTGAATAGCTGGGACTACAGGTGTCCGCCACTTCGCCCGGCTAATTTTTTGTATTTTTAGTAGAGACAGGGTTTCACCGTGTTAGTCAGGATGGTCTCGATCTTCCGACCTCATGATCCGCCCACCTCGGCCTCCCAAAGTGCTGGGATTACAGGTGTGAGCCACCGTGCCCAGCGTAATTTTTTCTTTTTTAAATAGAGATAGGATCTCACTTTGCTGCCCAGGCTGGAGTGCAATGGTGTGATCATAACTTCCTGTAACCTTGAACTCCCAGGCTCAAGCAATCCTCCTGTGTCAGCTGCCTGAGTAGCTGGGACTACAAGTGCACACCACTACACACAGCTAATTTATTTTATTTTATTTTTTGTAAAAACATGGTCTTGCCATATTGCCCAGACTGGTCTGAAACTTCTAGACCCAGGCAGTCCTCCCACTTCAGCCTCCCAAAGTGCTGGGATTACAGGCGTGAACTACCATGCTCACAACTTGTTCCTTTTGCCCAGTTTCTCCGGTGGTAATATCTTGCAAAACTATTAAGCCAGAGGGACTGGAAGTACAATATTGCAACTAGAATATTAACATTGGTATAATTCATTAGTCTTATTCAGATTTCTTCAGTTTTACTTTTATTCATTCTGTGTATATGTATATTTAATTCTATGTAGTTTTATGATATGTGTAGGTTTTTTATTTTTAATTTTTTTATCAATTGACTGAAAACTCAAGCTGAGAGAAGGTATGCTATGTATTAGGTCCCTCTCCAATTCCACCAGTAACAACCTAAGCATAATTCCTTCTCTTCACATAATAGCTACTTGACTTTGGGTGAGCTGCTTAACTTCCAAATCTTGGTTTTCTCATCTATAGAACATGATTCACAGTACCTGCCTGCTGCAGAGGGTTGCTGTGAGGACTGAAATAAGAAAATGTGCAGAATGGGTACTTGGCATAGTCCATGGCATACAAAAGGAGCTCAATAAATGATCCTCTCATTTTTTTTTAAAGTGACATTTTATTTTATTTTTTATTTTTTGAGACATTCTCTTGCTCTGTTGCCTAGGCTGGAGTGCAGTGACAATTATAGCTCACTGCAACCTTGAACTCCTGGACTCAAACCATCTTCCCAAACATGCACCACCATGCCTGGCTAGTTTTTTGTAGAGATGGGGTCTTGCTGTGTTGCCCAGGCTTGTCTTGAAAACTCCCTGCCTCAGGAAACCTTCCCACCTTAGCATCCCAAAGAGCTGGGATTACAGGCATAAGCCACTGTGCCCAGCAAAAAACAAGACATGTAAAAACTGAGATTACAAATAGAGTGTTTGGGTTTTTAAAAGCTTTTCACAAAAATGCAGTACCACAGGATTGTAGAATTGGAAGGTCTCTAAGTAGTCACTTAATAGTTTTAAAACCAGTCCAGGACCCTCCTAAGTATTCTTAGCTCTTATTCTTTATAATAAACGAAAATCTGCCTTTCTGTAATTTTCTAGATCTGCCCTAATCCATGTGATAGCCCTTCTAGGATTTGATGACAACCATCATGTTCCTCCTAAATTATCTTTTCCAGACTATCCTTTAGCTATTCCTTATAAGATGTAGCTTTCATACTCTTGCCCATCTTGGTCTTCCTCATCTAGACAAGGTCCAATTTGTTGTTCACCTTAGCTGAATACAGAACTCAAATGTAATCAGGCTAACATATCCCAAGATAGACCTATCTTCTCTGTAGCTGGTTTTTTTTTCCCTTTCTTTCTTTCTTTTTGAAACCGGGTCACGCTGTTGGTGCACATACAGCTTGTTCTTTTGTCTTCTGTTTATTTTCTAGATGAAAAATAAATGCACAGCAGTTAAACACAGCCAATTGAACACACACTTAACTTTCATTCCCCTCCATAACCCCATTAAAATAGTAGTAAGAGGGGAAAGACATATCAGCAAATGAGAAATCAATGGAATATTAAAGCCAGAGAGCATGTGTGGAAGACTTAGTGGGCCAGAGGAACTGAAAGTGCCTCCCAGGGGGAGAAACTGAGAAGGAAGAGGATTTCTAATGTAGAACCCTGGAATAGTTCCAGAATTGGAGACACCAAATACTGAAAACAGGAAGATTACTTGGAAGTCTATATGAAAGGCAATTAGATGCCTGCACCCCTCCCCCCGCCACCCTCTCAGGAGGTAGGAAATTTAGTCTTAGATACTGAACCAGAGGCTCCGCATCAGGCACACCAAGCATAGGAGAGAGGGGTGCAATATGGAGCAAAACTGAAAATAAGGGCTTTAAGATACGAGTTATCAGTAGTGTATGGTAGAACCATCCCCCTCTTACACCCAGTTTCCAGAATATCTGTAGGCTGACAGATATTTCCCTGCAAGAGATTGGAGGATACTGCTGTGATAAAATTAACTCCAGAGAAAAAGTCCTAAAGGTACTGACTACTTCCAGGGGTCCTCAATCAAATGGCTGATTCTTGCCTGATCACCCTAATGTGAAGCCCACAAATCGACAATCCTACCCCCTAGCCAAGTGTCACCAGACATTTAAAGAAAACCTCTAACATAGAAGACAGAGATCAAAACAATTGGAAGAGAAAATATCTCAGCAAACAGTAAAAGCAGAGATAAAGAAGAAAAAAAAGTTGTAACTGTATATCTCAGGAGAGATTTGAGAAAATATTGCATTCACGAAAGATGAATAAGATTCTTTTAAAAAGGAAGCTTTTGAAAACAAGACCTCTAGAAAATTAAAAATATGATAGCCAATATAAAAACCTACAACACAGAAAGATTGTAAGATAGGGTTGAAGAAGTTTCCTCACTGATAGACCAAATGAAAGAGATGGAAAGTAGGGAAGAACAATAAGAAAATTAGAGGATTATTCCAAGAAATCTAATACATAACTAATAGAAATTTCTGAGGAGAAAAAATTACAATAGAAGGGAGGAAATTATCAAAGAAATAGTGTGAAGAGATTTTTCCAGAACTGAAATAATGTCTGTAGATTGATACAGCACAATAAAAGAAAACCAATACCAAGATACAACACTGTGAAATTTTAGAACTATAAGAATAAAGAGAAAATCCTAAAGGCTTCTGGAGAGCACAGGTACATGCTTAGAGTTAGGATTCAAAATAGCATTCGATTTCTCAATAACAACAAACTAGGCCAGATATGGTGACTCACACCTATAATCCCAGCACTTTGAGAGGCTGAGATGGGAGGATTGCTTGAAGCTAGGAGTTCGAGAACAGCCTGAGCAACAAAGCAGGACCTGTCTGTACAAATACACACACACACACACACACACACACACATATATATACTTTTTTTTTTTTTTAAACATAGCCAGATGCACACTAGCATGCCTGTAGTCTCAACTATTCAGGAGACTGAGGCAGGAGGATTGCTTGAGCTCAGGAATTCAAGTCCAGCCTGGGGGACAGAGTAAGACCCCATCTCTAAAAACAAAGAACTAGAAGATGATGGAGCAATACTTTCAATCTTTTGACAGGAAAAAAGTCTAAACTTTGAATTTTTTAACCAACTAAATTATTATCTAAGCTTGAGGGTAGTAAAGATATTTTCAGACATTGTACATAGACCCCTTCTTATGAAGCTCTGCTAGAAGACACATTTTTATTTGTTTGAGATGGAGTGTTATTCTTCTTGCCCAGGCTGGAGTACAATGGTGTCATCTCGGCTCACTGCAACCTCCACCTCCCATGTTCAAGCGATTCTCCTGCCTCAGCACCTCAAGTACCTGGTACTATAGGCGCCTGCCACCACACCAGGCTAATTTTTTGCATTTTTAGTAGAGATGGGGTTTCACCATGTTTGCCAAGCTGGTCTTGAACTCCTGACCTCAGGTGATCCACCTGCCTCGGGCTCACAAAGTGCTGAGATTACAGGTGTGAGCCACCACGCCCAGCCTAGAAGACGCTTTCTACCAGAACAAGTGAATAAATAAGAAAGAGGACTAAGTGGGGTTCAGGAAATGGGGATGTCAATATAGGTGAGGAAAACAGAATTCCCAGGAAGAGTTCCAGTAGATAATGTCTCAAGAAACAGACAACTTAAACAACTGATAGAGTACTTATGCTCCAGGGAAAAGAAAAATTATACAAAAAGGAAATATACTCACAGTATACAGCATGGCTTGGCTACAAATAACATTTACATAGACTTAATGCAACTCTTCATATTAATTTAACCAAAATTTGACCTAATTATATTGGAAAGATAAGGAGAGTGTATGGGGTAGTACATGAAGAAACGTATCAGGACAAATTCTTCATCTTCCATAATAGGAATTAGATTAGTAATATAATAGTTATCTTTTGCCGCATAACAAAGTACCCCAAAATTTGTGACTTTTTTGTTTTTGAGACTCCAGCCCAGGCAGGAGTGCAGTGGCACGATCTTGGCTCACTGCAGCTTCTGCCTCCCAGGTTCAAGCGACTCTCCTGTGTCAGTGACCCAAGTAACTGGGATTACAGGCATGCACCACCATGCCCAGCTAATTTTTGTATTTATTGTAGAGACAGGGTTTCACCATGTTGCCCAAGCTGCTCTCAAACTCCTGATCTACCCTCAAGTGATCCATCTTCCTTGGCCTCCCAAAGTGCTGGGATTACAGGCATGACCACCCTGCGCCCGGCCCAAAATTTAGTGACTTAAAACAAGTATTTATTATCTTACAGTTTCTGCGGGCCAGGAGTTCAGAAGCAGCTTAGACATTTCTCACAAAGTTGCTGTCATCTGAAGGCTTGACTGGAGCTGGAGGATGTTCTTCCAAGCTCACTCAGGTAGCCATAGAAGGCTTTAGTCCTCTTCATATGGGCCTCTCTTAAGGATATGTTATTTAGCTTCTCTTAGAGCAAGTGATCCAGAAGAACAGGGTAAGAAGAAGTTCAATGCCTTTTATGACCTAGCTTTGAATGTGACATACCATCATCACTTCTGCTATATTCTGTTGGTCACGTAGACCAACCCTGACATGTTGTGGGAGGGGACCACACAAGGGTGTGAATACCAAGAGTCAGCGTTTACTGGGAGCTATTTAGAGGTTGGGTACCACAGGGAATAACTCAAAGTGAAAAATCAACAAGTAATATATAAGCATATTATTTAGAAAGATGGAGAAAAGTCCTAGAAGCAAGAGGTTGCCCCTGTGAGTGGGAATCAGGGGCAAGGAATCAAGAAAACAGAGACTGCTAGTTGTTGTTTTTTTCTTTTGTAATAAACCTCATAGAACAATTTCAAGAAATTTGAGTAGAGGCTGGTGCAGTGGCTCATGCCTGTTTATCCAAGGATTCGATCTTCCAACTTCGAATCCTTGGATAAACATGACACAAAGAGAAGAGCATCAGATAGTGAGATTCTCTGGCATTTCACTGATGTGGAACCTGATGAAAAGGAAAAAGGGACTGTTTTGTTCTTCCTGGAGAATAGAAAGTTCTTAAGTGAAAATATTTATATAGCTTGGAGCTATAAATGGCTTATTGAAGGGAAGAGCCTTTTGACAGATAGTTGGAAAACACTTTATAGAATTCCTTAGGCTAAGGGTGCGTCAGTGAGGATTTGACACTTATTGGAGGAAGAGTTGGCCTCTGTCCCTGCTAACCACACAGAGCAGCAGCCAGTCCATAACACCAGTGTATCTTCTCATGCCCCCACCACCCCCCGGCCCCATCACTACATATTTACTCTTCTTGAGGAGCATACTGTTAGGAGCACCAGCATTCTTGGACTGTTTGTCTAGTCCATCTGCCTGAGGTTGGGATAAAGTGTTACAGGAATCAGGTATTTGAGTTGGTGGAGTAGCTGAAAGAGGTGCATTGGAGACTACCATATAAGTAAAAATGATTACATGAAATATTCAGGCTTAAATTTTTTAGCTATTTTAACACTTCATTAAAATGTGTTGTTTACATTCTTCTACTGTAACCGAGTATATTGCATTTAAAATACTTCAGGCATCATGCTAAGCCTTGGCCTCCATGCCCTGGGATGCCCTCAACACCGTTGCAATGGGCAGTGGAGTACGCTGCGGAGGGGGGTGGGTTTGTTGTTTTTTTTTTTTTTGCGTTCCTCAATATCTGTCTTTGTATTTTACTTTGCCCACAGATTGGGGACCACAAATTCAGTGCTCACCGGATCGTCTTAGCAGCCTCAATCCCATATTTCCATGCTATGTTTACAAATGACATGATGGAGTGCAAGCAGGATGAGATTGTAATGCAAGGAATGGACCCAAGGTACTGAATCCCACCATTAGATTTCGCAGGCTACTTTCCAGGTGCAGTTTCAGCCTGTGCACGGTTCCGTTGAGCACCTGCAGCAGGACACAGTGTCTAATAGCCTAGCTCCAGACAAATAGTAAGTGATTAATAAGCAGATTAGAACCTCAGCCAGTGGTCTGAGATAGGGTTAAAATGATGGGAGTTTTGATGCTGTTTTTACCCTACTATAAGAGAAATACATTTAATGGGGCTGGGTTTAAGAGTGGTAATATATTATTCTCTGCACTTTTCTGGGCTAGTCATTTTAGCTGACAAAATAGTTCTTTAAATAAGTGTCTCCATTCACATCCCTTCTTATCAGCCTAGAACAGTGTTGTCCACTGGAGGTTTCTGCAGTGATGCGAATGTTCTTTCTATTTGTACTGCCCAAAATGGTAGCCACTAGCCACAGATGGCTGTTGAGCACTTGAAATATGACTAGTGGGACTGAAAATTTGAATTTTAAATTTTGCTTAATTTTAATCAATTTAATTTTAAAGTTAAATAGTCACATGTGGCTGATGGCTACTATATTGGACAACACAGGTCTAGAAGGTGGCAGATTTTATGGTTATTTCATGGTTCAGAAAATTGAAGCTCAAGGAGATCAAGCCCAAGGTTATCCCCTTAGCTGGAAGTCAGTTATTGCCCAACCTCTTAATCTGACAGTGGTGACAACTAGGGAGAAAATAGCTAGGAGACTGTGTGTTACCCTCTGGATGATCGAAGGTGATCTGCCCTGATACCGGAAGAGGATTTATATACCTATGGCAAAGTAGAAATCTCAGGTCAGGTCAGGCCAGGCAAGGTGACTCACGCCTGAAATCCCAACAATTTGGGAGGTCAAGGTGGGAGGATTACTTGAGGCCAGGAGTTCAAGACCAGGTTAGACAACATAGACCACATCTGTATAAAAAAATTTTTTTTAATTGGCCGGGCGCGGTGGTGCACACCTGTAGTCTCAGCTACTTAGAAAGCTGAGGTGGGAGGTGAGCCGAGGAGGTCAAGGCTGCAGCGAGCTGTGATCACACCACTACACTCCAGCCTGGTCAACAGAGTGAGACCTTGACTCTTTTTTTTTTTTTTTTTTTTGTTGTTGTTGAGACAGAGTCTCGCTCTGTCACCCAGGCTGGAGTACAGTGGCCGGATCTCAGCTCACTGCAAGCTCTGTCTCCCAGGTTTATGCCATTCTCCTGCCTCAGCCTCCCGAGTAGCTGGGACTACAGGCGCCCGCCACCTCGCCCGGGACGGGGTTTCACCGTGTTAGCCAGGATGGTCTCGATCTCCTGACCTCGTAATCCGCCCGTCTCGGCCTCCCAAAGTGCTGGGATTACAGGCTTGAGCCACCGCGCCCGGCCGAGACCTTGACTCTTAAAAAAGAAAGAAAGAAATCTAGACCGGGCGCGGTGGCTCAAGCCTGTAATCCCAGCACTCTGGGAGGCCGAGACAGGTGGATCACGAGGTCAGCAGATCGAGACCATCCTGGCTAACACGGTGAAACCCCGTCTCTACTAAAAAAAAATACAAAAAACTAGCCGGGCGAGGTGGTGGGTGCCTGTAGTCCCAGCTACTTGGGAGGCTGAGGCAGGAGAATGGCGTAAACCTGGGAGGCGGACCTTGCAGTGAGCTGAGATCCGGCCATTGCACTCCAGCCTGGGCAATACAGCGAGACTCCGTCTCAAAAAAAAAAAAGAAAAGAAAAAAGAAATCTTAGGCCAGTTACTTATGAGGAAAGACATAGAAGTAAGGTGTCCAAGGGCAGTTGTGCCCTCCTCTTCTCTGAAGTGTGTGTCTGAAGGAGGCATGCTCATCCCATGAATAGTCCAAGGGCTTCATTTAACAGAGATTGCCTGAACATCCATGATGATCATAGCTCTATCATGTATCTGAGGTATAACAGTGAGAAAACAGCACCTCTTCTCATTCTGCCAACTTTCGTTTTTTTATTTTTATTTTTTTGCAGCGGGGGATGGAGTCAGACTCTTGGCACCCAGGCTGGAGTGCAGTGGTGCGGTCTGGGCTCACTGCAACCTCCACTTCCCAGGTTCAAGCGATTCTACTGCCTCAGCCTCCCATGAGTAGCTGGGATTACAGGCACCCGCCTTTTTTTTTTTTTGAGATGGAGTCTCACTCTGTTGCCCAGGCTAGAATGCAATGACATGATCTCCGTTCACTGCAACAACCTCCACCTCCTGGGTTCAAGCAATTCTCCTCCCTCAGTCTCTCAAGTAGCTGGGACTACAGGTGCATGCCACCTCACCCGGCTAATTTTTGTATTTTTAGTAGACACAGGGTTTTGCCATGTTGGCTAGATTGGTCTCGAACTCCTGACCTCAGGTGATCCGCCTCCCTCAGCCTCCCAAAGTGCTGGAATTACAGGCGTGAGCCACCGCGCCCTGCCTCTACCAGCTTTCTAGTAGTGATTTGGCAGTCACCAAATACATGCATGGTATGGCTAAGAGTGAAAGTGATATGAGAAAAGTAAAGCAGAGTAAAGGCTAGTGAAGGATGGTGGAGTCTGTGCTATTTTGGGGTGATCAGGGAATGCCCCTGTCATGGGGTGGCATTTGAGCTGAGACATCTTAATTGAAGTGAGGGAGTGAGCCATCTGGGGGAAGAGTCCTCCAAACAGGGAGGAGTCATTGCAAAGGCCCTGAGGTAAGAATATGTTCAGAATGTTGGAATCAAGTGAGAAAAGGAGAAAGTGGAGGTGAGGAGGACAGACAGATGGAGAGGGACCAGAACACCTACAGCCCTGTAGATGGAATTTTGATTTCATTTTCAGTGTGAATTGAAAGCAGAAAAAATGTTAGAAATCTCATTCTAGAAATTTACCCCAAAGAAATAATTCAAAAATGTTCTAACAGCAATAAGATGGTAATAGCTATTATGCTTACCAATAAAGGAAATAAATGATAGCATATTTGCATGTTGAAATATTATATAGCAGCCACTAAAAACAATAAACATGAAGGTAGTGTAGCAACATGGGAAAGGGCTTGATACATGTTTTTGATTATATCCATATAATTCATGCATGTAGGCAATCAGGGACTAAATATGAATGTAGAAAAATAACCAGTGTTGACTTTTTCAGTAGTGAAATTGTAGGTAATTGTGTTCTCTTTTTCACAAGTTTTAGGCTGTGGTGAAGTAGTTACTCCATTAGATTCTCGAAGGGCCTGGGCTAAGTATTGTCAGTTCAGTTAGGGCCTGAATCTCCTGTGGGCCAAGACTTGTCTCTGAAGAGCATCTCACAGCTTTCCCTCTTTCCTCTAGTGCCCTGGAGGCTCTGATCAACTTTGCTTACAATGGCAACCTTGCCATTGACCAGCAAAATGTCCAGTCATTGCTGATGGGGGCGAGCTTCCTGCAGCTGCAGAGCATCAAAGACGCCTGCTGCACATTCCTCCGAGAACGGTGAGGTGATGTGGTGGGCCTGGTGGAGAACATGACTATTTCATTTCTGGAATCTTGCGCCAGTTTGCTGAGTTCTTGGGACCATATATAGGTTTATGAAGGGGAGTGATCTGGAAAGGTTATTCTGCAGCGCTTACATTTCTTGAAATCAGTGTGTAGCAGTGCCCACTTCTTTGAGATGAACTTTTTCAGAACATGATTCACATAGTCCAGCCTGCCCTTTCCCTTGGCTTGACATGTGCATCTTCTGTTCCTCCCTCTCCAATCTCACCAGCCACTAATTTAGCTGATTTCTCACCAAACTGATTTGTGCAATGCTCCCCAACTGTTCCATAGCCATCTCCATCTTTGTTTAGGTACTTTACCCTCTGAATTTCCTTTCTTTTCTTTTTCTTCTTTTTTTTTTTTTTTTTTTTTTTTTTTGAGACAAGATCTTGCTCTGTCACCCAGGCTGGAGTGCAGTGGTGTGATCTCGCCTTACTGCAACCTCTGCCTCCCATGTTCAGCAGTCCTCCCACTTCAGCCTCCCAAGTAGCGGGAACTACAGGCACGTGCCACCACACCTGGCTAATTTTTGTAATTTTTTTGGTAGAGATGGGGTTCTGCCATGTTGCCCAGGCTGGTCTCAACTCCTGGGCTCAAGCAGTCTGCCCACCTTGGCCTCCCAAAGTGCTGGGATTACAGGCGTGAGCCACTGCTCCCGGCCCTCTTTGAATTTCTTGATCTTCTTTTTCATACTTCAGTTGTTTAAGAGCCTACCCAAATTTCACTTCCTGGAATTCTCTATCCTCCTTAGTCCACTGGGAACTATCATTGTATGCACTTTTATGGTTGGGACCATGGATTATACACCCCCCTATTTCCAGTGCTTGGCAGTGGGGCCCTGTGGATCTCCTATGACCTTCTGCCTAAGCAGTTAAGAAGCCTCTCCCTCCCCCTCAAGAGCCAGAGCTCTTAGTTATACGATAAAGGCCTTTTAACTAGCAGAGGCTTGGGGATGCAGGTTAGTGCTGGGCCACACACAGGCAGGAGGAACCCAAACAGCACCCCAGTGTCTGTGGTGCTTCGCACACCCAGCCTTCACCTGAGCCTACTCCGATCACTAGGTAGCTGGCCTGTCAGCATTCCTCCTGACTCAGATCTGCCCTCCCGGACCTCATCCCCTCATGGAGCTGACCTCCCCTCCCCCATTCTCACTCCACCTATCCAGTTCACTTAGCAGCTTGTGGACCACACCCGCTGTGTGTTCATATCCTGCCCACAGGGTGCTCATGGTCATCACACTGAGTACTGCTGTGTGTGCAGCTAGTCAAATAATCATGGTAATGATGCCTAAGATTTAGTGGGGGGCTCATCTGCTGAACACTGGGTAAAGGATTTCATCTTGAGGTAAGTGGTGCTGTTCGCAGTTTTATAAAGACCTTGTAGTAAGAGTAAAGCTGCAGAACCAAGCTTGTCCCTGCTCTGGGATGCCTTCTGGGGCAGGCCAGAGGGTGCATATGGAGATGTGAGGGGCATACACTATCTTCTGCTCATTTGTGAGCTTCTTAAGACCCAGACTGGACTTCGTTCACCTCTTTTTCCCACAGAACTTGGAAAGTGACTTTCTTTTTTCTTTTTCTTTTCTTTCTTTCTTTTTTTTTTTTCTTTCTTTCTGTAAGATAGAGCTCCAGGCTTGGAGGCCTTGGGCTTCACCACTGCTGAAATGGCTTTCTGTGGCTAAGTAGGATTAATCCTGGAAAGGATTGTTGGCAATCCTCGAATCTTCACCAAGGGACAACAGCTCCACCTAGGGGGCTTTTGAGAGAGTCACTGTCAACACTGGATCCAGGCTGTGTTGTAAAATACTGTCATCTAAAAGTTGCTTAGAAAAGTGATTTTTAGGCCAGATGAGGTGGTTCATGCTGTAATCCCAGCATTTTGGGAGGCCAAGGCAGGAGGATTGCTTGAGGTTAGGATTTCCAGACCAGCCTTTATGCCAGAGCAAGATCCTGTCTCTACAAAAAAAAAAAAAAAAAAAAAAAATTTTATTAGTCAAGTGCAGTGGTTCACAGCTACTGGAGAGGCTAAGGTGGGAGAGTCGCTTGAGCCAGGAGCTCAAGGCTGCAGTGAGTTATAATCATCTTACTCTAGCTTGGGCGACTGAGCAAGACTCTGTCTCTAAAAACTAAAAGGAAAAAAGAAAAGTCATTTTAGGCCAGTGCAGGTTTGCACGCACCAGTAACATTTTAGGAATAAGTACTTACACATAAACCTGATGTTTTGAGTCTATCCTTGACATTTGTTCATTCAGCCCTTCAGGACGCCTTCTGAGACCTAAATCTATACCTCATTCCTATTTCCTGCCACAGACTCCAGAGCCATGGCCTGCTTTCTGTTTTCTCTCCAGTAGTTCCTATTATTGTCTCTGTTTCTTGGAATGATTCTCCCTGAGCCTGGCTACAGAATGTGGTGGTGTCTCCCAGCTCCCCACTTCCTCTGTGCCCTTGAGGGTGCATCATTTTAAGATTTGATTGCCAGCGACTTGAGGAAAACCATTCTGAGCACCAGTGGAAAAGATATGTGACAGCACAGAGAAGCTGCATTGCCATCAGAGTTCTTAAAGCCACAGTTCCTGAGGCTGCTCAGTCTATTACATCTTCAACCTGCTGCCTTTTTTTTCCCCTGAAGCTGGGGTTGACTTTTTCTGGTGGCCCTCTTTCCGGCCTTCAAATGTATGGGCCTCCTTGCTTTTAGGCAAGCACTACTGGAGCTGTGTATCTTCTTTCTTTCTTTCTTTTTTTTTTTTTTTTTTTGAGATGGAGTCTCACTGTGTCGCCCAGGAGTACAGTTGCGCTATCTTGGCTCACTGCAACCTCTGCCTCCCAGGCTCAAGCATTCACGTGCCTCAGCCTTCGGAGTAGCAGGATTACAGGTGTCTGCCACCACACCCAGCTAACTTTTGTATTTTTATTTTTTTTTATTTATTTTTGAGACAGAGTCTTGCTCTGTTGCCCAGGCGGGAATGCAATGGCATGATCTCAGCTCACTGCAACCACCACCTTCCAAGTTCAAGCGATCCTCCTGCCTCAGCCTCCTGAGCAGTTGGGACTACAGGCACACACCACCACGCCCAGCTAATTTTTGTATTTTTAGTAGAGATGGAGTTTCACCATGTTGGCCAGGCTGGTCTCGAACTCCTGACCTCAAGTGAGCTGCCCACCTCGGCCTCCCAAAGTGCTGGGATTACAGGCGTGAGTCACTGCACCCGGCCTTGGAGCTGTGTATTTTCTGAAATTCCCTCAGAGGTAGATTGGGACATCAAATATGTCAATGAACCATGTCAGTAACCTATTTAATTCAAGTCACTGCTTCCTGCCTCTGATAAAGCATTATGTCTTATGCTGTCTTCTTGCTTCCAAAGTCAAGCTGTGTCAGCAAGGAAGAAGGTTGTGATGTGGCTAATGAAAGATGTGGGTCTCCGTCAACCCTGAAGGTTTATTTTCCCTCATATCTCCCTCCTCCTCTTGAATGGGCCCCTTTCCTGTGTGACAGCTCTGAGGCAAGAGAATTGCTTGAACCTGGGAGGCGGAGGTTGCAGTGATCCGAGATCGTGCCATTGCACTCCAGCCTGGGCAATAAGAGTGAAACTCCGTCTCAAAAAAAAGAAAAAAAAAAAGGAAGATGTGTTTTGGCCAGGCGTGGTGGCTTACGCTTGTTCTCCTGGCACTTTGAGAGGCCGAGGTGGGCGGATCACCTGAGGTCAGTAGTTGGAGACCAGCCTGGCCAACATGGTGAAATGCCATCTCTACTAAAAATACAAAATGAGCCAGCCGTGGTGGCACATGCCTGTAATCCCAGCTACTTGGGAGGCTGAGGCAGGAGAATCACTTGAACCCAGGAGGCAGAGGTTGCAGTGAGCTGAGATCATGCCACTGCACTCTAGCCTGGGCAACACAGGGAGACTCCATCTCAAAAAAAAAGAAAAGGAAAAAAAAAAGGTGTATTTTGTGCTCAGTATTATGCCAAGCCAATCAGAGACACCCAAAAATAAGGTATGAGAATCCTAACCTGAGAAGGAGAGTTTGGAAATGAATGCCAGTGGCTACGTTGATCATTGGCTCCCACATCCTTGTACTTGATCCAGCTTCTGCTCCATGGCATTTTGAATCCTCCTCTCAGGTTGATGTCATAGTGATAGGAAATAGTGAAGCACATGCTGTAGAGGCCCAGGGAAGGTTTGTCTGCCTTATATTTGTAAAGTGCTTTAACAAATCTTATTCAATCACTGTAAGTGCTTTAGGAGAAAGGCATTTGACAGATGACAGAGCTGACATTCTGACCTTCAGCACTGTATTCCTCAGTGGCCATGAACTTTGCCTACATGTTGTTCTCTGCTTATGTTTCTTTGCTCTTCTAAATTCACATCAGTTTCCAAAGCAATAGACAGAGCAAGCTCAGGCTGGAATGAAATAACTATGTAGAATTTTTGACTAGTCATAAAGCCAGGCTCCAAGGTACCTTGCCTATTCAGTCCTTGATGGGTCAACTGCTAGGGGACAATAGTGAATATTGCTAAATCAATATAACTCTGTGCCTAAAACCTTAAATCAACATCGGGGAAAATACATAAACCTTTCTAATGAAGAAAAGCAAGCCTGTCCAATTTTTAATCTGATCAATGCCATCTCACAGAGAATTAGTCATGAAGCCAAAAGAAGAATCCCCCAGGGTCTGTTGCTGTCACCAAGATTTTAGAATCGCACTGGGCTCGTTTGGAATTTTCTTAGATGCAACAGTAGTAAGAAAAACAAGCCGGGCACAGTGGCTCACGCCTGTAATCCTAGCACTTCGGGAGGCCAAGGCAAGAGGATTGCTCAAGCCTAGGAATTTGAGACGAGTTTGGGCAACATAGGGAGACGCTGTCTCTACCAAAAAACATTTTTTGTTAATTAGCCAGGTGTGGTCTCAGCTACTTGGCAGGTTGAGGTAGGAGGATCACTTCAGCTCTAGAGGTCAAGGCTATCCATGAGCTGTGATTGCACCACTACGCTCCAGCCTAGGTGACAGAATAAGACCTTGTCTCAAAAAACAAAAGCAACCATAATAAAAAATTAAGGCAGCCACTAACTTCGTACCAGGTACCATGCATCATGGCTCAACCCTAAGAGGTAGGTAGCTGTTGTCATCATCTTCTTTCAGGTGACACTTGGAAGAACATACTGGCACTTGGAAGAACATAACCCACCCAAATTGCCCCATGAGCATCAGGGCCAGGATTTATCCTGGATTTCTCTAGCCCTGATGAGTGTAAGTCTGCCAGGTTACTGTGGGAATATGCACAAGAGGCCTGATTTCAATCTCAGCACCTCCACTTGCTTGTCTCGAGGGACTGTGAGCACCATTTTTGGTTTCCCTGAGCCTGTTTTCCATCTATGAGTGCATTACTACTTTGCAGGTTAAGAAGATTCTGGAGAATGTGTATAAAAGGCCTAGCAAAATATTTGACTCACTGATGGTAAATAAATGATAGTGCTACTGTTGTTTCTGGTTGTCTGAACAATTAAGCCCGTGGAGTCTCTTTCTATATCAAACAAGAAAAAATCCCAGCACTAAAATTGGCTAGCCATAAGTAGAAAGCTGAAACTGGATCCTTTCCTTACTCCTTATACGAAAATTAATTCAAGATGGATTAGAGACTTAAATGTTAGACCTAATACCATAAAAACCCTAGAGGAAAACCTAGGTAGTACCATTCAGGACATAGGCATGGGCAAAGACTTCATGTCTAAAACACCAAAAGCAACGGCAGCAAAAGCCAAAATTGACAAATGGGATCTCATTAAACTAAAGAGCTTCTGCACAGCAAAAGAAACTACCATCAGAGTGAACAGGCAACCTACAGAATGGGAGAAAATTTTTGCAATCTACTCATCTGACAAAGGGCTAATATCCAGAACCTACAAAGAACTCAAACAAATTTACAAGAAAAAAACAAACAACCCCATCAAAAAGTGGGCAAAGGATATGAACAGACATTTCTCAAAAGAAGACATTCATACAGCCAACAGACACATGAAAAAATGCTCATCATCACTGGCCATCAGAGAAATGCAAATCAAAACCACAATGAGATACCATCTCACACCAGTTAGAATGGCAATCATTAAAAAGTCAGGAAACAACAGGTGCTGGAGAGGATGTGGAG
The DNA here is from genome assembly GCF_043159975.1 of Macaca nemestrina. Lineage (NCBI taxonomy): Eukaryota > Metazoa > Chordata > Mammalia > Primates > Cercopithecidae > Macaca > Macaca nemestrina. Next base: position 110,707,606 of record NC_092126.1, read on the forward strand.
AAATAGGAACACTTTTACACTGTTGGTGGGATTGTAAACTAGTTCAACCATTATGGAAAACAGTATGGCGATTCCTCAAGGATCTAGAACTAGATGTACCATATGACCCAGCCATCCCATTACTGGGTATATACCCAAAGGATTATAAATTATGCTGCTATAAAGACACATGCACACGTATGTTTATTGCGGCACTATTCACAATAGCAAAGACTTGGAATCAACCCAGATGTCCATCAGTGACAGATTGGATTAAGAAAACGTGGCACATATACACCATGGAATACTATGCAGCCATAAAAAAGGATGAGTTTGAGTCCTTTGTAGGGACTTGGATGCAGCTGGAATCCATCATTCTTAGCAAACTATCACAAGAACAGAAAACCAAACACCGCATGTTCTCACTCATAGGTGGGAACTGAACAATGAGATCACTCGGACTCAGGAAGGGGAACATCACACACCGGGGCCTATCATGGGGAGGGGGGAGGGGGGAGGGATTGCACTAGGAGTTATACCTGTTGTAAATGACGAGTTGATGGGTGCAGCACAGCAACATGGCACAAGTATACATATGTAACAAACCTGCACGTTATGCACATGTACCCTCCAACTTAAAGTATAATAATAATAAATAAATTTAAAAAAAAAAAAAAAAAAGAAAAAATTCCAGCACTTTGGGAGGCTGAGGCAGGTGGATTGCTGGAGTTCGGGAGTTCAAGTCCTGCCTGGGCAACATGGTGAATCCCTGTCTCTACCACAAAAAGTACAAAAATTAGCCAGGCATGGTGGTGCCTGTAGTCCCAGCTACTTGTGGGGCTGAGGCAGAAGGATCACTTGAGCCCAGGAGGTCAAGGCTGATGTTAGCCATGTTTGTGCTACTACACTCCAGCCTGGGGGACAAAGTGAGACCCTGTCTCAAAAAATAAAAAAAAAGGCCAGGCGCGGTGGCTCAAGCCTGTAATCCCAGCACTTTGGGAGGCCGAGGCGGGTGGATCACGAGGTCAGGAGATCGAGACTATCCTGGCTAACATGGTGAAACCCCGTCTCTACTAAAAATACAAAAAACTAGCCGGGCGTGGTGGTGGGCGCCTGTAGTCTCAGCTACTTGGGAGGCTGAGGCGGGAGAATGGCGTGACCCCGGGAGGCGGAGCTTGCAGTGAGCCGAGATCATGCCACTGCACTCCAGCCTGGGAGACACAGCGAGACTCCATCTCAAAAAAAAAAAAAAAAAAAAAAAAAAGAAAAAGTATAAGGGTTCCCATATTAAAGAAGCCATCTCTCCATGTTTTTTGTTTTTTTGTTTATTTGTTTTTTGTTTTTTTGAGACAGAGTCTCGCTCTGTCACCCAGGCTGGAGTGCAGTGGCGCGATCTCGGCTCACTGCAAGCTCCGCCTCCTGGGTTCACACCATTCTCCTGCCTCAGCCTCCCGAGTAGCTGGGACTACAGGCGCCCGCCACCACGCCCAGCTAATTTTTTGTATTTTTACAAAGTAAAATACAGTAAACCCCGTAAAGACGGGGTTTCACTGTGTTAGCCAGGATGGTCTCGATCTCCTGATCTCACGATCCGCCCACTTCAGCCTCCAAAAGTGCTGGGATTACAGGTGTGAGCCACCGTGCCCGGCCCTGTCTTTGTTTTTTAAACTCTAATTCTGTGACTTCAGTGCCTTCCTTGTGACCAAAGTTGAGATAGTGCCCTGGACACTCAACCAGGAATTTCAGTGGTGGAACATCTCAAGCAGATTTTCAGTGCATGCGCTCCTGTGACGGTTACTTCTCGCCTTCTGACACTTACTTTACAGAACTACCCAGAGAGCTCATTCCACCTGACCCACAGAGCACCAGGCCCAAAAGGCAGGGACCTTTGAGGATAATCTTTCTTCTTAATTTTATACCTTTAGAAGTTGAGTCCCAGAGAAGTACAGCTTGTGTCACACAGAGAGTTTCCAACAAAGCTGAGGTTAAGAATTTGTTTTCATTCTGTGGCTCTACCCAGAACCAGCCTGAGAATGATCAAAGATAACATCCTTTCTTCCTCTAATTTTTTTTTTCTTTTCTTATGCCAAAAGGCTTCACCCAAAAAACTGCCTGGGTGTGCGCCAGTTTGCTGAGACAATGATGTGTGCTGTGCTGTACGACGCTGCCAACAGCTTCATCCACCAGCACTTTGTGGAGGTGTCCATGTCAGAAGAGTTCCTGGCCCTGCCCTTGGAAGACGTGCTTGAGCTGGTGTCTCGGGATGAGCTAAATGTCAAATCTGAGGAGCAGGTATGTGAGCACAGTAGCAGTCTGTGCAGGTGACATGAGGTGCTGCTCTTTATAATCATTGTTTTATATATTTATTTTTTTTTTTACAAAATTAAGATCATGACATGTATGTGGCTGTTGTATATTATGGAGCTTGTTTTACTGTATCATGCATTTTTCATGAAAACTCTCTATGTGTTTTATTTATTTTTTTGAGACAGTATCTTGCACTGTCACCTAGGCTGGAGTGCAGTAGCAAGATCATGGCTCACTGCAGCCTCATCCTCCCACTTCAGCCTCCCGAGTAGTGGGAACTACAGGCACATACCACCACACCCAGCTAATTTTTGTATTTTTTGTAGAGACTGGATTTCACCAAGTTGCCCAGGCTGGTCTTGAACTACTGTCCTTAAGTGATCCTCCCGCCTCAGTCTCCCAAAGTGCTGGGATTATAGGCGTGAGCCACTGCACCTGGCCTCTATACATTTTAGTGTCTAAATAGCATTGTTGATTTTTATCAACCTACTCACCTTATTCTTGCATGTTTGGGTTATTTCCAATGTTTACTATTAGAAGTAATCCTGCTGTGAACCAGAAACAGCAAGTATAGATAATTTTTTTGTTGTTTTTTTGAGACAGTCTCATTCTGTCACCCAAGCTGGAGTGCAGTGGCGCGATCTTGGCTCACTGCAACCTCCATCTCCCGGGTTCAAGCAATTCTCCTGCATCAACCTCCTGAGTAGGTGGGATTACAGGCACGCACCACCATGCCAGGCTAATTTTTATACTTTTAGTAAAGACGGGTTTTCACCATGTTGGCCAGGCTGGTCTCGAATTCCTGACCTCAAGTGACCTGCCCACCCCGGCCTCCCAAAATGCTGGGTTTACAGGCGTGAGCCATTGTGCCTGGCCAAGTGTAGATAACTTTTTGAGAGAATCTTGTTCTAAGGAAGAGCAGAACATTGGGGCGGCTGTGGGAGGGGTCTGTGAAATCAAGAGGGATTGTTTGTTTGTTTGTTTTTGAGAAAGAGTCTTGCTCCGATGCCCAGGCAGGCTATAGTGCGTGGCAAAATCTCAGCTCACTGCAACCTCTCTGCCTCCCAGGTTCAAGCGATTCTCCTGCCTCAGCCTCCCAAGTAGCTGGGATTACAGGTGCCCACTACCACGCCTGGCTAATTTTTATATTTTTAGTTGAGATAGGGTTTTGCCATGTTGGCCAGGCTGGTCTTGAACTCTGGCCTCACATGATCCTGTCACCTTGGCCTCCCAAAGTGCTGGGATTATAAGCATGAGCCATCATGCCAGGCCTTTTTTTTTTTTTTTTTTTTTTTTGAGACAGAGTCTTACTCTGTCACCCAGGCTGGAATGCAATGGCACAATGGCACAATCTCAGCTCACTGCAGACTCCGCCTCCCAGGTTCAAGCATTTCTCCTGCCTCAGCTTCCTGAGTAGCTGGGATTACAGGTACACGCCATCATACCTGGCTAATTTTTGTATTTTTAGTAGAAACAGGGTTTCACTATGTTGGCTGGGCTGTTCTCGAACTCCTGACCTCAGATGATCCGCCTGCCTTGGCCTCCGAAAGTGCTGGGATTACAGGTGTGAGCCACTGCGCCAGGCCCGGCAAAATTACAGCATATTTGACTGCTGGTGGGAATTTTCCAGAAGAGAGGGAAGAATTGATAATGTTGGAGAAATGGGAGAGCACTTGTTGGAATGATGTTCTGGAATAAGTGAGAACAGACAGTCTAGGGCGTAAGGGTGTGCATCTTTGATAGGAGCACAAGCCATCCATATCCACAATAGCAGGAGGGAGAGCTGGGGCACACACCCAGGGACAGGGAACAGGTAGATTCTTACTGACATTCTCTTCTGATTTTCTGTTTTCTCACCTGAGAGTGAGGATGAGGGACAAATGTTAGAAATTTAAGGAGGGCCAGGAGCAGTGGCTCACGCCTGTAATCCCAGCACTTTGGGAGGCCAAGGTGGGCAGATTTGTTGAGCTCAGGAGTTTAAAACCAGCCTGGGAAACATGGTGAAACCCCATCTCTACTAAAAGCACAAAAGTTAGCCAGGCATGGTCCAGCTTAAACTCCTGGCTTGTAATCCCAGCTACTTGGTCTGAGGTGGGAGGATTGCTTGAGCTGGGACGCAGAGGTTGTGGTGAGCTGAAATTGCGCCACTGTACTCCAGCCTGGGTGGTGGGGCGAGACCCTGTCTCCAAAATAAAAAAAAGAAAGAAATTTGAGGAGGGATTAAAAGGTATGATTTATTTTCCTCTTTCCTCTAGGAAAGGGGGATGCTAGGGAGGTGAAACGGGCTTGATAGGAGCCTGAGAGAAAAGTGGACCCTGGGCTTAGCAGCGTAGACACTGATTTCGAGGAAAAAGCCTCATTCCAAGAACTAGGTGTCCTGTCCCTAGCTCTTACACTGATTAATATGATGGGGCTGGGGGGCGGGGCAGCTCACATTTATTTGAGTGATAAATTTTGTAAGGGCTATAGGGCTTTAGAAGGCGATATCCTTGTGGTTGGAGCCATTAAGAAAGGCTCCTTGGAGAACATCGATCTAGAGCCAGGCCTTAAAATAGGCGAATGGGTTTAGATGAAGAGGAGATGAGAGGGCATTTTAGGTGAGGGAGGACAGTGCGAACAGGAGAACCAGCCCAGCCTCGATAGAGTACAGAGAGGGTGATGGAGGGAGTTTAGAGGGAGCAGGGGTGCAGGGGCAGCGGGAAGGGAAACAGGAATTTTTTTTGACAGAAAGGAATAAGATGCCATTGATGATTTTTCACTATGCAATCATAATCATAATGAAATTCAGGAAGCTGTTCTAGTAGCCTAGGAAGTAGAGAGAAATCAGGGATTTCAGAGACAAGTAGGAGAAAAGATTGATGGGCCCAAGGGACTGCTTCAGTATAGGAAGTGGAGGCATTCAGATTGCAGGCCTGGGGTGTGGCCCCTGGGTGGGAGGATTTGCTGCCAGAGCATCCACTCTCATGACAGGTCTTTGAAGCTGCATTGGCCTGGGTCAGATACGACCGGGAGCAGAGGGGTCCCTACCTGCCTGAGCTGCTGTCCAATATCCGCTTGCCCCTCTGCCGGCCCCAGTTCCTTTCAGACAGAGTACAGCAGGATGACCTGGTGCGTTGCTGCCACAAATGCAGGTGAGTGAGGGTGGACCTGCACAGGACATTGCTAAAGGTCTAAGCAGGGAAGAGGAGTTGGCCACCTGTTCCAGTTCTGGAAAGAAAGCATTTAGAGTGGTCAGTCTAATTCATGGCACACAGATTGGTCAGCCGTCTGTCTAGAAGCTGGAAGAGCAAGTGTGAAGAGGCCGAATCTTACTCCTTGGGCAGAGAGATGTGCCATGTGGGAGCATCAAAGCAGAAAGGGCTTTCTCCTGCTGAGTTATCTGAGGATTTTCCAGCATCTTTCCCCACTGAGCTATTTATGAATGTGCAAGTATCTTTACTGCCTTCCCTGACCCTATCCACACCAGCACCTCACTCATTGCTGCAAATGGGAATTCCTGGGGCTCCTTGCCCTCTTCTGTAAATATTAGTCAGTGCCATGGGCATGGGGGGCCTCTGGCAGGTGTAGGCTTTACATCTATGATGATGGGCAAGGGGCGGACATGTTTACCAACACATGAAACTTTTACCCAGAGTAAGTCAATGACAACATGGCACAGCAGAGCTACTCAAACAGTTCATAAGATGGCAGCCCTATAGGATGACTGCTGTAAAAGTAGAAGAGCAGAGAAAAATGTTCATTCTCCTCCAGATTGCTTGTCAAATTCACAACCCTGAAATATTTTTTTCTCCTTTGCCGATAAAAACTTTACACATATTCAGCTTTCCTTCATTTCCCATGTCCTGGTTGGGATCAGCTGGTTCAGGAGGAAGTAAGTGCTTGTCCATGGCAGGTGGTGTGAAGGTGTGTGTCAGGACAGGGTGGAGTTGTGTCTGGAGGTGGCTATGGCCCAGTGACCAGCAGTCTCAAGGGTGCTGTTGAGGAGTTTGGACTTTATTCTGTCCGTAGTGGGTGGCCATTGAAGGGCCTTAGCTTGAACTCTAGTGTGGAAGTGGAATGGAGGGATAGGCTGGAGGCAGGGAAATGTGTGAGGAGCTGCCACCATGCAGGTGAGTGGTGATTAATTGCAGGTTGCAAGCCAAGGTGCAGTTGTGGGGATGGAAAGGAAGGGCTAGGTCTGAGTGGCGACAGGGTGCATGCTGCTTGTCGAAACTCCCAGGTCCAGCCATTTTGGCCACCACCCTGTTTTTCTCATGCCTAATCTGTACCTGATTACACTAGCTGAGGTGGTCTCTACTTGTCTTGCCCCTTTAATTTTGAATATATCTCAGTAGCCATATATGATTTTCCCAGAACTCACCTGGTTTCTTTGAGACCAGACCTTCCAGAAGGCTTCTCCTCCCAGGTTTCCCCTGCAGTTGGCAGTGGGGAGCTAGGCTCAGGGATGTAAACAAGGACTAAGTCAGGGGGGGATACCTCCTGTTCTAGCATCTTCCACCTTATTCCAGGGACCTGGTAGATGAAGCAAAGGACTACCACCTCATGCCAGAGCGCCGGCCCCACCTGCCAGCTTTCAGAACCCGGCCACGCTGCTGCACGTCCATCGCTGGGCTTATCTACGCCGTGGGGGGCCTCAACTCAGCAGGTACCTTGCGGCTCCCCTTTATAGACCCCCATCTTGGACTCCATGGATGAGGAAGCACCAAACAAATTAGCCTGGCCCTTCTGGTTTCTCTGTTTTGTGCTGTCATCTCCCTTGCCCCTCTTGATTTTATACAATTGCTCTACAGTTAGAGCATGTCACATATTCAGGCCATTGAATCAGAATATCAGTGCTAAAGAGACCTTCTAGAAATCTTTGAGGCCTAGCCTGCTCACCTGACAAGTGAAGAAATTGAGCCCCACCGAACTTTCACTATGTTCATACAATTGTTTTTGGCAGAACAAGGACTAGAACTTGGGTGTACTGGTTCCTGAGCCAGCACTTTTGCCCTAGTATCACATTGGCTATGGTATAGCATCCTGTCAGCCCTGGATAGGATACAGTCAGAGACCCAATTCCATACCAGACTATTCACATTTGGTTATATGAATCTCTGGGGTTAGACTGAGAATGTCCCCAAGAGAAAGATTATCCAAATACACAGGCTCTACCACTGTCAGCCCCACCCACTGTGAAACACACACATGCTTTACAGTCCGTGGGTTATTGGCAGTTTTTGAATCTAAAAGTAAGATTTTCAGAAAGCTGCATGGCCTCCCAACTTGGGAGGAGTTGGTGGGCACTCCCAGGCAGTTTTGTTTTTATTTTTTATTGTTTTTAAATTTTTTGAGATGGAGTGTCACTCTTGTCACCCAGGCTGGAGTGCAGTGGTGCAATCTTGGCTCACTGCAACCTCTGCCTCCCAGGTTCAAGCAATTCTCCCGCCTTAGCCTTCTGAGTAGCTGGGACTACCGGCACATGCTACTACACCCAGCTAATTTTTGTATTTTTAGTAGAGATGGAGTTTCACCGTGTTGGCCAGGCTGGTTTTTAGTTCCTGACCTCAAGTGATCTGCCCACCTTGGCCTCCCAAAGTGCTGGGATTACAGGTGTGAGCCACCGCACCTGGCCCAGTTTTGTTTTTAATTGAATGTTAATGAGAGTTGGGTACTAGCTGCTGCTTGTTAATCATAGGGCCTGGAACAGGTAAGTCCTCAACTCAGTGCACGCTGGAGCAGTGTGCAAATGAAATGCCAAGTGCCCCATAGCAGCATACCACAGGAAGAGGGGGTTATTTTATTTGATCATCACAAAAACCTGATGCAAAAGGTAGGGCTGGAATGATCATTCCTTGCTGCTGTGACTATTTATTGAGCACTAAGTATATTGAACCATGCTAGGTGCTTTACCTGTTACATCATTTAATCCGTAAAGATTATCTCCATTTCATGTGTGAAGCAGAGGGTGGGGACACAAAGCCCCTTGCCTTGGGTCACCCACTAGCAAATGAAAGCACTGGAGCGCATGCCCGTCCCTCTGGCATGCCTCCTGCCTGGAGGAAATATTGTATCGATTCGCCTATACCTTTGACTTTAAGCAGGTGGAGTACCTGATTGTAACTGAAAACTGCCCTCTCTAAAAAATAAATACCTCCTGTCTGATTCTGATTTTCCTTAAAGAATTAGGTTTGAGGTGATCATGGCTGAAATTTCTTAGTGGGCCCTTGTGCCTTGAGTAATTCTGTGGGAAGAGCTAATAGAATTGAGTCAAATGTTCCGTATAATCAATGCCCAATAGCTGTGATCTAAACAAGTGGTCTCATTTGTTTTAATTTGAGTAGCAAATTTTTATGCAGGTGATTCCCTGAATGTGGTGGAAGTGTTCGACCCCATCGCCAATCACTGGGAGAGGTGCCGTCCCATGACAACAGCCCGCAGCCGTGTTGGCGTGGCTGTGGTGAACGGGCTTCTCTATGCCATTGGAGGATATGACGGCCAGCTACGGCTGAGCACTGTGGAGGCGTACAACCCGGAGACAGACACATGGACCAGAGTGGGGAGCATGAATAGCAAGAGAAGGTATTCTGGAAGCCACGTGCAGCCCGAACATACACACTGAGCACCTGGGGAGCGCCATGCTAGAAAAGCAGGGGCACACAGTAAAGTAAAATACAAGCTTTGGCCTAGGAGTTTCCTGCAGCCAGGCCAGCCACTGCCGGTACCTCCTGGGAGCAAGCCCCCATCTGCTTAAAAGTAAAATACCCGCCTTGTCCTTTGAGGAACTTGGGGAGACCAGACGTGGACATGTGGAAGTTGTGTTGTTATTTTAAGTGCCAGATAAGGACTGGAAATGTGTATTATGGAAGATTCAAGGAGGGAGAGAAACTGGACTGGAACTTCTGGAAGATTTCAGGGAAGAGGTGGGATTAAAGTTGAAACTTGAAGAATAAGGAGGATTTACCTTTATTAGTGATAAAAGGAAATCCAAGGTGTTTTTCTGTATACCTTCCTTCCCCAGGACTCCCCTCACACATGAGTTTCCACTACCTGGGGAGAATATGAACCAAAGCAGTGTTCTTTTATTTAGGTCACACACATTCTCCTAGACAGGAAAACATAGGTATTTGCAAGGTGGGCTAAGTTGGTATGTCACTCAGTACATTCTAGCTACCTGCTCCCTCCACTTCTCTGCTTATATTGCCCAAATAAGAAGTGGGATTAGAAGACATCCTGGTGCCTGTGTTTAGCCTTCTTAATGCTGAGGTGACAACAGGTGGCATGTTTCATTATGTCAGACACATGATGGAGTCGTCACACGTGTGGGCAGCCGAAAGGCTGGCGCAGCCCAAGGAGGGGAGAGGAAAGCTGCCCAGGGCCCCCTTGCCCATTACCCAGGACAGCTCTGCATTGATCGCTTTTACACATTGAGCTTCCTTGACATATGCCTAATGTTGTTCCACGTCCAGCAGCGTTCACATGTGGATGTGAGCTGGGAGGGATCTGCCTTTGTACTGGTGAGACCAGTTCACAAAACATTGGGGTAGGTTCCTTTGGGAAGAAAAAAAATACGTAAGATCTGCCCTTCCCAAGAATGCGTTGGGAGTCCTTTCCTCCCACCATCCCCACTTTTGCTGCTTGGATACTTTGCAGCTTCCTGTGTTTGAGTGACTCATTGCTCCATGTCCCCAACCATGAGTAGCTTTTTTGCTTTGACTGCAGTCAACTGTCCTTCCTTGTATGTATGCTCTGGACCACTTCCTTGCTTTGATGTTACTTGGTTTAGAGTGCTGTCTTGGAGGAAAGTCCTCTGGGTATTCCTTTCCTTCACTGTGGTTAATACCCTGTTATTAGTGTGGGCCCGGTTCCATTACATCCCTTTTAAATTATAGGCTCCCTTAAAGCGTTCCTAGTCACTTCTCTCCTGACATCCCACACAGCTGTCTGTCCTGCCAGTTAGTGACATCGTGCCATCTTTCCTTCCCATCTCCCCCAGTGTTCTATGCCATCCCATAGAGCTTTCTTACACTGGACTATTCCAGTCCATGCTAATCAGCATTTTCTCCTCTTCACACTCACCTTTACTACCTAGTTGATAGTTAATCTCATGCAGTTTTGTGGCACCTCTTAATTCATTTTCATATTGTTCAACACCTGTTTTGTTATGTAATTTTTATGTTTGTGTCCGTGTCCAGAAGGATAGTAATCATGTCTAGTAAATGTGTGATCTTCCCTCAGTACTTACCTAAGGCAAGTCCCTCTCCTCTTTTGGGCTGGTCCAGGGGGTCTGTTATCATGTCCCTGAAAGGGACATTCTGTGGATCAGTTTGATTACTATGTACATTTAAAAGGTAGCAGCAAGCCAGGCACCGTGGCTCACGCCTATAATCCCAGCACTTTGCGAGGCCACAGAGGGCGGATCACCTAAGGTGAGGAGTTTGAGAACAGCCTGGCCAACGTGGTGAAACGCTGTCTTTACTAAAAATATAAAAATTAGCCAGGCATGGTGGTGGGCGCCTATAATCCCAGCTACTTGGGAGGCTAAGGCAGGGAGAACTGCTTAAACCAGGGAGGCAAGGGTTACAGTGAGCTAAGATCGTGCCACTGCATTCCAGCCTGGTTGACAGAATGAGACTCTGTCTCAAAAAAAAAAAAAAAAGGTAGCATTAAGCCTGGTATGTTTTATTTTCCTGTTTGTTAGAAACCTAGATTCATTTTTAATCTTCACCAGCATCACATTTGAAAATACAGCTTGGCATTCATGCTGAATTCCTTATAAGGCTTTGTGTAGAGTGGAAGATTACATGATTACACCAGACCCCTGGGTCTTTGGTATTAGAAAAACTTGACATGTGAGGAGTTGGGTAGTTGGGCTTGTCTCATTTAAATCTGAGGCAGGCCTCTCTCTGGGCAGTCTTGAGGAGAGACCTCAGCCTCCCCAAGCTATAGCTGCCTGTCTGTACAGTGATTATGGTGCTCTTTCCTTCCTTGCAGGGTGTGCTAAGGGCTGAAAATAGCAAGTGGGCCATGCACAGTGGCTCACACCTATAATCTCAGCACTTTGGGAGGCTAAGGCAGGAGGATGATTGCTGGAGCCCAGGAGTTCATGACCAGCCTGGGCAGCATAGTGAGACCCCCGTCTATACAAAAAGAAAATTAGCTGGGCATGGTGCCATGTGCCTGTAGTCCCAGCTACTGGGGAGTCTGAGGTGGGAGAATCCCTTGAACCCAGGAGATCAAGATTGCTGTGAACCATCATTGTGCCGCTGCACTCCAGCCTGATGATAGAGCAAGACATCGTCTCAAAAAAAAAAAAAAGAAAAAAGAAAATAGCAAATGTAGAGTACCTGACACATGTAGTAAATGCACAGCAAACAGGAGCTGTGGCATCAACCACTAAGATAAATTAGAGGCCATGTACATGATGAAAACAACATATGTGAATTGAGTGGGAAAAAGCAGAGGTAACTCAACATACATTCAGTGCCTGTTACATACAGGACATCATACTTATCACTGTGAAGGTCACACAGATGAAGATGAAGTGAGGACCTTCCTGTCTTCCAGGAGGTCCTCACTTATTAAGAGGTGGCAGATAGATTGGCTGGGTGTGGTGGCTCACTCTTGTAATCCCAGCACTTTGGGAGGCCAAGACAAGAGGATAACTTGAGGACAGAAGTTTTGAGACCAGCCTGGGCAACATAGCAAGACCCTGTCTCAAAAAAAAAAAAATTAGCTGGGTGTGGTGGTGCACACCTGTAATCCCAGCTACTTGGGAGGTTGAAGTGCAGGAAGATCGACTGGGCACAGGAGTTCAAGGCACAGTGAGCTCTGATGGTACCACTGCACTCTAGCCTGAGTGACAGATCAAGGCTTTGATTAAAAATTACACACAAACAGAAGTGGCAGATAGATTCCTGGTAGCCTATAATGTCAGAACATAAGTGCCTTGTGGGCTGGAACTTTGGCTTGCTTACCACTCTAAACCCCAGCTGATAAAGATCTGATGGATGAATGAATGATTGTAACAACGGCTGTAATAAGCCACTCAGGGAGTGTAGGGGCAGGAAAGAGTAATTCTTACAAAGGGGAGGAAGAGGAAAGAGGAAGTTGCGTTGGGCCTTCAAGGTAAATTCAACCTTCACATGGTGAGGTGGAAGGTGAGCATTTTAGAAAGATTAAGGACAGAGAAGAGCGGGGAGGGGAGGCAGCCTGCGGTAGAAGGGTGGGGCACAAGAGGAATGATGGGGCAGCTTCTGTCACCTCAGTTTTTTGCCTTTACTTAGTCACATACCTGAGATTTAGGTTGCAGAAAGAGGCAGTAGGTAGGTTTGTTTCTCAGTGGGCAAGAGAGGCTGCTCCAGGAAGGCTACGGCTCATCTGGGATGACAGCTCTGTCTGTTTCAGTGCCATGGGGACAGTCGTGCTGGATGGGCAGATCTACGTCTGTGGGGGCTACGATGGCAACTCTTCCCTCAGCTCCGTGGAGACCTACTCACCTGAGATGGACAAGTAAGGAATCCAACTCCCTTGGGGCAACTGGAGCTGATAAACAGTATAAAAATCAGAACTGCAGTTTTTTAAATTTAAGCTTCTTGAGGGTAGAGAATGTCTTACCCTTTTTCCCCTATAGTACTTTGTATATACCAGATATTTAATAACCCTTGGTTAAGTGAAAGAATGAGTAAATAAAATTTTAAAACAAATAGTCTACATAGATGCTTGGAAATAGTTATTTAATGGTCTGTACCTTTTAGCTAAATCAGCCCATTTTAATGGAAATACAGGCAAGAGGGGATAAGAAGTAGATGAACAGCATGTTCCAAAGTGGGTAGGATATGATTTGGAAAAAAAATAAAAAGTTTTTAAGTTCTGTGGTCAGATAGGCATGGAAAATGTTGATGTCTGAACTGCCAGAGTCCTTGTCTTTCCGTAAGATATATTAACATTTTAAAGGCTCTAAGAAACCCTGTAGTGAATAACTCTGTTTAACCTCGGGTTTTTAATACACACCAGTCACCGTCTTGTGGGACTCATTTGTGGAACACTCTTTGAAAAACATTGACAAGGTTAGCCCGAGTTTTTCATTTTAGTGTTTGAATCCTCTCATCTTATATAATAAAATATAAACAAATTAGTTGAATGGACTTATTAGGATGCCTTTAAGCCAGTATTCTGTTCACTTAACTAGTCTACTATGGATCAGACAGCAAGCTGGGTGTCTGAGATCCTTTAAAGCACCCAGTGTGGTTGGGCCGTAGGTTGCATCATGATCGTCCTACCCTGGAGGCCTGTGTCAGAAGCTCTTGGACACAGAGCAGAGAGAACCTTCATCTTCCCCAGGGTTGCAGGAAGGGACAGGGTAGCAGGGATGTCTTCCAAGGTGAGACCTGTCATGGATAGCCAGTGGGAGGTGTTTGCTCATCATAGGCGGGGAGACAACAAGGAGCGAGGCTGCGATAAAGTGTTCACTGTAATCGAGAACAGCAATGATCCTCTCATGGGCTGGAGCCCAGTGTGTGGATGGGAGACGGAGCAGAGTGGGTAGCATATGGTGTGGGGTGAAGCTGAAGGGTAGATGAGGACCAAGAGGTAAAGAACCACATGAAGAGCCGGGCACAGTGGCTCACGCCTGTAATCCCAACACTTTGGGAGGCCGAGGCAGGAAGGTAACTTGAGCCCAGGAGTTCGAGACCAGCCTAGGCAACATAGGAAGACCCTGTCTCTACGAAAAAAAAAAAAAGAGAGAGAGAGAGAGAAATTAGCCAGGCATGGTGGCGTGAGCCTGTAGTCCCAGCTACTGAGAAGGCTGAGGCAGGAAGATTGCTTGATTCTGGGAGGTCAAAACTGCAGTGAGCTATGATTGCACCACTGCACTCCAGCCTTGGTGACAGTGAGACCCTGTCTCAAAAATAAAAAACGTTTAAAACCACATGAAGGAACCTGGACTGTCTTACAGGAGACAGTGAGGAGCCACTGGACGGACATGGTCCAGGTACAGGAGAAGCAATCCCTCTGGCTGGGTGGGGTTGGATGGGACTGGTGTGAAATCCAGGCTGCCTGTAAAGAGGCTGTGGCAGTGGTCCAGATGAGAGGTCAGGGTAGGGCACTGGCAGTGGGGATGGGAACAAGCACTGACTCGGAAGCAAACCAGCCAGGACTTGGGGGACCACAGGAATGTCGACGGTGAGGGAGAAGCAGCCAGAACAGCACTGAGATTTATAAGTACAGCAGCTAGAGAGCTGGTCGTCTGCTTAACGAGGCAGGGAGTGCAGGGAGGAGCAGAACTGTAAGAGAAAGAGGCCTTGTATGAGACACAATGATTTTGAGCAGCCGTGGAGATGAGCAGAGAAGATGGGCTGTCGGTTTGCAGCTTGGGTGAGAGGCGGCAGCCAGGGAGAGCTGTCAGAGAGGTGGTGGGAGAGGTGATAAGAGGTAGAGAGATGGCCAGCACAATTCACCTGAACCCTGCTAGGCTATCTTGGGGGGACAAGAACCCTGAATCTCATGCTTTCCCTCCTATTTTGACTCTTTCCTGAAGGTGGACAGTGGTGACCCCAATGAGCTCGAATCGCAGTGCTGCTGGGGTTACGGTCTTTGAGGGCAGGATATATGTGTCAGGCGGCCACGATGGTTTGCAGATCTTCAGCAGTGTGAGTCTGGGCTCCCCCTGGGATAAGGGCACCTACTTCTTCTGTCTTTGAGATTTATTTTGGAAGATCATTAATTGAAAAAACTTCAGCCTTGCCGTAGCTGAATAAAGTATCATCTAGTGAGGTTTCAGGCTATCCACTGCGTCTTCTGAAATTCTGAACTTACAGAGAATGAGCCAGTGTACGCAAAAGAAGGGTGTAGGGTAGTCACATCTGCAGCCACCACCCTGTTCTACTGTCTGTCGGACACTGCATAGACACTGCAAATCTACAAGTGTAAATTTGCAAACAGTTGTATTCTTTTGGATAATTTGTTTGAAATTGTATTTATTCTGTAAAAAAGGCTCAACAGCCATTTACTAGTCATTCCACAGTGAGTCAGTGCCGCAGTGGAAAGCCCTGGAGATTACAGGAGACCCAGCTCTCATACAGGTTCTGTCACTACCTAGCATTGCATCCTTGGGCACATCCTTTTTTTTGTTTCCTTAGATGCAGACAGAAAGGGTCAGGTGAGGTGACCTCTCCCTGCCCCATACGCCAAAGAGCAGGCCTGCAGCAGAGGGAATACTGGCAGAGCTCCTCATCCCCATGCCTCCCACAGGAGTTTGACATCATGGGGGCTGCTGTGCCCTGCATGGTCACTCTATGGACTGAGCTTTGTCTCTGACTGTCCTGTACCTGTGCCTCTCTCCCCACTGTAGGTGGAGCACTACAACCACCACACTGCCACCTGGCACCCTGCAGCTGGCATGCTCAACAAGCGCTGCCGGCACGGAGCCGCCTCCCTGGGGAGCAAGATGTTTGTCTGCGGGGGCTACGATGGCTCTGGCTTCCTCAGCATTGCTGAGATGTACAGCTCTGTGGCAGACCAGTGGTGCCTGATTGTCCCCATGCACACGCGCCGGAGCCGGGTCTCCCTGGTGGCCAGCTGTGGGCGCCTCTACGCTGTAGGGGGCTACGACGGACAGTCAAACCTAAGCTCAGTGGAGATGTATGACCCAGAGACGGACCGCTGGACATTCATGGCCCCCATGGCATGCCATGAGGGAGGAGTCGGTGTGGGCTGCATCCCTCTCCTCACCATCTAAGGCAGAGGATGGGGATGTGGTGGGGCAGGGATCTGGTACAGACATAGGCGCATCCTTCCAGGAACAGTCCCTCAGGAGAGGCAGTGGACCAGAAGAGGTGGCGAAATGCGAGCTCGCCGGAGGTACAGTTTTTCCAGGTGCTTAAGCCCTCCCCTACTGTGCCACCCTTGTGACCTTCAGGCCTGGGTCATCAAGATGCACAGCATGGAAAACAAGCTCCTCTGGATCCCGCAGCTGGTGACGTGGAACTGTTTTCTGGTCCACACGAACACAGGCTCCATCCAGGCCCAGCTCCTACCCACCGCCTCTCTGTGGGCCCGCTGTTCACAGAAGACCTTCCATCTGATGCTCCCCTTCGCCTGCTTGTTCTCCAGCCGAGTTCTGGCCACTTTGCCATGGGGAGACTGCAATGTCCAAGCCTGCTGGAAACTGGGATGTAGTTGGGGGTGAAAGGACAGACCCAAGTGTCCTCCGTGCCTGAGATGGTGTGGCCACAGCAGTGGAGGGCTGCACACAGGCACGTTCCTTCTTCCACAGTGGGGCACCAAGGATTCTGTCCTCATTGCTGGGTAAGCAGGGAGAAGAGAAGTTTTCCCCATGTCTAATTTTGGGATTTCAGTGAGGCCTTTTCCATCTGTCCAGGAGAACAGAAGGGAAAAAAAGATACTTGAAAGATACTGAAGGAAATTTAAACAAAGAAACACTTGAAAGAAACTGGAAAGAAAAATAATTTTTTTTTATGTGAACAAACTTTTGCAGGAAGAAAAAAGTGTAAAAGACACTAAGGGCAAATCTGTGTTTAAATGGAAAACCGTCTAACTGGAGAAGGGCGGTATCCACCCCACATTCGGATCCCAGGGTCCTGAGGCCTCACATCAAGCTGGGGGTTCCCTCTGAGCCCCAGTGTGTGTGGAATCAGTACACTCTTGACTGGGCCTGTAGTAAGGTGCTCATGGGGTTTGTCTTCACACCCACTGTCAGAGGACTTTTAAAATCATAGGTGTAGAGAGCTATCTGCTGAATTACTGCCACTCTTCTTGGTGGGGGCTCCTAGCTGGGGCTGGGGGCTCCAGACGCCCCTGTGATTACCTCCTACTGCCACCATGGCGCTCATTCAGATTCCCCACTCTCACTGACATTCCTTCCTTTTTTGACCAGCAGGAAACAGCAGGTCCGGCCAGATTCTCACTTGCCTGTCAATCTTGTTCTTGGATGATTTCCCTCATTGTGATGCGTCTGGGGCACGTTGACCATATGCACCTCTAGAATCTAACCAGGGGCTTCCTTTTACCAGCTGTGGGCTGGCTTGGTCTGGTAACCTTGTCTGCCCTGCCATTCCACTGCTCCTCCATCCACTTGCCAATCCCAAGGGTCTGGCCTCCCTCCAGCCCTGGGCAGACTGACCAGCAAGGTGGACCTTTACATTCAAGCACAGCTGGCTTTTATGACATAACTAAAGGCCGAAAGAATCTCTTGCTGCTGCAAAGAACAGATTTTATATTTCTTCCTCTAATCTTGGCAAATGACCTTTACATTTTGGAAAGATTTCATACTGCTTCCTCCTTCTCCCTGGATGGGACCTAATGTAGCACAGCGGGACTCAAAGAGGAGGACATTTCTCTTACCAGTGCACTGGGCAGTGGGGCTGTCCTTCAACTGCTGCTGCCAAAATTGGTTTTTTAAAGTTCTTCCAGTAGAGACTAAAAGAAGATGCAATTCCTGTAACCCAAGACTGGGTCTTAGGGCTCCAGTCTCCACCTGGTTGGTTTCCTGTCCTTTGCTGCCTGCCTGGGGTGGCCTGGAAGCCTGTTCAGAAAGGCACAATGTGGAGCCTGGGGTGTCTTCCCCACCCCAGGACCGTCAGGTTTACCAGTGTGTGCAATCGCCATGTATTCAGAGGGAAGTACCTTTGTTACCTACAACTTAGGAGCTGGGCCTCTGCTACAAGCACTTGAAAATGATATTTTTATTTTTAATGTCTCAACAATCTGATATCGGATGTCGTTTAACCTGGGCTGGTGGTAGAGCTCCAGCATTTCTCCCTCCTTCCTGTAGGGGTAGACTCGGAAGGTGGGTGGGGTGTGCATTTCCTGTTAGGAGTGTATCAGTGCTTGTCTTATTACAAGCCCCTTTTGTGAATTTGAAGTAGCACCAACAAGCCTGGATTGTGAAGGTATTAAGAATCAGTCTGTGGGCTACTGAGTGGGTCCTTAGGATACTGGCCCAGATTTTGCCACTGGATATGGTAGATCATTTTCCCATGGCCTGCTGCTCTTGTAGTGGCCTTCCTGAGTCCAATCCCACCTCCTGGTGTAGAATTTACACTGCTGCACCTGAGGTCAGTGTTTCAAAGTAAGATCAAGCCAGTGTTTTGATCTGGGCTCTGAGCACTAGTGAGCAAACACCAACATATTCACACCCTCCCAGTAGGTTCCTCAGTCTGATGGTGAATGGCTGTTTGTAAATGGCTGGTCTGGCTCTTTGGTATTGGAGCCTTTCCAATAGCCCCATGAAAAGAAGCTTCACCCAAGGATATTGTGAAAAGGGTGTAACAAGGAGATAGGGTAGACATTGTGCTCAGTGGGCCTTAGGGCCTAGCCCAGCTCTGAGCAGAGGACTGTGGCATTCACTGTCCTTGAGTGTTTCACCTTCTCGGATAACACATGGGCCTTCTCTTCTGGATTTCATCAGAGATTACAGCCAGATGGGGGCTGAAGACCAGCCTCTTGACCACAGAGGTGTGACTATGGGAATTCCTCCCAATTTATTGTTTCCCAGAAAATCTTCCTTCCTTTTATTTATAGAATGCATGTCTTTTGTGTTAAGAAACCAAAGAAATAAAGAAAGAGAACACTCCTAATAGCTCTTGTCCTTCCTTGGTTTGTTTCTTAGATATTAGAAGTACATCTTTTTTTTAATTGTGATTCACTGAAAAAAAATATATTGGACAAAGTGGGAATATTTCTGTGAAAATAAGGGAAAAGCCAGATGTACAGCAAAAGTAGTATTTGGAGAGATTTATTTTATGAGAGTCACTTCTGGTGAAAAATATGCAAAGACTGTATTTGCATAATGGGACTGCATATTGGTACCTGTCCAGATCACCCCTACTCTCGGATTTCCCCTTTTCTCCATTCACTGCCCTAAAACTCCAGCGTTCCGCAATGGAATGTGGCTGCCTGTTGACTGCCTGGAATCAGCACCTCCAGCTCCTTTTTTATGCTCTAGGCCAGAGGTGCTTTAACTTTGGTGCACATAAAAGCCACTGGAAAATGTTTAAACCACAGATTCATTCCTAAGTCCCTTTCTAGAGACAGGTTCCCTAGGGCTGGGGTGCAGCTCATCTTTCTGGCGTGAGCAAGTTTCCTTGGTGATTTTTTTGCTCTTCAGTGTGAGAACTACCATCTTCAGTTTCACTCCCTTAAATACAGCCACATTCCAGATCTGCCCTTCCAAGATTACACTGTGGTTACTGTGGTTTTGCCTTTTGGGAAACTCTTCAGTCACACTTTTCCAAAAGTCAGCTTGTGGTCAGTCTTGTCCATTGGACTCTTGGATGGCAACTTTATTTTTTTAAGTTTTTGGAAGGCCTATCACTCCCGCACACACCCCACCAGGACATATCTTACATATAAACACTCTTGTCAGTTGAATCTCACATGGTCCTTAGTAATCCCCATGGAGCGGGTAACATTTTAGCATAAGGAAACTGCCTCAGAAGGGCCAAGTAATTGACCTGACTCCAGCTAACCAGTGGTATTGTGAGAAATTGAGACCACATCTCCACACTCACAGTCTGGTCTGCCTAAGGGCAGCAGTGTCTTCCACCTATAGAGGGAGCAGCGTTCCTCCCAGCACTATCATAGACCTTGGAAAAGCAGACTGGGCAGCAAGGGGAAGAGTGAAGAAGCAGGCGCCTTCGTGCTAAAAGAGATAGCCAGACTGGGAACTCTGCCCTCTGGGAGAAAGGCCATATGCTTGTAAAGTAATAGTAACCCTTTCCAGGTAACCTATGCCCCCTTGACCAGAGCCAAAGAGCCCCATAGGTGAAGAGTGGACTGCTAAGTCAAACTAGACTCATCTGCTTGACTTTCCATTTCTTTTTTCTTTGTTTTTGTTATTTGGACTCCTTTCCCCTCGTGACCAACAGCAGAGTTACTCCACTTCACCCCAAAGTCCAGCACTGCTGCTTTTTATTGCTACTCACAATAACATCACAGTACACAACATTGCTTACTGCAGCCTTGAACTCCTGGGCTCAAGCGATCCCACCACCTCAGCCTCCTGAGTTGCTGGGACAGCAGGTATGCACCATCATGCCTGGCTATATTTTTATTTTTCGTAGAGAAGCAGTCTCACTATGTTGCCCAGGCTAGTCTTGAACTCCTAGCTTCAAGCAATCCCTCCACCTTGGCCTCACTAAGTGTTGAGATTACAGGTGTGAGCCACCACACCCAGCCTAGTTCTGCAGTTCATAAAACCTAAACTTCATAGCATGGCATAGAATGTCACTGAGATATTAGGCCAGGTGCGGTGGCTCACGCCTGTAATCCCAGCACTTTGGGAGGCTGAGGCAGGTGGACCACGAGGTCAGGAGATTGAGACCATCCTGGCCAACATGGTGAAACCCTGTCTCTACTAAAAATACAAAAAATTAGCCGGGCGTTGTAGCGGGCGCCTGTAGTCCCAGCTACTCGGGAGGCTGAGGCAGGAGAATGGCGTGAACCCAGGAGGTGGAACTTGCAGTGAGCCGAGATCGCGCCACTGCACTTTAGCCTGGGCGACAGAGCGAGACTGCGTCTCAAAAAAAAGAAAAGAATGTCACTGAGATATTGACACTTCTCAGCTGCCCAGCAACGGTCTTCAGGATCTCAGTTTAGATGTTACCTTCATGAAAACATCTCTGGTCGGCGTGGCGCTTCTCCATCTGTTGTGCTGGCCCTTGGCCATATTCTACCATGCAGTAACCTGTTTGCCTGTTTTACCTGCTGTGTGGTGAGCTCTGTGAGACTCTCCGTTACTGTAGACACAGCATTGGGCATGAAGAAGAGGCTCAACAATAGCTTCTTGAGGAATTTAGGGACAATCAGGTATATCCACATTCAAATATCACCTGATCATGCTTCCCTTGTCTTCCTCCTTTTTACATCACTGTTTTTTTAATTAGTTTTATTGAGTCATAGTTTACATACCTTAAAGTTCATTCATTTTGAGTGTCCAACTCAATGACTTTTAGTAAATGTACAGAGCTGTGCAACCATTATCACCATCTCGTTTTAAAATATTTTCATCACTCAGTTAATGCCTTTTACAGTTAATTCCCTCTTTCACCTGCATCATCAGGCAACCACTATTTTATTTTGTCTCTATAGATTTTCTTATTCTGGATATTTCATGTAAGTGGAATCATACAATATGTGGTCTTCTGTGTCTGGCTTCCTACTTTAGAATAATGTAGAAGTTCATTCATATTGTAGAATGTACCAATAGTTCCTTTTATTGTTTTTAAATTGTATTCCACTGTATGTCTATACCATATTTTGTTCATTCACCAATTGATGAATGTTTAGATTTTTTCCAGTTTGGGGCTATTATGAATAACACTGCTATGAACATTCATGTATAAGTCTTAGTAGACATATATTTTCATTCCTCTTGGGTAGATCCTAGGAGTGAAACTGCTGGGATCATATAGTAGGTTTAGGTTTAACTTTTTAAGAAATTGCCAAGCTCTTCCAAAGTGGCTGTCCCTCTTTACATTTCCACCAGCAATGTATAATGGTTCAGGTTCCTCCACATTCTTGTCAGCACTTGGACTTTTCTGTTTTATTGTAGCCATTCTAGTGGGTGCAAAGTGGCATTTCACTGTGGTTAATTTGCATTTCTCTGACAACTAATGATTTTGAGCATCTTTTCATGTGATTGTTAACCATTTGTATATCTTTAGTGAAATATCTATTCAATTCTTGCCCATTTTTAAATTGGGTCACATGTCTTATTAATGAATTGTAAGAAAGTTTTACATATTCTGGATACAAGTCCTTTATCAAATATATGATTTGCAAATGTTTTATCCCAGTCTTGGCTTGTCTTTATTTTCATTTTCTTTCTTTTTCTTTTTCTTTTTTTTTTTTTTTTTTGAGACAGAGTCTTACTCTGTCGCCAGGCTGGAGTGCAGTGGCGCGATCTTGGCTCACTACAACCTCCACCTCCCAGATTCAAGCGATTCTCCTGCCTCAGCCTCCTGAGTAGTGGGACTACAGGTGCCCGCCACCATGCCCGGCTAATTTTTGTGTTTTTAGGTTTCAACATGTTGGGCAGGATGGTCTCGATCTCCTGACCTCATGATCTGCCCTCCTCAACCTCCCAAAGTGCTGGGATTATAGGCATGAGCCACCGTGCCCAGTCCTTTCTCTTTTTTTTTTTACTCACCACTATACTAACAAGGACTCTTTTCATTTTCTTAGTGGTGGTGTTTGAATTGTAAAAGTTTTTTACTTTGATGAAGTTTAGTTTATCAGTTGTTTATTTTATGGGTCATGTCTTTGATGTCATATCTTAAGAACTTTTTGAAGTCTTCTTGTTTTATTCTTACATGTAGGAATGTGATCCACTTTGTGTTCATTTTGGGGCATGGTGTAAGGGAAGAGTCTAAATTCACCTTTTCACGAGCGGATTTCCATTTGTCCCAGCACCATTTGTTGTAGAGTATCTTTTCCCCATTGAATTGCTTTGATACCTTTGTCTAAATCAATTGGGCATAAATATAAGGGTTTATTTCTAAACTCTTAGTTCTGTCCCATTGATCTGTGTCTGTCCATGATTGTGTGGTATTGATTACCCTGGCTTTAAAGTATTCGTAAGTCATTAAATCAGGTAATGTAAGGCCTCCAACTTTGTTCTTTTTCAAAATTCTTTTGACTTTTCTAGATACTTTGCATTCCCATGTCACTTTTATGATCAGATTGTCAATTAGACAGAAAAGCCTTCTGAGGTTTTAAATAGATATTATGTTTAATTTATATATCAACTTGAGAATTGCCATCTTGACAATATAAAGTCTTCCGGTCTGTGAACATAGAATTTATGTCCATTTATTTAGATCTTCCTTGATTTCTCTTAGCAATATTTTGTTATTTTCAGTATATAAGTCTTACACTCCTTGGCCAGGCGCGGTGGCTCAAGCCTGTAATCCCAGCACTTTGGGAGGCCGAGATGGGCGGATCACGAGGTCAGGAGATTGAGACCATCCTGGTTAATATGGTGAAACCCCGTCTCTACTAAAAAGTACAAAAAACTAGCCGGGCAAGGTGGCGGGCGCCTGTAGTCCCAGCTACTTGGGAGGCTGAGGCAGGAGAATGGCGTGAACCCGGGAGGCGGAGCTTGCAGTGAGCTGAGATCTGGCCACTGCACTCCAGCCTGGGCGACAGAGCGAGACTCTGTCTCAAAAAAAAAAAAAAAAAAGTCTTACACTCCTTTTGTTAAAATGTTCATATTTCTTTGCTATTATGAATGGAATTGCTTGCTGAATTTTGTTTCCAGACTTTTTGGTGCTAATATATAGAAATACCATTGATTTTTGTTTATTGATCTTATATCCTGTGACCTGTCTAAACTCAATCTGTCAGTTTTATCATTTAAAAAAAAAAAGTCCGTGTGTGTCTTCCTTGACATTTTCTACAATATCATGTCATCTGCAAATAAAGGCATTTACTTCTTTCTTTCCAATCTGTATGCCTTTAATTTTTTCCTGTCTTATTGCACTGGCTAGAAATCCAGTACAGTGTTGAATGAAAGTGGCAAAAGTGGACATCCTTGCCTTGTTCTCAATCTTAGGGAGGAAGACCTTCAGTCCATCACCATTCAATCTGATGTTAACCTGTAGGTTTTTCATCTATACCTTTTCCAAATTGAGGAAGTTTCATTCTGTTATTCGTTTCTTGAGAGTTTGTATCATGAATTGGTGTGAGATTTCATCAGATGCTTTTTCTGCATCTATGAGGTGACATGTGGTTTTTGTTCTTTAGCCTGTTAATATTGTTATAACATTAATTTATTTTTAAGGTGTTGATCCAACATTGCATTCCTGGGATAAATCCCACTTGGTTATGGTGTATAATTATTTTTTATGTTGTCAGATGTGGTTTGCTAATATTAAGTATTTTTGCATCTATGTTCACTTGAGATATTTTCTGTAGTTTTCTTTCCATGTGATGTCTTTGGTCAGTAATACCAGCTTTACAGAATGAGTTAAGGAGTGTTGTTTACACTTCTATTTCTGAAAGAGTGTGTGAAGGATTGGTATTTTTTCTTTTTAAAATATTTGATAGAATTCACCGGAGGAGCCATCTGGGCCTCTGTTTTTGTGGGAAATTTTTAAATTGCTTTTTTTTTTTTTTTTTTTTTTTGAGACGGAGTCTCACTCTGTCGCCCAGGCTGGAGTGCAGTGGCTGGATCTCAGCTCACTGCAAGCTCCGCCTCCCGGGTTTACGCCATTCTCCTGCCTCAGCCTCCCAAGTAGCTGGGACTATAGGCGCCTGCCACCTCGCCTGGCCAGTTTTTTGTATTTTTTAGTAGAGACGGGGTTTCACCGTGTTAGCCAGGATGGTCTTGATCTCCTGACCTTGTGATCCACCCGTCTCGGCCTCCCAAAGTGCTGGGATTACAGGCTTGAGCCACTGCGCCCGGCCCAAGAAATTTTTAAATTTCTAATTCATTTTCCTTACTTGTCTGGGGTCCCCCTTAGGGTGGGCATCTGCTTCTCTTAGGGGATGAGACCCTTGTGGTTAGGGAGATTCTTGCCCCCAGCAGGGATTGAGATCACCAGAGTGAATGTGATGTGTGTCTTTACAAGCTCCTCACTTTTCCTCTCTCCTTTGCTTTAGGGTGCTCACCTCTCCTTGTCTCGGAGACCGTCCCTGTTCTCCACTCTTGTACTGCCCACCACCACCTTTTTCTAACTTCTGAATATAAGAGGCCTTAGAGCTCAGCCCTGGATTCTGATTTCACTCCATGCATTCTCCCTAGCTGGTACCACCTTATCCCACATGTGAGGAAGGTGTCTGGAATCTTATTTTTTGAACTGTCCCAGATTCATGCATTCACTTGGATATGTCCAATATGATCATAGTTCGAAGTGGAAGCTTTGATTTTATCCTCAAACCTGGTCATCCCCCAGTTTCTCCCAATCTTCTCACCTACCCAGTTGCTCATTCAGGAACCCAGCAGTGGGTTTTGGAGGTGGGAGAAGTTGAGGGTCATTAATTTTCTTCTTCCTCCTCTCCAGTAACCAAGTCATGACCTAGTTCTGTTGATGCTACTTCCCGTCCATTTCTCTCCTCTCTTGCCACACTAGTCCACACCATCAGCATATCTTTTAGAACCTGGATTACGGAGGCCAGGCGCGGTGGCTCACGCCTGTAATCCCAGCACTTTGGAAGGCGGAGGCGGGCGGATCACGAGGTCAGGAGATCGAGACCATAGTGAAACCCTGTCTCTACTAAAAATACAAAAAATTAGCCGGGCGCAGTGGCGGGTGCCTGTAGTCCCAGCTGCTCTGGAGGCTGAGGCAGGAGAATGCCATGAACCCGGGAGGCGGAGCTTGCAGTGAGCCGAGATCACGCCACTGCACTCCAGCCTGGGCGACAGAGCAAGACTCCGTCTGAAAAAAAAAAAAAAAAGAACTTGGATTACGGGCTGGGCGCAGTGGCTCACACCTGTAGTCCCAACACTTTGGGAGGCCAAGCAGGTGGATCACGAGGTCAGGAGTTCAAGACCAGCCTGGCCAACATAGTGAAACCCCATCTCTACTAAAAATACAAAAATTAGCCAGGCATGGTGGCAGGCGCCTATAATCCCAGCCACTTGGGAGGCTGAGGCAGGAGAATTGCTTGAACCCAGGAGGCAGAGATTGCAGTGAGCTGAGATCGCACCACTGCACTCCAGCCTGGGTGACAGAGCAAGACTCCGTTCCCCCACCAGAAAAAAAAAGAACCTGGATTACTACAATGCTCTCCTAACTGGTCTTCCTACTTCCCCTTGCTCCCCCTCCAATCTATAGACAGCAGAGCAGCCAGAATGAAATTGTAAAGCTGTAAATTGCAGCATGCTCAGATCCCTCCAGTGGCTCCCAGGACCTCAGGACCTATTCTCCTATTGGGATGGCCTGGGGAACAGTTCACACATAACGCCCCTAACAGACAGGATGTGTGCCCCCCACCCAGGATGGAGGGGCTGGGACAGTTAGCACCTGCATTCCAAGCAGAGCTCTCCTTCATTCTTGATTTTTTTTTTTTTTTTTGAGACAGAGTCTTGCTCCGTCACCCAGGCTGGAGTGCAATGGCGTGATATTGGCTCATTGCATCTTTCGCCTCCCGGGTTCAAGCGATTCTCCTGCTTCAGCCTCTGGGGTAGCTGGGATTACAGGCACGTGCCACGATGCCTGGCTAATTTTTGTATTTTTAGTAGGGACAGGGTTTTGCCCCGTTGGCCAGGTTGGTCTCAAATTCCTGACCTTAGGTGATCCACCCACCTCGGCCTCTCAAAGTGCTGGGATTATAGCCGTGAGCCACCGCACCTGACCTTGATTCTTTATAAAGTATTTGCACATTGAGTCTTGTCATATCCTCCCAACAGCCTGGTTGAAGGGACATAGCAGAGGTATCCCCATTTTATAGATAAGCAAGCTAAAGACAGGAGAAGAGACCTATCCAAGGTCATTCAATAAGTGGCTCCAAAAAAGACAAATAAAAAATGAACAGATAACAAGTTGTGATACATCCATACTTGACAATAAAAGGAATGGACTATTGGCCAGGCACGGTGGCTCACACCTGTAATCCCAACACTTTGGGAGGCCAACGTGGGTAGGTCACTTGAATCCAGTTCAAGACCAACCCGGGCAACATGGCAAAAACCCATCTTTACTAAAAAAGATACAAAAATTAGCCGGGTGTGGTGGTGCTTGCCATAGTCCCAGCTACTCAGGAGGCTGAGGCAGGAGAATTACTTGAAACCAGGGAGGCAGAGGTTGCAGTGAGCTGAGATCGAGCCACTGCACTTCAGCCTGGGCAATAGAGCATGATTCCATCTCCTTGGGAGGCTCAGGTGGGAGGATCACTAGGGCTGAGGAGACAGAGGTTGCAGTGGTCCAAGATCATGCCACTGAATTCTAGCCTGTGCAACAGAGCATGGAGCAAGACCCTGTCTCCAACAACAACAACAACAACAAAAGGAATGGACTATAGATAAAACAACATAAATGAATCTCAAAATAATGATGCTGAGTGAGAACAGCCAGATGAAAAAGAGTACATGTTGTATAATTCCATGCATATAAACTCTAGAAAATGCAAACTATAGCAAAAGAAAGCAGATTGGCGATGCCGTTCCAACCTGAAGACAGCAGGACTGGGCCAGAGTGGGGGTAGTGGTGGTGTTGAGAAAGAGGCAGGGACTACAGGGGTGTGAGGAGAGTTGGGGTTGGGATGGTGGATATGTTCACTAACTTGATTGTCGTGATTGTGTCATGGCATATAATAAGTCAAACTTAGCAAAATGTACACTGAGTATGTACAAGGTATTATATGTCAATTATAGCTCGAAAAAGCAGCAGAGCACTGATTCTCACCACATCTCCTGAGTCCCCAAAGTCTGCTGTCTCCTTTCCCAAGTGGAGGGGCCCTTTGTGACCATCTGGGCCTTAGATCCTGGAGCAGGGGTCAGGCTGGGATGGTAAAGGGACCAGTGGGCTCCAAAGGCATTGTGGTCTTCATCCTGTGGGGGTCACCCCAGCCAGCAGCTCCTGGGCTGCGGTGGGGATATATCTGAATCTGATGCCTGCTTCTCTCACATGGGTAAATTTTAGGATCTTACTTTTGTCATTTGACACACTTTCATGATGTCACATGGTCTTCAAGAATATCACTGTTGGCCCGGCACGGTGGCTCACGCCTGTAATCCCAGCACTTTGGGAGGCTGAGACGGGCGGATCATGAGGTCAGGAGATCGAGACTATCCTGGCTAACAAGATGAAACCCCATCTCTACTAAAAATGCAAAAAAAATTAGCTGGGCATGGTGGTGGGCGCCTGTAGTCCCAGCTACTCCTGAGGCTGAGGCAGGAGAATGGTGAGAACCCAGGAGGTGGAGGTTGCAGTGAGCTGAGATTGTGCCACTGCACTCCAACCTGGGTAACTGAGCGAGACTCCATCTCAAAAAAAAAAAAGAATATCACTGTTTTACATTTTTTAATTCCTTTATGTACATGCCCACCTTATAATACACCCCATATCACGTAAATGCAGAAGTATGCCTCACAGTCACGCTTTGTGAAAGTGCAGCCCACTTTTTTCCTTCCTCTTTTGCTTGATTCCCTTCTTGTTCTACCGCCTTTATTAGTAGCCCCATCAGAACCCATTTTAACACAGTAAAGTGGGTTGGCCAGGTTGGTCTCAAACTCCTGACCTCAGGTGATCCGTCCGCCCCAGCCTCCCAAAGTGCTGGGATTATAGGTGTGAGCCACCGCGCCCAGCCTGTAATCAATTTTTAAAGGCTAGGTACTTTGGAGGCTGAGGTGGGTGTATCACTTGAGCCCAGGAGTTTGAGACCAGTCTGGACAACATGCCAAAACCCCATCACTGCTACAAATACAAAAAAAAAAAAAAAAAAAAGCCGAGCGCAGTGGCTCACGCCTGTAATCCTAGCACTTTGGGAGGCCTAGGCGGGTGGATCACCTGAGGTCAGGAGTTCAAGACCAGCTTGGCTAACATGGTGAAACCCCGTCTCTACTAAAACTATAAAAATTAACCGGGCATGGTGATGCCTGTAATCCCAGCTACTAGCAGGACTGAGACAAGAGGATCGCTTGATTGCTTGAACCTGGGAGGTGGATGTTGCAGAGAGACAAGATCGTGCCACTGAGATCGTGCAGAGAGCCAAGATCGTGTCTGGGCAACAGAGCGAGACTCCATCTCAAAAAAAAAAAAAAAAAAAAAATTAACCAGGGATGAGGCTGAGAGGGGAGGATTGCTTGAGTCCAGGAAGCAGAGGTTGCAGTGAGCCAAGATCGTGCCACTGCACTCCAACCTGGGAGACAGAGTGAGACCCTGCCTCAAAAAAAAAAAGAGAAAAAAAAGAGAGAAAAAGAAAAACCTTGTTAGGATGCTAATGGATTCTTTTTTTTTTTTTTTTTTTTTTAATAGAGATTGGGAGTGGATCTCACTTTGTTGACCAGATTGGTCTTGAACTTCTGGCCTCAAGTGATCCTCCCATCTCAGCCTCACAACCTCATAAAATGCTAGAATTATAGGCCACTGTGCCCAGCCAGGATGCTTATGGATTCTAATGTATTAAGTGTGTGTGTGTTGAGAAAACTGATTTATTCATGATATTTAATTTTCCTACTTGTTCAAGATTTATTTATTTATTTTTATTTTTTGAGACAGAGTCTTGCTCTGTCACCCAGGCTGGAGTGCAGTAGTGCGATCTCTGCTCACTGCAACTTCCACCTGCCAGGTTCAAGCAATTCTCCTGCCTCAACCTCCCGATTAGCTGAGATTACAGGCACGTGCCACCATGCCTGGCTAATTTTGTATTTTTAGTAGAGATGGGGGATTCACCATGTTGGCCAGGCTGGTCTTGAACTCCTGACTTCAGGTCATCTGCCTGCCGTGGTCTCCCAAAGTACTGGGATTACAGGCGTGAGCCACTGTACCCAGCTTCACGATTTTTAAATTAAAATTACTGAATTTTAGGTATGGAGATAAAGCAGTAAACAAAACTGATAAAATTCCCTGCATCTTACGGCCGGGCGCGGTGGCTCACGCCTGTAATCCCAGCACTTTGGGAGGCCGAGACGGGCGGATCACGAGGTCAGGAGATCGAGACCATCCTGGCTAACACGGTGAAACCCCGTCTCTACTAAAAAATACAAAAAACTAGCCGGGCGAGGTGGCGGGCGCCTATAGTCCCAGCTACTCGGGAGGCTGAGGCAGGAGAATGGCGTGAACCCGGGAGGCGGAGCTTGCAGTGAGCTGAGATCCGGCCACTGCACTGCAGCCTGGGCGACAGAGCGAGACTCCGTCTCAAAAAAAATAAAAAATAGGCCGGGCGCGGTGGCTCACGCCTGTAATCCCAGCACTTTGGGAGGCCGAGGCGGGCGGATCACAAGGTCAGGAGATCGAGACCACGGTGAAACCCCGTCTCTACTAAAAATACAAAAAATTAGCCGGGCGCGGTTGTGGGCGCCTGTAGTCCCAGCTACTCGGGAGGCTGAGGCAGGAGAATGGCGTGAACCCGGGAGGCGGAGCTTGCAGTGAGCCGAGATCGCGCCACTGCACTCCAGCCTGGGCGACAGAGCGAGACTCCGTCTCAAAAAAAAAATAAAAATAAAAAATAAAAAAAATAAAAATAAATAAAAAATTCCCTGCATCTTAGACCTTAAATTAGAATAAGACTTGTCTTTCTGTCTTATTCAGATCTAATTTTATGTGTTTTAATAAGATTGGGCTCTAATTTGGTTGAACTTAATCTGCAAGAATCTAGAGGAAGCCTAAACTGGGAGTTTTAGGTAGGAAAGGATTTGGCTTCATGTCTGCTGGGTGTAACAGTGTGGGTGAAGGACCCCGGGAGAGCAGGGCCACGGACACTATTACCAGCATTACTTTTATTATTTGCCAGTAGACTATGGCAAACTTGTTCATAATGTTATTTTTACACTATCTT
Organism: Macaca nemestrina; assembly: GCF_043159975.1. NCBI lineage: Eukaryota > Metazoa > Chordata > Mammalia > Primates > Cercopithecidae > Macaca > Macaca nemestrina. The sequence goes on from NC_092126.1 coordinate 110,738,335, forward strand.
TAAGTTTTAGTATTAAGCATATTCTGGGATTAGTAAAATGGATTGAGGAACTTTACATCTTTCTCTTTGATTTTGAATTAAATAACTTTTTTTTTTTTTTTTAGATGGAGTTGCCCAGGCTGGAGTGCAGTGGAGTGATCTCAACTCACTGCAACCTCCTCCTCCCTGGCTCAAGCGATTCTCCTGCCTCAGCCTCCCAAGTAGCTGGGATTACAGGCATGCACCACCACACCCGGCTAATTTTTGTATTTTTAGTAGAGACTAGTTTTCACCATGTTGGCCAGGCTGATCTTGAACTCTTGGCCTCAGATGATCCACCCACCTCAGCCTCCCAAAATGCTGGGATTACAGGCGTGAGCCACCATGCCTGGCCAAATTAAATAACTATTTTATAGGTGCTTACACATAAATTATTTTATGTAAACTATTGGCAAAGTTTAAATAATTTTGGAAGTGCATGTCCTTTAAAGCCTCACTACTCAACGTGTAGTCCATGGACAGGCAGCATCAGCATCACCGGGAAGCAGGGCCTTGTGGCTGGTCCTACAGGCCAGCCTCATCTTGCAAGGCCAGTTTCCCCAGATCTTGTGTGATGTGTGATGTTGACCACCATAGATGGGCCCTGAGTTTCCTGGGAGAAGTCACCCAACCCAGCCCCATGGTGTTCAAGATCCAAGAGGCTGGGCCTAGTGACCCACAGAAGACCTGGATGAGGCCAGAAAGCACTCTTTTTTGGTAGTGGGGGTCCTGCAAGGGAGTGATGTGGTGTGAATGAGGTACGTTTGCATTCTGTGGGCCTGCAAGGGTTGGAAGTGGCCTTCACCAGCTGAACATTTCTCTACCAGGGGAGAGGATCTGAGGGTCTTGACTTATCTCGCTCAGCCCAAACCTGCCCATTTCCCAATCTCACTCCAGAGTCACCCCTTGCAGCATCCCTTTTCCCCTCCTCTTACCCACCAGTCAGTGCCAACCAGGATTTAGGTGCCAACCAGGCTGGGTGTGGTGGTTCACACCTGTAATCCCAGCACTTTGGAGGCTGAGGCGGGTGGATCACTTGAGGCCAGGAGTTCGAGACCAGCCTGGGCAACAGAGTGAAACCAAGTCTCCTCAAATAATACAAAAATCAGCCAGGTGTGGTGGTGCGTGCCTGTAGTCCTAGTCCGCTATTCAGGGAGAAGTTCTGGCTGGAGCTGTGTGATAAAAGTTGGGGCATTAAGAAACTAAAGGGGTCGAGGGGGCTGGTGGCCGACTCCTCTGCCTTCCTGAGCCTCCAGGCCCACCCTCTGATGGCCCCCAGTTTCTCTCCATGGTTCCAACCCTGACCTCAGGGAGTCTCCCGACCCCCACCCAGAACCTGACTCATTGATCTCCTTACCCCATGTCAAGCCAGTCCAGCCTCTCTCTAACACTTTATTCATTCACTCATTCACTTAATCATGTTTTTCAGAAATGCTTTATTAAGCCTCTCGTGGTTCTCTCCCAGGGGTGGGCTGCCCCCTTTGGGGGTGTCCGGATATGTGAAAGGGCATTTGGTTGTCACATGACTGGGCAGGGAGCAGAGGTGTTCAGGTTCCTCACAAAACAAACTGCCTCCCAGGATGCCAGGAGCACCTCATAGAGAACCTTGTTCCACAGCCACCTACAGCTGGTTTAGGAGGGTGCGCTGTGAGCCAACACAGTACTGTCTGAACATTGAGAGTAAAAAGATGAGGGAAGGGCATTTCTACCTGGGAAAGCAGAGAGGTTTCCTGGAGGAGGTGACTTTTGAGCTATGCCTTGAAGGATGAGTAGGGTTTACAGATACAGGATGAGGCAGGAATTCCAGGCAGAGGGAAGCAGGTGTGCGAAGGCAGAGAAGTGTGGGCAGGCTCAGAGTTTTGGGGGCTCTCTAAAGGGGACACCCCTGGACTGTGCAGGAAAGGGGTGCTGAAGCCCCCAGAATGAGCTGGACAGGTGGGGAAGGGGAGGTCTGTGGCAGGCCTCCCCTCCCTTTTCCAGCCCTAGAAATGACTTAGGATGTTGGTAATGGTGTCTACTTGACTTTCTCATATAGGTCCCTGACCACAGGCGGTAGCTTGGTGTTCTCAGCTCGTGAGGAGGGCATGGCTGCCTCAGAGGACCCGCAACTCACTGGAGGCACCTGCAGAAGCCACACTGAATAGTCACCACCATCGCCGTCACTGACCGACCCGTCCCCTCAAGGCCTGGGTGAGGGGGATGAGGCACGGGCAGGCAGGGCTCAAGGATGGGACTAGAGGCAGCCCCTGGCTGAATCCCCTTCCCCAGAGCCCAGAGGACCCAGACTCTGAGACTTGTTTCCGTCCTCGCAGTTCTTCTCAATTGCCAGGAGGCTCCACTTCTGCCTCCAGTTTTCCCAAATGTGGGATTAGGGGGAGGGTGGGTTTCCAAGGAATCTCTCGGGGCCAGAGCCCAGGGTCCAGAGCACAGCCAGGGCCCTGAGAGCACCGGGCGCCCTCAGCGAGCCCAGACCCCGGGCCCCTCCTCCTCGTCTCCTGCCAAGGACTAGCAATCACCCTCGCATTCCCTACACACTACAGGCCTCTCCCTTCCCAACAGCTTGCGTTGAGAAGTGCTGGATCCGCCCCACTTTCCAGATGAGCAAACTGAGGCACCACGCTCTAAATTGCTGGCCCAGGCGGCGGCACCCCAGTGGTCAGGAGGTAACCAAGCTAAAGCCGCCGGAAGGGGTTCGCGGCAGTTTCAGGGAGGCGCGTCTGCGGGTGAGAGGAGGGACCCAGGGGGACCGCACCAGGGCAGGCTCACATCTGGCTCGCGCTGGGATCTTTGTTGCAACCGAGGGTCAGGAACCCCCACGTGCAGATTGGCTTCTTCTGCAGGGGACAGGGCAGGGGGTGGAAGGTCCGGGCCAACCAACCCGAGAGTAGCGGGACTGCCCAAACCCAGGACCCCAGCCGTCCAGGGAGGCCGGAGCCTGGAGGGCCGTGTAGACCCATGGGAATCCCATGCCCCACCGTGGGATTTTCCCCTAAGTCGTCCTCAAACCATAGATGCAAACCAGAGCCAGGAGCGAAAGACAATCACTGGGAAGAACCCCAGGGGACTACATGTGCATCCATTAAAATAAAGGATGGCCGTGTGTGTGTGTGTGTGTGTGTGTGTATGTGTGTATGTATGTATGTATGTATTTAGATACAGGGTGTCGCTCTGTTGCCCAGGCTGGAGTGCAGTGGTGAGATCTCAGCTCACTGCAGCCTCGACTTCCTGGGCTGCAGTGATCTTCCCACCTCAGCCTCCCCAGTAGCTGCTACCACAGCCCCGCACCGCTATACTCGGCTAGTTTTTGTATTTTTGGTAGAGAAAGGGTTTCCCCCATGTTGCCCAGGCTGGACTCAAACTCCTGAGTTCAAGCAATCCAGCCGCGTCAGCCTCCCAAAGTGCTGAGATACAGGCTTGAGCCACGCTGCCAGGTGTGTTCTTTTTATGTTTAGTAATTTTTTAAGTATGTATTACTTTTATAAATAAGGATTTGCAATAATTTATAGCAAGAAAAAACAATTAGAAAAAACAATTAGAAAAAATCCGATTTTTTCCACATTCGAACCTCAGGTGAAGTGGTCAAGTGAGGTGGGTGGAGGCAGACACATCTTCTTTCGAGCAAGAGAGGAGTTGACCTTTTGCTTACAGGGGCTGGGAGCTGGAGGGATGAGAGACTCAGTTGCCCTCCCTGAAGGCACATTTTTGGAGCTGTCTCCCAGCTGGAAATGCATACTATCTCTTTAATCCTAAAAATCATAAAGCTGAGTTCTAAAGAAGCAACAGAAAAGTCATGAACGTCTCCCTTTTACAGGTGAGGGAACAAAGGCACAGAGAGGTTAAGTTTACACATCTGGAAGGGTCTTAGCCCAGGTCCGCACTTTTCGCCAAAGCCAGGGGGCTTGTTAAGTGGTCTCAGCAGAGGTTTAAGGTGCTTCAGCTTTTGGAAAGTGGCCAAAGGATACCACTTGAACAGCTGTACGACCCTAAGGGGTCATGATATAGTTTGAGTGTATCTCACTGCCAAATCTCATGTTGAATTGTAATCCCCAGTGTTGGAGGTAGGATCTGGTGGGAGGTGTTTGGATCATGGGGACTAATCCCTCACAAATGGCTTGGGCCACGCTCGGTGATAAGTGAACTCTCGCTCTGAGTTCACACAAGATCTGGTCATTTAAAACTGTGTGGCACCTCCCCCTCCATTCCCTCTCTTGTTCCTGCTTTCACCATGTGCCTGTTCCCACTTCACCTTCCACCATGACTGCAGGCTTCCTGAGGCCTCCCTGGAAGCCAAGCAGATGCCAGCAGCATGCTTCCTATAAAGCCTGCAGAACTGTGAGCCAGTTCAACTTCTTTTCTTTATAAATTACCCAGTCTCAGGTATTTTTTTTTAATATAACAATGCAAGGACAGCCTAATACAGAAAATTGATAGTGAGGATTGGGGCATTGCTATAAAGATACCTGAAAGTGTAGAAGTGACTTTGGAACTGGGTAACAGGTAGAGTTTGGAAGAGTTTGGAGGGCTCAGGCCGGACATGGTGGCTCACACCTGTAATCCCAGCACTTTCAGAGGCTGAGGTGAGCAGATCACCTGAGGTTGGGAGTTCAAGACCAGCCTGGCCAACATGGTGAAACCCTGTCTCTACTAAAAATACAAAAATTAGCCAGTCATGGTGGTGCGCACCTCTAATCCCAGCTAATCGGGAGGCTGAAGCAGGAGAATCACTTGAACATGGAAGGTGGAGGTTGTAGTGAGCTGACATCGTGCCACTGCACTTCAGCCTGGCAACAGAGTGGTACTCCATTTCAAAAAAAAAAAAAAAAAAAGAGTTTGAAGAACTGGGAAGAAGATAGAAAAATGAGGGAAAGTTTGGAACTTCTTAGAGACTGGTTAAATGGCTGCGACCAAAATGCTGATAGTGATATGGATGATGAGGTCCATGCTGCCAAGGTTTCAGATGGAAATGAGGAACTTATTGGTAACTGCAGCAAAAGTAACGCATGTTATGCCTTAGCAAAGAGCTTGGCTGCATTGTGTTCATGCCACAGGGATCTGGGGAGGTTTGATGTAGGGTATCGCAGAAGAAATTACTAAGCAGCAAAGCATTGAAAATATGGCCTTGCTGCTGCTTTTTTTTTTTTTTTTTTTTTTTTTTGAGACGGAGTCTCGCTCTGTCGCCCAGGCTGGAGTGCAGTGGCTGGATCTCAGCTCACTGCAAGCTCTGCCTCCCGGGTTTACGCCATTCTCCTGCCTCAGCCTCCCAAGTAGCTGGGACTACAGGCGCCTGCCACCTCGCCTGGCTAATTTTTTTTTATTCGTATTTTTTAGTAGAGACGGGGTTTCACCGTGTTAGCCAGGATGGTCTCGATCTCCTGACCTCGTGATCCGCCCATCTCGGCCTCCCAAAGTGTTGGGATTACAGGCTTGAGCCACCGCGCCCGGCCGGCCTTGCTGCTTCTAACAACCTACACTCAGATGTGGGAGCAAAGAAATGACTTAAAGTTGGTGTGTGTGTGTATATATATATATATGTGTGTGTGTGTGTATATATGTATATATGTGTATATATGTGTATATATACATATATATATATAGTTTGTTTTTCAGATGCAGTTTCACTCTTATTGCCCAGGTTGGAGTGCAAGGGTGCAGTCTTGCTCACTGCAATGTCCGCCTCCCAGGTTCAAGCAGTTCTGCCTCAGCCTCCCGAGTAGTTGGGATTGCAGGCAAGCACCACTACACCGGCTAATTTTTTTGTATTTTTAGTAGAATCGGAGTTTAACCATGTTGGTCTGGCTGATCTCGAACTCCTGACCTCAGACAATTCACCTGCCTTGGCTTCCCAAAGTGCTGGGATTACAGGCATGAGCCACCATGCCTGGCCAGAACTTATATTTAAAAGGGAAGCAGAATGTATAAGTTTGGAAATTTTACAACCTGGCCATGTGGTAGAAAAGCAAAGCCCATTTGAGCCACCATGCCTGGCCAGAACTTATATTTAAAAGGGAAGCAGAATGTATAAGTTTGGAAATTTTACAACCTGGCCATGTGGTAGAAAAGCAAAGCCCATTTTCAGTGAGAGAATTCAATCAGGCTGTGGCACAACCACTTGCTAGAGATATTTGCATAGCTAAAAGGGAGCCAAGTGCTAATAACTAAGACAATGGGGAAAAGGTCTTGAAGGCATTTCAGAGACCTTTGTGGCAGCCCCTCCCATCACAGGCCCTGAGGCCTAATGGGGAGAATGATTTCATGGGCGAGGCCTAGGGCCCTGCTCCCCTGCACAGTCTCAGGACACTGCTTCCCACATCCCCGACCACTCTAGCTCCAGCCAGGGCTCAAAGGGGCCCAAGTATAGCTCAAGCTGCTGCCACTTTGCAGTCTCACTTTGGAGAATGCAAACAGTAAGCCTTGGCAGCTTCCATATGGTGTTAATCCTGTGGGTGCAGAGTCCAAAAGCGAAGGCTTGGCAGCCTCCACCTAAATTTCAGAGGATGTATGAGGAAAGCCTGGATGTCTAGGCAGAAGCCTGCTGCAGGGGCAGTGCCCTCACAGAGAATCTCTACTAGGGCAGTGCCAAGGGGAAATGTGGAGTTAGACCCCACACACAGAGTCCCCAGTGGGGCACTGCCTGGTGGAGCTGTTAGAAGGAGGCTGCCATCCTCCAGACCCAGGAATGTTAGAGCCACCAATGGCTTGCAACTTCAGTGTGGAAAAGTCACAGGCACAGAGTTGCCCAAGGCCTTGGGAACCCACCCCTCCCACCAGTGTGCCTTGAATGCAGGATATGGAGTCAAAGAAGATTATGTTGGAGCATTAAGATTTAATGAATGGGCCAGGCGCAGTGGCTCATGCCTGTAATCCCAGTGTTATAAATAAATTTTTGGTGCAGCAAAAGAAATAGCACTTGAATAAAAAATTTTCTCTTTTTCATCTCAGCAAGGCAATTTAATTCCATAGAAGGGTGTGCCCTCACAGATGGAGCAATGGTGAGCACACACCTGGGCAAGGGAGGGGAAGAATTTCTTATTCCTGATGCACATGGCCCTTGTTGCTGTGTCATCCCCCTATTGGCTAGGGTTAGACCACACAGGCTAAACTAATTCTAATTGGTTAATTTAAAGAGAGTGATGGGGTGAGTGGTTTGGCAGGAAAAATGGTTATGGAATGAGTCAGGGTGGAGAATGAGTCAGGGTGGAGCAGGTAATCGAAAAAGGTTGCTTTATGAGGAAGTTAAGTTTAAAAGTAGAAGGCAAAGAATTGAACATACTGACATATTGATTCTTTGAAGATAAATTTAGGACTTATATCTAACACCAGGACTTTGGGAGGCCGAGGCGGGCAGATCACCTGAGGTCAGGAGTTCAAGACCAGCCTGGCCAACATGGTGAAACCCCCTCTCTACTAAAAACACAAAAATTAGGCAAGGTGCAGTGGCTTATGCCTGTAATCCCAGCACTTTGGGAGGCTGAGGTGGGTGGATCACCTGAGGTCAGGAGTTTGAGACCAGCCTAACCAACCTGGTGAAACACTGTCTCTACTAAAAACGCACAAAAAATTAGCCAGGCATGGTGGTGGGCACCTGTAATCCCAGTTACTCAGGAGGCTGAGGCAGGAGAATTGCTTGAACTCAGGAGGAGGAGGTTGCAGTGACCCGAGATCCCACCATTGCACTCCAGCCTGGTGACAAAAGCGAAACGCCATCTCAAAAAACAAATGTAGCCAGGCGTGGTGTCACATGCCTGTAGTCCCAGCTACTTGGGAGGCTGAGGCAGAAGAATGGTTTGAACCTGGGAGGCACAGGTTACAGTGAGCCAAGATCTCACCACTGCACTCCAGCCTGGGTGACAGAGTGAGACTCCATCTCAAAAAAAAAAAAAAAATTTAATGAATGGCTGCTGGATTTTGGACTTGGATGAGGCCTGTAGCCCCTTTCTTTTGACCAAATTCTCCCTTTTGGAATGATAATGTTTACTCACTGCCTATACCCTCCCCCCCACTATATCTTGGGGGTAAATAACTTCTTTTTTATTTTACAGGCTCATAGGTGGAAGGGACTCATCTTTAGATGAGACTTTGGACTTAAGACTTTTTTTTTTTTTTCGAGTGAGAGTCTTTCTCTGTCACCCAGGCTGGAGTGCAGTGGCTCGATCTTGGCTCACCGCAACCTCCAGCTCCCGGGTTCAAGTGATTCTCCTGCCTCAGCCTCCTAAGTAGCTGGAATTACAGGTGGGCACCACCACGCCTGGCTAGTTTTTGTATTTTTAGTACAGACGTGTTTTTACCATGGTGGTCAGGCTGGGAGACTTCTGAATTAATGCTGGAATGAGTTAAGACTTTGGAGTCTAAGCACTTGGGAGTTGATAAAACAATTTTTAAAATAAATAAATAAGTAGGCCAGGAGCAGCAGCTCATACCTGTAATCCCAGCACTTTGGGAGGCTAAGGTGGGAGGATCACTTGAGTCCAGGAGTTCAAGACCAGCGTGGGCAACATGGTGAAACCCCATCTCTACAAAAAAAAAATAAAAATTAGCCAGGCGGCCGGGCGCGGTGGCTCAAGCCTGTAATTCCAGCACTTTGGGAGGCCGAGACGGGTGGATCACGAGGTCAGGAGATCAAGACCATCCTGGCTAACACAGTGAAACCCTGTCTCTACTAAAAAATACAAAAAACTAGCTGGGCGAGGTGGCGGGCGCCTGTAGCCCCAGCTACTCGGGAGGCTGAGGCAGGAGAATGGCGTGAACCCGGGAGGCGGAGCTTGCAGTGAGCTGAGATCCGGCCACTGCACTCCAGCCTGGGCGACAGAGCGAGACTCCGTCTCAAAAAAAAAATATATAGGCAGGTATGATGGCATGTGCCTGTGGTCCCAGCTACTCGGGAGGCTAAGATGGCAGGAGTGCTTGAGCCTAGGAGTTAGAGGCTCAAGTGTGAGAACAGACACTCATAGCTCATGGCATGAGCTATGATCATGCAACTGTATGTATTTTTTAAAAGATTAAATGTTGAGGGGGTGGAAAATGGGATGGGGTAGGAAATGGGGTGGGAAAAATAAAAATAAAAGCAGAGAGGGGGATTGCACAGACCAAGGAAGATAGCATGTCAACCCAACCCCCGATTTAGTCATAACTCCTTGTATATAAAATTGAGCACCAATTAACATCCTAACAAACTCATTAGTAGGACATCTGAAAGGAGGTTCACTAAAGTTAACAATGATTATCTCTATGTTTCTTCTTTAGCTTTTATTATTTGAAAACTTTTAAAATAATAAACAACTTTCAGTTTTACAAAAATAACAAAAGTATTTTTAAAATGCCCACGCGGAGTCTGCATTTTATTCCACAACACGTCTGCAACATTTTTTTTCTTTTTTTGAGATGGGTCCTGCTCTGTTGCTCTGTAGCTGGGTGCTCTGCAGCTGTAGCTACAGGCATGTGCCACCACACCTGACTAATTTTTTGAGGAGACAGGGGTCTGACTATGTTGCCCAGTCTGGTCTCAAACTCTTGGGCTCAAGCGATCTTCCGCCTTGACCTCCCAAAGTGCTGGGATTGCAGGCATGAGCCACCACGCCTAGCCAACTTTTTATTTATTTATTTATTATTATTATTTTTTTGAGACAGAGTTTTGCTCTATTGCCCAGGCTGGAGTGCAGTGGTGCCATCTCAGCTCACTGCAACCTCCACGTCCTGGGTTCAAGTGATTCTCGTGCCTCAGCCTCCCAAGTAGCTGGGACTACAGGCGCCTGCCACCACACTTGGCTAATTTTTGTATTTTTAGTAGAGACAGGGTTTCACCATGTTGGCCAGGCTGGTCTCAAACCCCTGACCTCAAGTGATCCACCCACCTCGGCCTCCCAAAGTGCTGAGATTACAGGAGTGAACCACTGTGCCTGACCAAATTATTATTTTTTTATGTTGAGTTATCCATAAATGTTTTAACATTGAAATATTTTGTATTAATATTTCCATGGTGGAGCAGAAACTCCAGTAAAATCAAGCTTTTAGATGCTGTGGTGTGTTTGCTCAGGGACACTGTACTCCGAATACGTGACTCTCCATCAGTTTGAGAAGCTTAGATTGCCCCCAGCATTGACAGATGAGGAAAATGAGGCCCTTAACCAGCTTTTAAAAAAGTTCAATGGGGCCGGGCGCGGTGGCTCAAGTCTGTAATCCCAGCACTTTGGGAGGCTGACACGGGCGGATCACGAGGTCAGGAGATCGAGACCATCCTGGCTAACACAGTGAAACCCCGTCTCTACTAAAAAAAATACAAAAAAATAGCCGGGCGAGGTGGCAGGCGCCTGTAGTCTCAGCTACTCGGGAGGCTGAGGCAGGAGAATGGCGCAAACCCGGGAGGCGGAGCTTGCAGTGAGCTGAGATCTGGCCACTGCACTCCAGCCTGGGCGACAGAGCCAGACTCCGTCTCAAAAAAAAAAAAAAAAAAAAAAAAAAAAAAAAAAAAAAAAAAAAAAAATCAATGGAACTCTTTTTATTGAGACAAGGTTTATGTACCATAAAATTCTCCCTTTTAAAGTGTACAATTCAGAACATTGTCATCAGCCCCAAAAAGAAACTTTGTACCATTAGCAGTCATTCTCCCATGTTCCTCTCTTCTCAATCCCCAGCAACCAATTCACTCTGCCTTTATGGACTTGCCTATTTAGGACATTTCATGTAAATGGAATCATGTTAATCTGTGGCATTTGGTGTCTGGCTTCTTTCACTTAGTGTGGTATTTTCAAGGCTCGTCTATGTTCTGGCGTGTGTTAGTACATCATTCCTTTTTATGGCTGAACTGTATTCTGTGGTATGAATAGTCCACATTTTATTTGTTCATTCATCAGTTGATAGCCATTTGGGTTGTTTCCATGTTTTGGCTATTATGAATAATGCTGCTATGAATATTCACATATGAGATTTGTATGGGGATATGTTTTCAATTATCTAGAAATGTATAGCTAGGAGTAGAATTTCTGGGTTATATGGTAACTCTATGTTTAACTTTTTGAGGAACTGCCAAACTCTTTCCCACAGAGGCTGTGCCATTTTACATTTCTGCCAGCAATCTGTGAGGGTTCCAGTATTCCCACACCCTTGCCAATATTTGTCTCTCTCGCTCTTTTTTTTTCTGAGACAGACTCTTACTCTGTTGCCCAGGCTGGAGTGCAGTAGCACGATCATGACTCATTGCAGCCTTGAACTCCCAGGTTCAGGTGATCCTCCATCTTAGCCTCTCAAGTAGATGGGACTACAGGTGCATGTCATGACACCTAGTTAATTTTTTTCTAATTAAAATTTTTTGTAGAGATGTTATCTCACTATGTTGCCCAGGCTGGTCTTGAACTCCTGGGCTCACACGATCCTCCCGTCTTGGCCCCCAAACTGCTAGGATTATAGCCGTGAGCCACCATGCCCAGTCTCTTTCTCTTTTTTCTTTTTTTTTTTTTTTGAGACAGAGTCTCGCCTGTTGCCCAGGCTGGAGTGCAGTGGCCAGATCTCAGCTCACTGCAAGTTTCGCCTCCTGGGTTTACGCCATTCTCCTGCCTCAGCCTCCTGAGTAGCTGGGACTACAGGCGCCCGCCACCTCGCCCGGCTAGTTTTTTGTATTTTTTAGTAGAGACGGGGTTTCACTGTGTTAGCCAGGATGGTCTCGATCTCCTGACCTCGTGATCCACCCATCTTGGCCTCCCAAAGTGCTGGGATTACAGGCTTGAGCCACTGCGCCTGGCCTCTTTCTCTTTTTTTATTACAGCCATCCTAGTGTGTATGAAATGATATTTCACTGTGGTTTTGATTTGCATTTTCCTAACAGGTAATGATGTCGAATATCTTTTCTTGTGCTTATTGTCCATTTACATATCTTCTTTGAGAAATGCCTAGTCTCAAAGGACTTCTTTGAGAAATTCAAGTCCTTTGCAAATTTTAAAATTATTATTATTACTATTATTATTTAGAGACTGGATTTCACCATGTTGGTCAGGCTAGTCTCAAACTCCTGACCTCAAGTGATCCGCCTGTCTCAGCCTCCCAAAGTGCTGGGATTATAGGTGTAAGCCATTGCGCCCGGCCAAAATACTATATTTTTTATTGTTGAGTTGTCCATAACTGTTTTAACTTTGAAATATTTTGTATTAATATTTCCACGGTGGAGCAGAAACTCCAGTAAAATCAAGCCTTTAGATGCTGTAGTGTGTTTGTTCAGGGACTCTTCTCTCCCAATGTGTGACTCCGCATCAGTTTGAGAAGCTTAGATTGCCCCCATCATTGACAGATGAGGAAAATGAGACCTGTACAAGTTAGGAAACTGGATGGGTGTGGTGGCTTATGCCTGCAATCCCAACACTTTGAGAGGCTGAGGCGGATTGCTTGAGCCCAGGAGTTCAAGACCAGCGTGGGCAACATAGCAAGACCCCATCTCTATAAAAAATAAAAAATTGGCCGGGCGCGGTGGCTCAAGCCTGTAATCCCAGCACTTTGGGAGGCCGAGACGGGCGGATCACGAGGTCAGGAGATCGAGACCATCCTGGCGAACACAGTGAAACCCCGTCTCTACTAAAAAATACAAAAAACTAGCCGGGCGAGATGGCGGGCGCCTGTAGTCCCAGCTACTCGGGAGGCTGAGGCAGGAGAATGGCGTAAACCCCGGAGGCGGAGCTTGCAGTGAGCTGAGATCCGGCCACTGCACTCCAGCCCGGGCGACAGAGCGAGACTCCGTCTCAAAAAAAAAAAAAAAAAAAAAAAAAAATTAGCCAGGCATGGTGGCATGCCCACCCAGTTACTGAGTAACCCAGTTACTCAGGACGCTGAGGTGGGAGGATTCTTTGAGCCCAGGAGTTCAAGGCTCCAGTGAACTATGATTGCACCACTGCACTCTAGCCTGGGTGACAGAGGAAGATCTTGTCTCTTAAAAAAAAAAAAAAAAAGTTGGCCAGGCATGGTGGCTCATGCCTGTAATCCTAGCACTTTGGGAGTCCAGGGCGGGCAGGTCACCTAAGATCAGGAGTTCGAGACTAGCCTGGTCAACATGGTGAAACCCCATCTCTACTACGAATACAAAAATTAGCTGGGCATGGTGGTGTGTGCCTGTAATCCCAGCTGCTTAGCAGGCTGAGGCATGAGAATCGCTTGAACCTGGGAGGCGGAGGTTGTAGTGAGCTGAGATCACGCCACTGCACTCCAGCCTGGATGACAGAGTGAGACTCTGTCTAAACAACAGCAACAAAAGTTAGGAAACTTGTCCAAATGACACAGCCAAGTCTTATGTAGAATAATGGGAAACTGGGAAGATTTATCTGGAGGAGAGGAGCAACAAGGAGATTTCAGTTCCCTGCTCTGCCTTTGAAAGGCTGTGACAAACAAGACAACCAGAATGTTTTTGTGGCCTCAGAGCCAGAATGAGAGTTTAGATTCTCAGAGGGAGACATGTCAATGGGAAAGGCCTCCTTACAACAGCTGGAGCCTAGCATGACAGAGGCGGCTTGGGAGACACTGAACTATGTCTGGACAATTCATTGGCAGGAAAACCGTAGGAAACTGCAGGGGCCATCTGATGCTTGGCCTCTTCAGCATCTATTTCCCCTACCTTTTTTCCCGTCGAATCAGGCCCCAATTTCCTTTTGAGGATCTGCATGGTTCTAGGAGTGGAACTTAGACTAACTAGACTTAGTCGAAGTTTACCAGTGCCTCCCATCGCTCCATTAATGTGGTTCGGGGTATGCATGTGATTAGCTGGTCCAATTAGAATACATCTCAAAACCTTTGGTGAGGACACCGAACACTTTCTCTTTCTTTCTTCCCTCCCTCCCTCCCTCCCTCTCTTCTTCTTCTTCTTTTTTTTTTTCCAAGATGGAGGAGTTTTGCTCTGGTTGCCCAGGCTGGAGTGCAGTGGTGCGATCTCGGCTCACTGCAACCTCCGCCTCCTGGGTTCAAGTGATTCTCCTGCCTCAGCCTCCCGAGTAGCTGGGATTACAGGTGCCCACCATGACGCCTGGCTAGTTTTTTGTATTTTTAGTAGAGACGGGGTTTTGCCATGCTGGGCAGCCTGGTCTTGAACTCCTGACCTCTGGTAATCTGTCCACCTCGGCCTCCCAAAGTGCTGGGATTACAGGCATGAGGCACCACGTCTGGCCACCCTTCCTTCCTTCCTTCCTTCCTTCCTTCCTTCCTTCCTTCCTTCCTTCCTTCCTTCCTTCCTTCTTTCCTTCCTTCCTTCCTTCCTTCCTTCCTTCCTTCCTTTCTCTTTCTTTCCTCCTCCTCCTCCTTCTTCTTCTTTGTCCTCTTCTTCCTCTTCTTCACTCTCTTTATTTCCTTTCTTCTCTCTCTTTCTTTCTTTTGAGACAGACACTCTGTTACCAAGGCTGGAGTACAGTAGCACAATACTAGCTCACTGTAGCCTCAACCTCCCAGGCTCAAGCAATCCTTCTGCTCAGCTTCCTGAGTAGCTGGGACTACAGGCATGCACCACCACACCCAGCTAATCTTCTTAATTTTTTGGTAGAAACAAGGTCTCACTATGTTGCTCAGGCTGATCTCAAACTCCTGGGCTCCAGCGATCGTCCCACCTTGGCCTCACAAACTGCTGGAGTTACCAGTGTGTGCCACTGCACCATACCAAGATATTTCCTTCTCCTTGGAAATAACGAGGGAGCCTGACTAGATGTGACAAAGAAGACATCTTGGTTATGAGGTGGGCTGCCCTTAAAATGAGATCAGCAGCACAGAAGGCACAGAGGAGAGCGAGAAAGAAACAAATCCTTTCTGATGTCGCTGAGCTGCTGGGTCACACTTTGCCTGAAGGTGGAGGGGGCCTCTGGAGTTTACTGTTAAAGCTAGTTTGAGTGGGCTTTTCTGTTATTGGCAAAATGAATGCAATAAATATAGGACTCTGGCATCCAATGGAGAGGGATGGGGACAAGACCTTGTAGCCTTTATGATCCTGTCAAACCCTAAGCCTCTATAACATGTCCAAAGACTTGAGGTTGGAAGGCAGTAGAGTCAGTCTTGGGAACTCAGGTGGGAGACTTTCAACTGGAAGAAAGGTGTTTTTGATAGGTAGACTTTATAGGATATGAGTTCAAATGATCAAACTCCATTATAGCTACATGAAAACCCTTCAGTAACTTGTGCTTGATAATCAACTCAGAGCAGTTTCAGGGCACAGCTGTATGAGCCCTTCCTCTGCTCCAGGGTCCCATAGATCTGGGTTCAAATCCCACCTCTGCCACTTCCCCACTGCTTCTTAGTCGATCTCTCTGGGATTCAGTTTCTTCATCTATAAAGCAGACAGAAAGCTAATATGGGCAACCTGGGCCAGTGTGGGAGATAGGAGAAGCTTCAGGTATGGTGGCTTTTGCTGCAGTGATGGCGCAGAGATGCACTGGAGACCCTTATCAAGCACGGAGCTCTTACCCCTGCCAGGCATAGACAAGGGGACTACCATTAACCCGCTTTTGCAGATGAGGAAACAAATACACTGGGAGGTTAAGAACGGGACCCAGTCTGGGCGCAGTGGCTCACGCCTGTAATCTCAGCACTTTGGGGGGCCAAGGCAAGTAGATCACCTGGAGGTCAGGAGTTCGAGACCAGCCTAGCCAACATGATGAAACCCTGTCTCTACTAACAACAACAAAAGCATTAGCCGGGCATGGTGGCAAGCACCTGTAATCCCAGCTACTCAAGAGGCTGAGGCAGGAGAATCACTTGAACCCAGGAGGTGGAGCTTGCAGTGATCCGAGATCACACCACTGCACTCCAGCCTGGGTAACAAGAGTGAAACTCCATCTCAAAAAAAAAAAAAAGAACAGGACCTAGGCACAGAGCTGGTAAGTGGAGGTGCTGCGGATCCACCCCAGGGTAGTGTCACCCCCCAGGCTGCTCTGCCCTCAGAGGAGGAGTGGCAGTCTGCTGTTGGTTTGGCTGTTGGGACCTGAACTGCAGAAGGTGAGGGCAGGATTCCAGACCCCCAGCAAGAGCTTTCTCCAAGACCCACCCCACATGTGACTTGACCCTGGGGCCTGAGGTTGGGTGGCAGCTGGAAGGTGCAGAGAGCCAGAAGTGGACTCCCTCACTTCACCCTGGGAAAAGTCTTCACCTGCAGGAAATGAAAGGTTCCATTCAAGTGAGCAGTCCCACTCCCCAGTTATTATTCCCATCTTCTCTGCATAGAGCCAGCACTACAGGCAGCCGAGACCTGTGACTCCTTCTGGATGTCCCCAAAGCCTCTACACCTCCCTTGAGAAGATGGCTGGAGCAAAAAGCTTTCACAAGGACTGAAGAACTGTGATGAAAGAACCCCGGTGGGCCTGTGTAAGCCCGGGACCTCAGTGGCAGCTTCTCTTTGCCGTAATGAAGTAGCCAGGAGGTGGGCACAGATTCTAGGAACCCTTGCCTAAGTGGCCTGCACAAGTCGAATGGGGTGAAGAAAGCTGCTGTGGCCACAGTGGGGCCACATGGGGCACCACCTGATGTTCCAAAACCCAAATGGTGGATACAAGTCACTCTACTACCCATGGACACAGAGACCTTGGCTAGGAAGGCTTTGCATCTAAGAGTCCCACAGGTGATCCCAGTCCTGACCCAGTGGTTTTGGCACCCTCAAGGGGTTGCTGCCCAGCCAGTCTGCAGGGTCTCACTGCAAAGGCGAGGATGTCTCAAAGTTCCACCACGTTCCGCTGTGCTGCAGCTCACTGCCTGGCACTAGACAACCTTGGAGGGTGTACTTGGGCAATCCCAAAGACCCCATCTGCCCCAGAGGCCCTTCCTTCCTATCAATGAATGGCCTGAACTTGGGAGTTTGTACCAGCCAGGAGAGGAATAAATTCTCCATTTCTACCTTTCCTTTCACAGACACTGGTACCAAAGGGCCCCTTGCATAAGAATTAAATCTGGTCCTGAGCAAAAAAAAACCCTGATTTTAAATATTTTGGAGTGTTTTTGTGCAGCCAAAGGCCTCCCAGGATTGTGGCTGTGTTGTGGCAACACTGTGGCCTTGGCGCCATCTGCTGGCTGAGTGACACCCCCCCCCCCCCCCCCCCACCATCCCCACCCCTAGGCTGGGAGCTGGGGAAGGGGTTGCGATTTTGTGAATGAATTCAGAGGCTTCTGGCCTTCCTGAATATTTGCAAACCCGAGATATTGGATCCTTTCCTAGGTAGAAAGTGCCCAGTGCTCCAAGAGTTCTTGGAGGGTCTGGGACCCTCTGGAGGGAAGAGGAGTACTGCACCACTGAGCAACCTCTTTTCTGCTCTGGTGGGAAGGTCCCCACTGCTCTCTAGGCCAGCGGAAGAGGGCTGCCTCAGAGGCCCCTCCCTGAGCTCTAGGAACCTGGCCGGTGGCTGGGAGGGAAGGAATAAGATGGGGATGCTTCCTACTCTGGCCTCCACTCTGCCAAGTGTGAGACCAAGAGAGCTCCCCGCTTTCCCCCTTTCCCCCGTCCCCTTCAAAGTCTTATCCTCCTCCCCACTTCTCCTGCCACAGCAGACCTCTCCTGTGGCCCTCCCTCAGAGCCCACGTGGTGTTTTGGACAGTCCCTTTCCCATGGCACACCTCAGCTTCCCCACCTGTAATGCAGTAGTTCTGGATTCTCATCCATGGGAGATGGCAGCAGGGGAGGACTCCATGTTTCCTGTTTGGGTGGCTATGACTATTCTTTCCTGACACAGCTCCTGGTGCTGTGCGCAGGAGTCTTTCAAGGGTATACAGGCACCCAGCAGGTCACAGGGACTGATAGTGTCAACTTGACTAGATAAGGCCAGTTTTCCAAAACGGTGGCACCAATTCACAGCCCTATCTACAGCCCCATCTCACCAACACTTATTATTGACAGACGTATACTCATCAGAATGATGAGTGGCATTTCAGTGTAGCATTTCAGTGTATTTCAAGTGGCATTTCAGTGTAGTTGGGGTTTGCATTTTCCTGGTTACTGATGAGGTTGGACATCTTTCCATGTGGTTTTGGCTGTTCTGTTCCTGTTAAGTTCCCATCCAAGTCGTGTGCCCATTTTTCCATTGGATTGTTTGTGTCTCTTGAGAACTCATGAGACTTTTTTACATATCCTTAATGGTAATCCTTTTTTGATTATGTCTCACAAATATCTTCTCCCAATTTGGTCTTGTCTGTTCGTTTTCTTTATGATGTCCTGTTTTTCTTTTTAACTTTCTATTTTGACATAATCTCAGATTTACATCAAAAAGTTGCATGAATAGTGCAAAGAATGTCTTCATACCCTTTACCCCAGTTCCCCAAATGTTAACATTTGACATTTGTGTCCCTCTCTCTCTCTTTCAGTGCCCCCATATTTACACACGTATCTTCCCTCCCCTTCCCTGAGCTCCAAGTCACTTGGGAGTAAAGGGCAGAATGCTGCCTTTTTACTCCTAAATACTTCAGTGTATATTTCTTTTCTTTTTTTTTTTTTTTTTCTTTTGCGACGGAGTCTCGCTCTGTCACCCAGGCTGGAGTGCAGTGGCCGGATCTCAGCTCACTGCAAGCTCCGCCTCCCGGGTTCACGCCATTCTCCTGCCTCAGCCTCCTGAGTAGCTGGGACTACAGGCGCCCGCCACCTCGCCCGGCTAGTTTTTTTTTTTTTTTGTATTTTTTAGTAGAGACGGGGTTTCACCGTGTTAGCCAGGATAGTCTCGATCTCCTGACCTCGTGATCCACCCGTCTCGGCCTCCCAAAGTGCTGGGATTACAGGCTTGAGCCACCGCGCCCGGCCTCTTTTCTTTTTTTAAAAAACGGAGTTTCACTCTTGTTGCCCAGGCTGGAATGCAGTGGTGCAATATCTACTCACTGCAATCTCCCAGGTTCGAGTGATTCTCCTGCCTCAGCCTCCTGAGTAGCTGGGATTACAGGTGCACACCTGGCTAACTTTTGTATTTTTATTAGAGACAGGGTTTCACCATGTTGGCCAGGCTGATTTCGAACTCCTGACCTCAGGTGATCCACCCACCTTGGCCTCCCAAAGTGCTGGGATTACAGGTGTGAGCCACCACTCCCGGCCCGGTGTATATTTCTTAAAAACAAGAACATTCTCAGCCGGCCGTGGTGGCCCATGCCTGTAATCCCAGCACTTTGGGAGGCCGAGATGGGCAGATCACAAGGTAGGAGATCGAGACCATCCTGGCGAACATGGTGAAACACCGTGTCTACTAAAAATACAAAAAATTAGCTGGGTGTGGTGGCCGGCACCTGTAGTCCCAGCTACTTGGGAGGGTGAGGCAGGAGAATGGCATGAACCCAGGAGGCAGAGCTTGCAGCTAGCTGAGATCAAGCCACTGCACTCCAGCCGGGGTGACAGAGTGAGACTCCGTCCTCAGTTAAAAAAAAAAAAAAAAACAACATTCTCCTACATGTAAACATTACTACTGAACAACTGTCAAAATCAGGAAATTAACACTGAAACACTACCATTATCTAATCTATAAACTTTATTCAGATTTCATCAATCATACTAGTAATGTCCCTTGGAGCTGAGGTCCCCAACCCCTGGTATCAGTCCATGGCCTGTTAGGAACCTCACAGCAGGAGGTGAGCCGTGGGTGGCAAGTATTATCACCTGAGCTCCACCTCCTGTCAGATCAGCTGCATTAGATTCTCACAGGAGCGCGAATCCTATTGTGAACTGCGCAGGTGAGGGATCTAGGTTGTGTGCTTCTTATGAGAATCTAATGCCTGATGATCTGAGGTGGAACAGCTTCATCCTGAAACCATCCCCCGCCCGTCATCCATGGAAAAATCGTCTTCCATGAAGCCAGTCCCTGGTCCCAAAAAGGTTGGGGACCACTTCCTTAGAGCAAAAAGAACATCCCATATCATGTGTTCTACTTCTTTAGCATACTAAAGAGGTTATGTCTATGTCTTTCTATACTTTAATCTAGAACAGTATTTCTTTGTGTTTCATGAGACTGACTTTTTGGAGATGATAGACCAGTTATTTTATAGAATGTCTTTCAATTTGGGATTGTCTAATGTTTCATGATTAGATTAAGGCAATGCATTTTGGACACTCTGTCCTCAGAGCATCAGCAGAAGGCACATGATCTAGATTTCTCTCATTCCTGGTGATATTAAACTTCATCACCTGGTTAAGGTGAGGTCTACTAAGTTTCTCCATATAAAGTTACTGTTTTTCCCTTTCTGATTACTAAGTATCTAGGGGAGATACCATGGACTGTGTAATTGCCCTATTACTTTATTTCTCAAGTCTACTAGTTTTTATGTCCATTGATGGTTTTCATCGAATTATTATTATTATTTTTTTTTTTTTGAGACGGAGTCTTGGTCTGTCGCCCAGGCTGGGGTGCAGTGGCACAATCTCGGCTCACTGCAACCTCCACCTCCTGGGTTCACGCCATTCTCCTGCCTCAGCCTCCCGAGCAGCTGGGACTATAGGCGCTCGCCACTACGCCCGGCTAATTTTTTGTATTCTTTAGTAGAGACGGGGTTTCACTGTGTTAGCCAGGATGGTCTCGATGTCCTGACCTTGTGATCCGCCCGCCTCGGCCTCCCAAAGTGCTGGGATTACAGGCGTGAGCCACCGCGCCCGGCCCATCGAATTATTAATATGGCTGCCAAATAGTGATTTTCTAATATCCTTCCTCATACTTCATACATTTATTAGTTGGCTTTGGTTTTTGTTTGTTTGTTTGTTTGTTTTTGAGACAGAGTCTCTCTCTGTAGCCTAGGCTGGCGTGCAGTGGCACAATCTCAGCTCAATACAACCTCTGCCTCCCGGGTTCAAGCGATTCTTCTGCCTCAGCCTCCTGAGTAGCTGGGATTATAGGTGCCTGCCACCATGCCCACTAGTTTTGTATTTTTAGTAGAGACAGGGTTTCACCATCTTGGCCAGGCTGGTCTTGAACTCCTGACCTTGTGATCCACCGACCTTGGCCTCCCAAAGTGCTGGGATTACAGGCGTGAGCCCCACCATGCTTGGCCTGATTAGAACCTATCTTAATCCAGTATGACCTCACCTTAATTTGATTATGTCTACAAAGACCTTATTTCCAAATAAGGTCATATTCAGATACTGGTGGGGGGTGCTAAGGCTTCAATATATCTTTTGAGGGGAAAAATTCAACCTGTCACAGACTCCAATTTGTTTTGTTTTGTTTTTCATATGGATGACCAGTTAGCCTGCGTCATTTATTCAGTAGCCATCCTTCCTCACTGGCCTGCAATACTACCTCTGAGTCCATTAAATAGATGTGGATGCCTTGGGTCTATTTCTGGGTTTTCTATTCAGTTCTGAGGGTCTAATGTTGCATTCCTGAACAAACACCCACACTGTCCCAATTACTCAGCAGGCCTAGACATCTGGTAAAACAGGTCTGCTCATTTTGTTTCTCTTCAAGACTGTCTAGTGGCTGGGCACAGTGGCTCACGTCTATAATCCCAGTACTTTGGGAAGCTGAGGCAGGAGGATTACTGGAGGCCAGAGTTTGAGACCAGCCTGGGCAACATAGCAATACCTCTCTCCACAAAATTTAAAAACTTAGCCAGGCATGGTGGCACACACCTGTAGTCCTAGCTACTTAGAAGGCTGAGACCGGTAGAGTACTCGAGCCTAGGAGTTTCAGGCTGCAGTGAGCTAGGATGATGCCACTGCACTCCAGCCTGGGCAATAGACCAAGACCTTGTCTCTTTAAAAAAAAAAGAGAGAGAGAGAGAGAGAGAGAGAGAGACTGTCTAGGCTCTTCTATGGTCTTTGCTTTTCCATATAAATTTGACAAGCAGTATGCCAACTTTCTCACAAAAAACTTGGGAGTTTGGCAGGAATTGCACTGAGCCTATGGATCACATCTCTTCTTCCAGGAAACCTTCCCTCTTCACTAGCCCCATTAGGCTCTCTGTCCCCTCTGGGTTCACACTATCCCTGCCCCATTCTGTAGGGGTGATCTGGCCCACTTGACTGGCCTGAATACCGCAAACCACAAGGTTATGTTCCTTTCAAAAGTCTCCTTCATGTCTCTTGCGTGTGTCCATACCAAGATCTGACTATGAAGACCCTGAAAGCTAGATCTGAGTGACACAGTTATCCTGTCTCCAGGCTCCCCTATACAGAGCCCAGAGCATTGTCTTAGGAATCCTTGGTAGGGCTTGTCTCACACGTCCATGTGAAGAGACCACCAAACAGGCTTTGTGTGAACAACATGGCTGTTTATTTCACCTGGGTGCAGGCAGGCTGAGTCCAAAAAAAGAGTCAGCAAAGGGTGGTGGGATTATCATTAGTTCTTATAGGTTTTGGGATAGGTGGTGAAGAGCAATGTTTTGGGGGCAGGAGGTGGATCTCACAAAGTACATTCTCAAGGGTGGGGGGAATTACAAAGAACCTTCTTAAAGGTGGGGGAGAATTATAAAGAACCTTCTAAAGGGTGGGAGACATTACAAAGTACATCGATCAGTTAGGGTGGGGCAGAAACAAATCACAATAGTGGAATGTCATCAGTTAAGGCTATTTTCACTTTCGTGGATCTTCAGTTGCTTCAGACCATCTGGATGTATATGTGCAGGTCACAGGAAATATGTTGGCTTAGCTTGGGCTCAGAGGCCTGACATTCCTGTCTTCTTATATTAATAAGAAAAATAAAACAAAATAGTGGTAAAGTGTTGGGGTGGTGAAAATTTTGGGGGGTGGTATGGAGAGATGATGGGCGATGTTTCTCAGGGCTGCTTTGAGCAGGATTAGGGGCAGCGTGGGAACCTACAGTGGGAAAGATTCAACTGAAGAAAGATTTTGGGGTAAGGGGTGATATTGTGGGGTTGTTAGAAGGAGCATTTGTCATATAGAATTATTGGTGATGGCCTGGATGTGGTTTTGTTTGAATTGAGAAACTAAATGAAAGACACAAGGTCTGAATAAGAGAAGGAGAAAAACAGGTATTAAAGGACTAAGAATTGGGAGTGCCCAGAACATCCAATTAGAGAGTGTCAAAGGGGGTTCAGTGTAATTATTTGCTTGGTTGGCAAATTTTTGGGCTCTATCCTTGAGTTTTTTTATGTTGTCATATACCAGACCAGATTGATTTAGGTAAAAACAACATTCTTTGTTTAAAAATATACAGAGTCCCCCCCTCTTTTTTTTAAGTGGTGAGTAAGTTGGACCTCGTAATTTGAGGAAAGAGAAATGCAAAGCCAGCAATTGTTTGTTAAAAAAGGATTAGAAACGGCTAGGAGAGAGTGACTGAGATTGATAGTGTGGTGGAGAAAGCTGGGGAGAGGTAGAGGGTGGCATAAGAACAGAATGACAATAAGAGTAAGTATAAAAGTAAAGAATAGGACTTCATCAGGGTGAAAGTATTGGAATGTACTTTGTCACTGAAGATCTTCTATCCACTTCAAGTGAGACTTAAGGGTGGCAGTTTGAGGTAAAACCAGGAGCCACTAAATACCAAGAGCCTGAGAAACTGCTTGGGTGATTTTGTTTCATGCGTCCGTGTGAAGAGACCACCAATCAGGCTTTGTGTGAGCAACATAGCTGTTTATTTCACCTGGGTGCAGGCGGGCTGAGTACGAAAAAGGAGTCAGCAAAGGGCGGTGGGATTATCATTAGTTCTTATAGGTTTTGGGATAGGTGGTGGAGTTAAGAGCAATGTTTTGGGGGCAGGGGGTGGATCTCACAAAGTATATTCTCAAGGGTGGAGAGAATTATAAAGAACCTTCTAAAGGGTGGGAGAGATTACAAAGTACATTGATCAGTTAGGGTGGGGCAGAAACAAATCACAATGATGGAATGTCATCAGTTAAGCCTATTTTCACTTCTGTGGATCTTCAGTTGCTTCTGGCCATCTGGATGTATATGTGCAGGTCACTGGGGATATGATGGCTTAGCTTGGGCTCAGAGGCCTGACAGATTTGACTAATAAAGGCCGGTCCAATATCGGACTGTATAGAGGTGGGAAGGCCAAACCGAGGAATTATGTTTGACAGAATGGAAGAAATGACCATTGTGGCCTTCTCAGACCCTGTGGGAAAGGCCTCTACCCATCCAGTGAAAGTGACTACAGAGACCAAGAGGTATTTTAGTTTCCTGACTCGGGGCATGTAAGTAAAGTCAATTTGCCAGTCCTGGGTGGGGGCAAATCCCCGAGCTTGATGTGTAAGGAAGGGAGGGGGCCTGAACAATCCCTGAGGAGTAGTAGAATAGCAGATGGAACACTGAGAAGTGATTTCCTTAAGGATAGATTTCCACAATGGAAAGGAAATGAGAGGTTTTAAGAGGCGGGCTAGCGGCTTGTAACCTACATGGAAGAGATTATGAAATGATGACAGAATAGAATGGTCCTGTGAGGCTGGAAGGATATATTTTCCTTGGTACAAGAACCATTTGCCTTGTGTGGGAAGAGACTGATAGATGGAAGTTTCAGTGGGGGAGTAGGTGGGAATGACCAGATGAGAAGGAGAAAAACTGCCAAGGGATAGAAGTTGGAACGCTAGCTGGTTTTTTAGCTACCTTATCAGCATAAGCATTGTCCTGAGCGATGGGATCTGATGCCTTTTGATGGCCCTTGCAGTGAATGACTCCAGCTTCCTTTGGAAGTAAAGCGGCCTTGAGAAGAGTTTTTATTAAAGAGGCGTTAATGATGGAGGACCCTTGCGTAGTGAGGAAACCTTTCAGCTCATAAAACAGCATGGTGGTGCAGGATATGGGGTCAGTATAAATATTGATGAGTAGTCCCTTTACAAGAGTGAGTGCCCGAATTAAGGCAATGAGTTCGGCTTGCTGAGAGGTAGTGGAGGGGGCAGAGCAGTAACCTCGATGATAGATGTGGAAGATACTATAGCATAGCCTGCCTTTGCTTGTGTGTGGCGATTAGGCCTGGTAGAACTGCCATCAATAAACCAAGTGTGACAAGGGTGAGGAACAGGAAAGAAGGAAATATGGGGAAGTGGAGTGAATGTCAGGTAGATCAGAGAGATACAGTCACGGGGATCAGGTGTGGTATCAGGAATAATGTGGGAGGCCGGATTGAAGTCCGGGCCAGGAACAATGGTAATTGTAGGAGACTCAACAAAGAGTACAGCTCGCTGAAGGAGCTGGGGAGCAGAAAGTATGTGTCAGGTGTGAGTAAGAAAACAGATTTTGGAAGTTATGAGAGCTGTAGAGAGTGAGTTGAGCATAGTTTGTGATTTTGAGGGCCTCTAAAAGTAATAGCCGCAGCACTGAGACATGATGGCCAGCCTAAAACAGTAAGGTCAAGTTGATTGAACAAAAAGGCTACAGGGCATGGTCCCAGCTGTTGTGTAAGAATTTTGACCACACAGCCCTGTACTTTGGCTATGTGTAATGAAAAGGGTTGGGATGAGTTAGGGAGAGCCAGTATCTAGGGATGTTTTTAAGGAATGGAAAGAGGAGTGGCAAAAGGATTTAGGATCTATGGGGTCAGCTAGGTTTGCTTTTGTGAGTTTACATAATGGTTTAGTCAGGATGGTAAAACTAGGTATCCAAAGGTGAAAGTACCTAACCATACCTAGGAAGGAAAGGAGTTGTTTTGTAGAAGGGGTTTGGGTTTGGGAGATTAGCCAGACACGATCAGCAGGAGAGCACATGTGTTTTCATGAAGAATTATGCCGAGATAGGTAACAGATGAGGAAGAAATTTGGGCTTGACTGAAATAATGGGGGCTGTCCGCAAAGCCTTGAGGCAGTACAGCCCAGCTAATTTGCTGATCCTGATGGCTGTCTGGGTCAGTCCAAGTGAAAGGGAAGAGAGGCTGGGATGAAGGGTGCAAGGAATAGTAAAGAAAGCATGTTTGAGATCCAGAACAGAATAATGGGTTATGGAGGGGTTGTGGAGAGAGGTATTGAGGATAGGAGAGTATATGGCTTTGGCACCACAGGGTGGATAGGCTAGACAATTTGGTTGATAAGGCACAGATCCTGAACTAACCTGTAAGGCTTGGCCAGTTTTTGGACAGGTAAAATGGGGGAATTGTAGGAGAGTTTATAGGCTTTAAAAGGCCATGCTGTAACAGGTGAGTGATAACAGGCTTTAATCCTTTTAAAGGGTGCTGCAGGATGGGATACTGGTGTTGAGCAGGGTAAGGGTGATTAGGTTTTAATGGGATGAAAAAGGGTGCATGATCGGTCGCCAAGGAGGGAGTAGAGGCGTCCTATACTTGTGCTTTAAGGTGGGGAGATACAAGGGGAGGATGCGAAGGGGGCTTTGAACTGGGGAAAAAGGTGGCAATGAGGTTTGGCTGTAGCCCAGGAATAGTCAGGGAAGCAGATAATTTAGTTAAAATGTCTCGACCTAATAAGGGAGCTAGGCAGGTGGCGATAACTAAAAAGGAGTGCATAAAAGAATGTTGTCCAAGTTGGCACCAGAGTTAGGGAGTTTTAAGAGGTTTAGCAGCCTGGCCGTCAATGCCCACAACAGTTATGGAGGCAAGGGAAACAGGCCCTTGAAAAGAAGATAATATGGAGTGAGTAGCCTCCGTATTGATTAAGAAGTGGACAGACTTATCCCTCCACTGTAAGAGTTACCCAAAGTGTGATGGTCCAGGAGGTTTCCGAGGTGATCGGGCAGTGTCAGTCTTCAGCTGCTAAGCCGAGAAGATCTGGGAAGGAGCCAGAGAGCCTTGGGCCAGAGTTCCAGGGTCTCTGGGAGTGGCTGCCGGGCAAGTTGGACAGTCCAATTTCCAGTGGGGTCCCACACAGATGGGACATAGCTTAGGAGGAATCCCAGGCTGTGGACATTCCTTGGCCCAGTGGCCAGATTTCGGGCACTTGTAGCAAGCTCCTGGGGGAGGAGGTTCTGGAGGAACCCCTGGCAGCTGCGGTTCAGGCGTCTGGAGTTCTTGTGTGCTGGAGATGTGGCTGGGGTTTGTCTCACAGTGGAGGCAAGTAATTGCAACTCAGAAATACGTTGCCTGTACTCTATTATTGTGCACCTTGAAGGCAAGGTTAATTGAGTCCTGTTGTGGGGTTTGAGGGCCGGAATCTAATTTTTGGAGGTTTTTCTAATGCCGGGAGGGGATTGGGTAATAAAATGCATATTGAGCATAAGACGGCCTTGTGGCCCCTCTGGGTCTAGGGCCACAAGCGTCTTAGAGTTGCTGCTAAGTGGGCCATGAACTGGGCTGGGTTTTCGTCTCTACCTTGGGTAGTTTATTTAAGTTTGTCATAATTAACAGCTTTGTAAGCTGCCTTTTTAAGCCTTTCAACTAGGCAAGAAACCATGTAATCTCACCTAGCTATACCTGGGGAATTGGCCTGATAGTTCCATTGGGGATCTTCTCGGGGAACTGCTCTAATACCTTCCTGGAGTTCTGGCTCATGAAGCCAGTGGTTATCAGTGCGAGATTGGGCTAGAGAAAAAACTTTCCCGTTCATCTGGAGAGAGGGTAGAAGTTAGGATGACATTTAAATCACTCCAGGTTAAATTGTAGGACAGAGTTAGAATATCAGAATTCCTGTATATATTGAGTGGGGTCTGATGAGAAAAGCCCAAACGCTGGCTGGTTTGGGAAAGGTCAGATAAAGAAAAAGGCACATGTACCCTGACTATACCTTCAGCTCCAGTCACCTCTCTAAGAGGAAATTGTTGGGCAGGTGGGGGAGGGCTAGTTGTGGAACGAATCTGTAAGCCAGACCGGGTGTGAGGAGGGGAGGTGATAGAAGGATTATAGGGTGGGGGAGCAGAGGTTGAGGAAGAACTGGGACCTGGCTTGGCCTTGCGAGGAGCAACCTGGGGAGAAGGGGAGAGGTCAGATGAGTCCATAGAAAAGAAGGATTCAAAGGACTCAGAGCTTGGGGTGGAGACTGAAGGAACAGACAGGAGAGAGAGAAGAAAGATTTGAGATGAGTCGCATTGGGAGCAGTGACTAGGGAGGGACCGATGTGTAAAAGAATGCCTGGACATCAGGCACTTCAGACCATTTGCCCATATTTCGACAAAAATTATCTAGATCTTCTAGGATAGACAAATCAAAAGTGCCATTCTCTGGCCACTTGGAACTACTGTCGAGTTTGTATTGGGGCCAAGCGGTATTGTAGAAGAAAATAAGACGCTTAGATTTTAGGTCAGGTGAGAGTTGAAGAGGTTTTAAGTTCTTGAGAACACAGGCTAAGGGAGAAGAAGGAGGAATGGAGGGTGAAATGTTGCCCATAGTGAAGGAGGCAAGTTTAAAGAGAAGGGTAAAGACATGGAGAAGTGGGGTGGGGAGCAGCCCTGGGCTGCAACGTGGGTGAGCAGCCAAAGCAGGCATCCCCGCAACTGACTTGCCACCAAGGGAACGTGGGTTAATGATCAAGGCAGGCATCCCCGTGGAGATCAGCCACCAATGGAACGTGAATGAATAATCAGAGAGGCATCCCCGCAATGATTAAATACCAAGAGAAGACTGCCTCTGTAACCGGCGCTGGAGTTTTGGGTCCACGGATAAAATGTGTCTCCTTTGTCTCCATCAGAAAATGAAAGGAATTGAAATGAAGGGAGAGATTGAAGAGTGGCGCCAAGATTGAAAGGAGAAAGAGGTTGAGGGATAGTGAGAGAGGCTGGAGAAGAGAGTAAAAAGAAGCCGCTTACCCGATTTAAAATCAGTGAGATGTTCCTTGGGCTGGTTGGTCTGAGGACCCGAGGCTGTAGGTGGATCTCTTCAAGGAGTGAGGATGAGGAGAGCAGATTGGTCTCCCGAAGGAGTCCCGGGTTTCGGCACCAAATGTCTCATGCGTCCATGTGAAGAGACCAGCTATCAGGCTCTGTGTGAGCAACATGGCTGTTTATTTCACCTGGGTGCAGGCAGGCTGAATCTGAAAAAGGAGTTAGCAAGGGTGGTGGGATTATCATTAGTTCTTATAGGTTTTGGGATAGGCGATGGAGTTAAGAGCAATGTTTTGGGGGCAAGGGGTGGATCTCACAAAGTACATTCTCAAGGGTGGGGGGAATTAGAACCTTCTTAAGGGTGGGGAGAATTACAAAGAAACTTCTTAAGGGTGGGAGAGATTACAAAGTACATTGATCAGCTAGAGTGGGGCAGAAACAAATCACAATGGTGGAATGTCATCAGTTAAGCTATTTTCACTTCTGTGGATCTTCAGTTGCTTCAGGCCATCTGGATGTACATGTGCAGGTCACTGGGGATATGATGACTTAGCTTGGGCTCAGAGGCCTAACAGGCCCCTTTCTCTAATCCCCTACTCAGTCTATGTAACCCTTAAACAAACTTAGGCCATATCATATCCCTGGGTCTATTCAAACCCTCCCCATGGTTCCCCAGCTTGTCCAAAGAAAACCCACATCCTTATCATGGTCTTCGAGACCTGACTCTATCTGCAACACCTGACTCCATCTGTAACCCCTCGCCTCACCCCTCCTTGTTGCCTCTGTGACCCCATCTCCTCTATTCTACACACTCACTCAACCTCAGACACTCTGGCCTCCCTGCTGTTCTTCAGGCATGCCAGATACAGTCCTAGTTCAAGACCTTTGCATTTGCTGTTCCCCCTTTCTGAAACACTCTTCCCCTAGTTATGCCCTGTCTTGCTCCCTCACTTCGTTCAGATCTCGGCTCAAATAGTATCTTCTCAGTGAATCCTCCCCTGACCACCCAATATAAAATTGCATTGTCCTCTACCTATATTCCCACCTTCCTCTCCCTGTTTGATTTTCTTCCTACCACAGCAGTTGTTGCCATCTAACATACTGTCTACTCTTTATTGTGTTAATGTCTATGTCCCTCCCTAAAATGGGACCTCATGCAGGCAGAGCTCTTTACCTGTTTTGTTCAACAGCACCTAGAACAATGTCTAGGACACTGTGGGTGTTGAATAAATATCTGTTGAATAAAAGAACTGAGAGAGATGAGACTCATGTCCAGCCCAGACTTTTTTTTTTTTTTTTTTTTTGAGACGGAGTCTCGCTCTGCCGCCCAGGCTGGAGTGCAGTGGCCGGATCTCAGCTCACTGCAAGCTCCGCCTCCTGGGTTTACGCCATTCTCCTGCCTCAGCCTCCCGAGTAGCTGGGACTATAGGCGCCCGCCACCTCGCCCGGCTAGTTTTTTTGTATTTTTTAGTAGAGACAGGGTTTCACCGTGTTAGCCAGGATGGTCTCGATCTCCTGACCTCGTGATCCGCCCGTCTCGGCCTCCCAAAGTGCTGGGATTACAGGCTTGAGCCACCGCGCCCGGCCCAGACTTTTTTTTTTTGAGACAGAGTATCGCTTTGTCCCCAGTCTGGAGTGCAGTGGCATGATCTCGGCTCACTGCAACCTCTGCCTCCCAGGTACAAGCGATTCCCCTGCCTCAGCCTCCCAAGTAGCTGGGATTACAGGTGCCTGCCACCATGCCCAGCGAATTTTTGTATTTTTTAGTAGAGAAGGAGTTTCACCATGTTGGCAAAGCTGATCTGGAGCTCCTGACCTCAGGTTATCTGTACGCCTCTGCCTCCCAAAGTGCAGCCCAGACTCATTTATATTCACTTGTTGAGAGACTTTGTGTGGTTCCCTCCTGAGTCCAGGCCTGGGTTTCTACATTGGTAAAATGGGGAAGGGTGTGTGTGTTTTTAAGGGCCCATCTGACTCTGTTGGGTGTGATGGAGAGGCTATCTTGAGAAAACAGTGTGCTGCCCCCTCGTGACAAGGCGGACTCTTCCCCAGTACCATCAAGTCTTAGGCTTCTAACTTCCAACTCTGCTGGGAAATACATGTTAGGAGGGCATCCCCTGCCCCGGAGTCATTCTTTCTGCTGTCTCACCTCCACCAACCCATCCCCACCCTCAGCATTCGAGGCCTGTGAAGGTCCTCTTGGTCTTTGATGCCTTTCACACCAATCGCCTTTCATGTCACTGTGACCCTGTGTTATGGGCTAAATGTGCCCCCTCCATTACTCCCCATTTCATGTTTGAAGTCCTAACCTCCAGTACCTCAGAATGTGACTGAATTTAAAGGCAGGGTCACCAGGCTCAGGGATAAGATGGCCATTAACAAGCCAAGGAGAGAGGCCTCAGAAGAAACCAACTCTGCTAATACCTTATCTCAGACCTCTAGCCTCCAGAACTGTGAGAAAACACATTTCTGCTTAACCCACTCAGTATGTGGTACTTTCCTATGGCCACTCTAGCAAATGAATACACCCTTGAACTCACAGAATAATTTATTATTTTTTTAATTTATTTTTTTGTTGTTGTTGAGACGGAGTCTCGCTCTGTCACCCAGGCTGGAGTGCAGTGGCTGGATCTCAGCTCACTGCAAGCTCTGCCTCCCGGGTTTACGCCATTCTCCTGCCTCAGCCTCCCGAGTAGCTGGGACTACAGGCGCCCGCCACCTCGCCCGGCTAGTTTTTTGTATTTTTTAGTAGAGATGGGGTTTCACCGGGTTAGCCAGGATGGTCTTGGCCTCCCAAAGTGCTGGGATTACAGGCTTGAGCCACCGCGCCCGGCCAGAATAATTTATTTCATTTGTTGTAGTTCAACTCCAGAAGCACCATGTGGGGACAAGTTGTTCCCATTCCACCTTGGGAGTGGAGGCCAGGCGAAGGAAAGACAGTAGGGCCAAAGCTATCACTCTAGGAAGCTCATGAGGAAGGAACCCATCTGCCCAGCTCTCCTGAATCCTGGAGGCTAGCCAGAGCTCCCTCTTGCCTCTGCAATTCCACCTACCTGGAATGCCCATCTCTATAGATCTTCTCCATCTTGCAAGGCCCAGTTTAGGGCTTCCTACTTCTCCCCTTCCTCTCTCACTTCCTGTTCCAGCCCATACTGAACTGCAACAGCTTAATCCTGACCCCTTGCTGGCCTCAAGTTTGGGTCCTGGGCTGCCTGTGTCCTGTGGCCAAGCGGCCGCCTCCTTCTTTGCTCAGTAATGCTATGATGTAGTCTCCCAATTCCCAGCCTGCTCTGGACTCAGCTGTTGTGCCTAGGTCTTGCAGCTCCCTTATGGCTGACCAGTGCTTCACCATCAGAAAGCCCCAAGGTAGGCTGCTTCATATTTTTGTATTTCACTACAAATTGTGTTTGGGCAGTTTTGCAGGGTGTGGGCCTTCCCGTAATTTCTTTCTTGTGTTTGTTTTGAGACAGAGTCTTGCTCTGTCACCCAGGCTGGAGTGCAGTGGTGCAATCTTGGCTCACTGCAACCTCCACCTCCCAAGTTCAAGCGATTGTCTTGCCTCAGCCTCCGTAGTAGCTGGGACTACAGCCACACACCACCATACTGAGCTAATTTTTGTATTTTTAGTAGAGATGGGGTTTCACTATATTAACCAGGTTGGTCTTGAACTCCTGACCTCAAATGATCTGCCCACCTTGGCCTCCAAAAGTGCTGGGATTACAGGTGTGAGCCACCATGCCCGGCTTTGCCTGAAATTTCTCTACTTCTGACCAGGTGACCTCAAGATGGTCTTCCAGGTTGGGTGCAGTGGCTCATGTCTGTAATCCCAGGACTTTGGGAGGTTGAGGCAGGCAGATTGCTTGAGCCTAGGAGTTCAAGACTAGCCTGGGCAACATGGCAAAAACCCATCTCTACAAAAAATACAAGAAAAAATTAGCCAGGCCTGGTGGCACACGCCTGTACTCCAGCTACTAGGGAGGCTGAGGTTGGAGAATTGAGTGAGCTCAGGAGGCCAAGGCTGCAGTGAGCTGACATCACACCATTAGCACTCTGGTCTGGGCAAACAGAGCGAGACTCTATGTCTCAAAATATATATATATATATATATCTTCCAGAAACAAACCCTTCTAGGATGCTAGAAGAACTGAGAAATTTTTCTTTCTCTTTAAATAATTTGCAAACTCATATATATATATATATATATAAAAAAACAAAGTTTACAATTTTTTTTTTTTTTTTGAGATGGAGTTTCACTCTTGTTGCCCAGGCTGGAGTGCAATGGCGCAAATCTTGGCTCACCACAACCTCTGCTTCCCAGGTTCAAGCGATTCTCCTGACTCAGCCTCCCGAGTAGCTGGGATTATAGGCACGGGCCACCATGACCGGCTAATTTTGCATTTTTAGTAGAGACAGGGTTTCTCCATGTTGGTCAGGCTGGTCTTGAACTCCCAAATCAGGCGATCCACTCACCTCGGCTTCCCAAATTGCTGGAATTACAGGTGTGAGCTACCGTGCCTGGCCACAAAGTTTACAATTTCAAGCGTACAGTTCAATGGCATTAAATATGTTCAGATTGTTGTACAGCCATTAAAGAGTAACTCTCCATTCTCCCCTCCCCCAGCCCGACAAACACCATTCTACTTTCTTTCTCCATAAATCTGACTAACTAGGTATCTCAAATAAGCCTAATACAGTATTTGTCCTTTTGCAACTGGCTTATTTCACTTAGCATAATGTCTTCAGGGTTCATTCATGCTGCAGCATGTAACAGAATTTCATTCTTTTTTAAGGCTGAATAATATTCCATTGTATGTACATACAACATCTTTATTCATGCATCCATCCATCAATGAATGGGTTGCTTCTCCCTTTTGGCTACTGTGAAATGATACTGCTATGAACATTCATGTAATTTCATTTTCTTCTGCTCTAACTCCAACTGGAATAAAGCTAGGCCCTTGACTAAGTCCTGAAAGGGTTTAAAGTCTCATAACAAAGGGACCTGGGCTCTACCTTGTGGGTGAAGCCTGTCTTAGAATCCCAGATCCCACATCCCACGGTCTCCACAATGTTTTTTTTTTTTTTTTTTTTTTTTTTACACATGGTTTCGCTTTTGTTGCCCAGGCTGGAGTGCAATGGCACAATCACGGCTCACTGCAACCTCTGCCTCCCGGACTCAAGCGATCCTCCCGCCTCGGCCTCCTGAGTAGCTGGGACTACAGGTGTACATGAGCCAACACGTCCTGCTAATTTTTGTATTTTTTGTAGAGACGGGGTTTGGCCATGTGGGCCAGGCTAGTCTTGAACTCCTGGACTGAAGCGATCCGCCCACCTCGGCCTCCCAAAGTGATGGGATTACAAGCGTGAGCCACTGCGCCAAACATGGTGGTCTCCACATTTCATCTAGAACCAGTCAAAGGCCTTGACCTTGAGCTTAACACAGACCTGAACCTTTGCTCTTCCCGTTTTCCCTTATCAGTAAACAGTCCCACAGCCACCCAGCTGCACAAGTCAGAAGCTTGGAAAACATATTCGACGTCCTCATTCCCTTACATCCATCCATTCCAAGTTCTGATACTTCTGTCTCCTAAATATTCCTCAAATATTTCTCAAAGTGGGCAAAATATTTCTTTGCCCACTTTTTATTTCCCTCTGCTTTGCTACAATCACCTGTCTCCTGGAAGACTACAAAAGACTCACTGGTCTCCCAGCTCCCACTTTTGCACTCACTATCTCCAGGCCATTCTCTGTTACTTGTTTCTATTGTTACTATTATTTTGAGACGGAGTCTCGCTCTGTCGCCCAGGCTGGAGAGCAGTGGCGCGATCTAGGATCACCGCAACCTCCGCCTCCCGGGTTCAAGCGATTGAACCTCCAGCCTCAGCCTCCCGAGTAGCCTATTATTTATTTCTAAAAGTAGGTGATACTGCCATACGATTTAACAATTCCTGCTCTACAGGTCCTCTCTACAGAGGCAACAGGTGCTCTCCATTCCGTGGTCTCCTTCCAGATATTCTGGGCCTCCCTGGGAGCTCACCTGGCCGGATACCTTCCCCCACCCACTTTCCTACAGGGCCAGGGGCCTCCTCGCTCCGCTTGAGACGCTCCATCCAGGCGCTCCCTCCCTATCGTCCGTCTCCCTTGGGCACTGCCCGGCCTCCCAGGCTGGGCTGAGTAGGCCAGTCTCTGGTCAGTCATTCTTCTGTTCCAAAGCTCGAAAGCCTTCGCAGCCCTGAGAATGAAACCCCCTGCTCTCAGCACCGACTCCTTCAGGCCAGGTGGCCCCTCCGCACCCTCTCTTAAGCCAGTTTTCGCGTCATCTCTTCCCAGCGGCCCGCCTGCCACGTCATCTCTACCACAGCACCAGTCCTCCACGGCCCTTGACAATACTTGGGAG
The DNA here is from genome assembly GCF_043159975.1 of Macaca nemestrina. NCBI lineage: Eukaryota > Metazoa > Chordata > Mammalia > Primates > Cercopithecidae > Macaca > Macaca nemestrina. The sequence goes on from NC_092126.1 coordinate 110,773,299, forward strand.
GGCAAGTTCATAGGTGAGTTCTCACGCTCTTCCTAGGAGGGAGGAGCGCGGCGGGAGGGGCCGGCAGGCGGGCTTGGCCCGGGAGCGGGGAATAAGGTCGCTCCGCGCCTCTCAGTTTAGCAGAGGAAGACTATTAACCCAGAAACCCTTTCGCCTCGGGCTGGCGAGCTCCTCCCCGCCCTACTCCCTCCGCGCGAAGAAGACTGAGCCTGCGCAACAGGGACTGCGCCTGCGCAAAAGACCACGCGGGCGGGGGAGGAAACTGCAACTCCCGGCAGGCAGGTGGTATTTTTCATTCCCTCCCGTGACCAGTGACTTCCGGCGCGAAGGGGCGGGGCTGGGCTCGTGGCTGAGCCAGCAGCTGCAGCAGCTACGGGAGTGGCCGGGTGGCCGGCTGGCGCCAGCCGCCATGGAGGCCGTGCCCCGCATGCCTATGATCTGGCTGGATCTGAAGGAGGCTGGTGACTTCCACTTCCAACCAGCTGTTAAGAAGGTGAGCTTGCCTTCCGTCTTCCCCCCCATCCGCCGCGTATCTCCGTCGTCTGCCAGCGCGTGACGCCCCCTGCGCGCCCATCACCTCAGGCCCCGTCGCAGGGTCCGGTGAGGCCAGGAGGGGCTTCCGCCAGTGTTCCTCAACCTGTCCCACACCCAGGGGCTCGCAGGCCATTCTTCTCCCCGATAGCCCGGTGCTAGCACCTGCATCCTCATCTGAACCCGCTTCCCGACTTCTGCCCCGAGTCATCCGCAGTTCCCACTGAGGCACCACACTTCCTCCTTCTGACGCTCGGGACCCAGTTCTGCCCCGCCCCTCCTCCATGGCTGGACCGCCCCGCGCGGGAGCGGTGGGCGGCCCTGACCGTGCGGATTCTTCTGCTGCGCCCGGCCCTCGGTGCACTGTCAAGTCCACGGCCCTCCTGGGACAGACGCTGGGGATGGCTCAGGGCGTGTGTTTAAGACGTGAGCCCCGGTGACCCAGGGAGATGCCCGACCCGTGCGGTGAGGGTTTGTTTTAAAATTGCTGCGATGCTGTATGGTCTCTCATTCGGGAGTCTCTTTGGACCAAACGATACAATCCCATGACATTTTTAGAGGGTTACTGCTTTTCGTAACCGACTGGAGAGCATAAACAGTGTTGTAGAGCTTAGAGAAATCTTACTGTGTTGGAAGAACAGACGGGCAGGTTTGGCGTTGACTAAGGCAAGGAACTTATGTGGAGAGGTCCAGGTATGGTGATTGAACACAGGTGCCCTCTGAGACATCCGCTGTGTTGGTAGCACTGAGGGCTAGATAGAGCAGAAGTGAAAAGGAACAACCAGGAGGCTGTCGCAGGTGGGGGGCCTTGTGGGCATAGCACAGCAGATGCCAGAGTAAGCCCCAGTCTAGATGGTGCACCACTTAGCGAGATGCTTGGGAAAACAAATAGGAAAAAGAAAATGGGTTTTGAAGTAGTTTCCCAAGAAGCTATCTCCCCTCTTCTCTCCATACACCATTGCCTTAGTTCAGACAGTGTTTGAGTCCATCATTTAGCCTCTTGGGCCCAGGAAATGAGGCTAATTGATCCAAACTTCTAGAATTTTGTTAACTGTTATCCATACGTTACTCTCTTCATCTGCTGCTGTTTTTTTTTTTTTTTTTTTTTTTTGAGACGGAGTTTCGCTCTTGTTGCCCAGGCTGGAGTGCAGTGGTGCGATCTTGGCTCACTGCAACCCCCGCCTCCCGGGTTCAAGCAATTCTCCTGCCTCATCCTCCCGAGTAGCTGGGATTACAGGCATGCGCCACCATGCCTGACTAATTTTGTATTTTTAGTAGAGACGGGGTTTCGCCATGTTGGTCAGACTGGTCTTGAACTCCCGACCTCAGGTGACCCGCCTGCCTCGGCCTCCCAAAGTGCTCGGATTACAGGCCTTCTTCTGCTCTTTCATAAAAATACAATTGGATGAATTTTTCTAAGACACAACAAAACTCCTGTTTTCTTTCTTTCTTTCTTTCTTTTTTTTTTGAGACAGAGTCTCACTCTGTCACCCAGGCTGGAGTGCAGTGGCGCCATCTCGGCTCACTGCAAGCTCCACCTCCTGGGTTCACACCATTCTCCTACCTCAGCCTCCCAAGTAGCTGGGACTGCAGGCGCCCGCCAGCACGCCCGGCTAATTTTTTGTATTTTTAGTAGAGACGGGGTTTCATCATGTTAGCCAGGATGGTCTCCTGACCTCGTGAACTACCTGCTTCGGCCTCCTAAAGTGCTGGGATTATAGGCGTGAGCCACTGCGCCAGGCCAAAACTCCTGTTTTCTATTTTACAGAATGGAGCCAGTATCTTTTTTTTTTTTTTTTTTTTTGAGATGGAGTCTTGGAATAGAGCCAGTATCTTTACTTTTCCATTAGAGTTCTTCCAGAGTTATCCCAGTTCTTTCAGCATTTATTGAGTTCCCACTGTGTTCTTCATCTACTGTGTGCATCTGATAGAGGTACCCTAGATTCTGTTCGCAGTCACTTGTTGTTTCCTTACCATACTGTTTCCTCTTCTGTGCCTTTGGTCATGGAATTCCTCCTGCCTAGAAGAGCTCTCATTTTGCCCTGTGGGGTGGTGAGGTGCCCTTCTTCAATCTCTGTGAATTCATTTTCTTGTCTCCCATCCAACTTTCAAGGTCCAGCTTAAGCTCTCCTTTCTGCAGAACCTTTCTTAATCTTCCTACCTGGATTAATCTTTCTTTTCTCTTAATTCCTTAACTCTTTTCATCCTTTCCCTGGTGACAGTTATGTATACCGTGTTTTAACCCCGCTGTTCAAGTGTGCGTTACCTGAGAAGTATCCCTGTGTTCCTCAGAGCCTAACAGTGTACCCTCTACATAGTTGGCAGTCAGAAAAATCTTTCTCAAATGATTGAATGACAGCTGAGAGGAAATTTAGAGATGGTGACCATAAATATATGGGAATGCAGTGGATAAGATCTTGGCCCAGAAACTCCTAGGACGTATTTTTGTTTGAGTTTAGCCTTTGCTGCTCTGACCACTCACACGGAGCGGAAAGGGTATTGTGTGACCAGTGACTTCCCTCGAAGCACCTGGGCCTCCAGGAGAGGAGTTGCTCATTAGCCCTTTAGCCCGAGATGGTATCAGATATGAAACATTTCCTTCCATAGACATTGGAGGAAACTGTGCAGACACCACTGCAGCCTGGGGGACTCTTCCCAACCTGCACCCCCTTCCCCAACTGCAGAGCCCCTTCTCTGCCTTCTGCCACTGGTACCCTTGTCCTTCTTTATCCTTGCTCTGAGCTGTGGGAACCTCTGCCAGTGAATTGGAGCCGAGGGTTAGAATTTAATGTAGGATAGAAGGGTGAAAATTGGTTCTGTTTACATCAGCTGGTTAAGTACTATGCTGAACCCTGATAAGCAGACAAATAAGAGACAGCCTTTTTTTTTTTTCAAGGAATTCATAAAGGAAATTTAAAAATTAGAGTGATGACAGTAATGTAAGAGTAGAAGTATTTGTAGGCCAGGCGCGGTGGCTCATGCCTGTAATCCCAGCACTTTGGGAGGCTGAGGTGAGCGGATCACCTGGTCAGGAGATCAAGACCATCCTGGCTAACACATGAAACCCCATCTCTACTAAAACTACAAAATATTAGCTGGGCGTAGTGGCGGGCACCTGTAGTCCCAGCTACTTGGGAGGCTGAGGCAGGAGAACTCGGGAGGCGGAGCTTGCAGTGAGCCAAGATGGCGCCACTGCACTCCAGCCTGGGCGACAGAGCAAGGCTACGTCTCAAAAAAAAAAAAAAAAGAGAGAGAAGTATTTGCAGTGTATAGAAATACCAGCCTAAGGAGGGGCCATCAGAGAAGGCTTGCCAGAGATGGGTTTTAAAGGATGAATAGGAGTTTTCCAAACAGGTAAAGGGGTTCGTTGTTTGAGAGGACGGGGCTTTTGACACATCTTTCATGGTGGCCAGGGGACATGCCTTCCATTAAGGCATAATGTGAAATAGAAGCCAGAAAAGCAGGATGGTTTTGAACTGCAGTGGCTAACTGTAGGTTAGGATATTGGACCCACGTAACTTGTTTTTTTGTGTTTTTTTTGAGACAGAGTTTTGCTTTCGTTGCCCAGGCTGGAGTGCAATGGCACCATCTCAGCTCACCATAACCTCTGCCTCCCAGGTTCAAGTGATTCTCCTGCCTCAGCCTCTCAAGTAGCTGGGATTACAGACATGTACCACCATGCCCGGCTAATTGTGTATTTTTAGTAGAGATGGGGTTTCTCCATGTTGGTCAGGCTGGTCTTGAACTCCCGACTTCAGGTGATTTGCCTGCCTCGGCCTCCCAAAGTGCTGGGATTACAGGCATGAGCCACCACACCCAGCCAGACCCACGTAATTTTTTTAGTGGGGAAATGCTACTGGCCCTTCATCTTCTTAACTTGTACTTTGGAGGAAACTGATGATGGATAACTCTTGTCCTCTTTATCAGTGAGTGATTTGGCCTCAGGTATTACTGTTTAAAGTTCTTTCTTCTTTGTGACCCAAACACTTGCCCTTAACCAGCTGTACTTGAGCTCAAGTCCAGCTCACTTGGACTGAGCTGTTAGACATTCATCCCTGATTCATTCATTGAACAAATAATTATTGAGTGCTTGTCATGTGCCAGCCCTGGGTACAGTGGTGACAAAAACCTGTGTCTTGGCTGGGAGCAGTGGTTCTCACCTGTAATCCCAAACCTTTGGGAGGCTGAGGCAGGTGGATCGCTTGAGTCCAGGAGTTTGAGACCAGCCTGGCCAACATGGTGAAACCCCATCTCTACCGAAAATACAAAAATTAGCTGGGCATGGTGGTGAGCGCCTAGCTACTTAGGAGACTGAGGTGGGAGGATTACTTGAGCCCAGGAGGTGGATGTTACATTAAGCCAAGCTCACACCACTGTACTCTAGTCAGGGCAACAGAGTGAGACCCTGTCTCCAAAAAAACCCCACAAAACCCTGTCAAACTTACCTTCTAGAAATCTACACAGTAACCCTCATCCTCAAGTGCAGGTGTACGTCTGGCTGGTAGCCACCCTGCCTGTCACTTGGCTTATCTTCATCTCCCTTCCTCCCACTCTGGCTAAGTTGATCTCTCAATCTCTACTTTCCCATCAGGCTGCTCATGGCCTGTCCCCAGCTCGCTTCAGCCTGCCTCTCTAACTTCACTCCCCAATCCTCTCCTATGAGAACTTTCAGCTTCTCTTTTTCCACATCTGGTCACTGCCCTTGCTCAGGCCCTTACTCAAATTCCCTTCCTCCTGTTTATCACACGGGTTGAACTGTACTTCATTAGGGTCCTCTTAGCTGCCCAACAAGTGTGAGGGCCAGAAATAAGAAAGAACTTTACCCTCCTCTGAATTCAGACTGTCTTGCTCTGCACCACTGGGCTAGACTGCACCCCACACAGTGCACACTGGTTTTTTTTCTTTTTTTCTTTTTTTTTTTTGAGACAGTCTCGCTCTGTCACCCAGGCTGGGGTATAATGGTGCAGTCTCACTGCAACCTTTGCCTCTGGGTTCAAGCAGTTTTTGTGCCTCAGCCTCCCGAGTAGCTGGGATTACAGGCATGTACCACCACGCCCAACTAATGTTTGTATTTTTAATAGAGATGGGGTTTCGCCATGTTGGCTAGGCTAGGCTAGTCTCAAACTCCTGGCCTCAGGTGATCCGCCTGCCTTGGCCTCCCAAAGTGTTGGGATTACAGGCATGAGCCACTGTGCCTGGCCCACAGTGCACACTCTTGTTGCCTTTTTTTACTGTTCATTTTATTTTATTTTATTTTATTTTATTTTTTGAGACGGAGTCTCGGTCTGTCGCCCAGGCTGGAGTGCAGTGGCCGGATCTCAGCTCACTGCAAGCTCCGCCTCCCGGGTTCACGCCATTCTCCTGCCTCAGCCTCCCGAGTAGCTGGGACTACAGGCGCCCGCCGCCTCGCCCGGCTAGTTTTTTGTATTTTTTAGTAGAGACGGGGTTTCACTGGGTTAGCCAGGATGGTCTCGATCTCCTGACCTCGTGATCCGCCCATCTCGGCCTCCCAAAGTGCTGGGATTACAGGCTTGAGCCACCGCGCCCGGCCTTACTGTTCATTTTATTCACATCCAGGTAGAAGCCTGGTTTTTCAGGTTTATGGAATTTTTTCCCCTTCCAGATTTTCCATGGGATGGCTGGCTCTTGAAAAACTAACTTGCACATGTATGTACATACACAAACACACACATAGAAAGGTAAATAAGAGGACTAGAGGCCTTAAAGGCCCTTGGCTGTTCAGCAATGAGGGGCATGGGACATTGCCAGTTACCTGTGGTGGTGACCTGTCTTATCTCTTGTCACAGATTTGGAGTCACCCAGTTGGTCTGCCTATGCCTGTCTGTTCACTTGTATTTGTAGCAGAACAGCTCCAGGCACAGATGACCTGGATTGTCCATTCTTCTCTGACTTGAATCTCATACACCAGAGGCCTATATCCATTTCACTTAAGAGTTTAGACCAGATTCTTTCCTTTACTCAGTACGTAATAAAATACCTGTGTATAGGGAGTGCTTAACAAGCATTGGTTTAATGACCTAGTTTAGTTCTAGGACCTTCTGGGAGAAGACTCAGGTTACCTGTGTTGTTCAGACAGGCAAGGGGCCATTCAGAAAAGATGTGGGAACGAGGCCTTGAGTATTATTGTAGGGATTAGACAAGGGGAGGATGAAGGTACGTTCTTGTCCCCAGTACTCTTGGCCTGTGGCGGTTTTCTTTCAGGCTTGCTGACATGGACCAAGGAGCTGAAGATTTCACTTGGCAATGCGCCATTCTCTGAATATAATTAGTCTCATTTGAAATTTAGTAACTGAACATATACTGTATTAATTAACAATACTGGTCAGGCACGTTGGCTTATGCCTGTAATCCCAGCATTTTGGGAGGCCAAGGCAGGAGGATCACTCAAAAAAAAAAAAAAAAAAAAAAGGTCAGGCATGGGCATGGTGTCACGGCATACACCTGTAGTCCCTGCTACTCGGGAGGCTGAGGTAGGGGGTACGGCTTGAGCCCGGGAGGTCGAGGCTGTGGTGAACCAAGATCTCGCCACTCCAGCCTGGGTGTCAGAGACCCTGTCTCCAAAAAAAAAAAAAAAAAAAAAAAAAGCTTGTTTCTTGGAGTAGCCCAAGGAATGCCCTACATTTGAGTCAACTCTGGAAGTGGAGAAAAAAGAAACATAATGTAATTGGTGAACAAAGGTAAAACTAACACATGTGATGCCTTTTAATTGCCTTTTCTTCTTGGATTATTGCTTTAATTAGCATGATGAAATTCCAAATGTTATATCAAATTAAGAGCAAAAGAGTAAAGCATACATAGAAGAATGAGAACATACTAGTACAAGAGAAGGTGATGCAGAGGGATTAATACTAGGTCCAAAGTCAGGAAATCCATCTTGGGGTCCTAGCACTATCATTGCTCATCTGTGGTTTCCCATTTTTCTAATCTGCAAAATCATGGCAGGACCAGGATGGATGTTTCCAGTGATCTCATCTAGTTACAAAATTCTCTACTGTTTGGTGCTCAGTAAAATAGCAGAGTAGCATCATGTAAACAGCATAGCTATTGGAATCAGACCTTGATTTAGGCCTCTCATTCCTTTAATAGCTGAATGACCTTCAGCTGCCACAAAGATTATATAACTAATCTGGTCCTCACTTTTCTTACCTGAAACATGAAACTAGTAATATACTTCATAAGCTTCTGAGAATCAAAAGTTAATGCTTCTAAGTTCTTTTTTATTTTCAGTTTTTTAGAGATTGGGTCTTGCTGTAACACCCAGGCTGGAGTGCAGTGGCGCGATCTCAGCTCACTGCAGCCTCTACCGCCAGGTCTCAAGTGGTCCTCCCACCTCATCCTCCCAAATAGCTGGGACCACAGGCACACACCACCATGTGCCGCTAATTTTGCTTATTTTTTGTAGAGATAAGGTCTCACTGTGTTGCCCAGGCTGGTCTCAAACACCTGGGCTTAAGTAGGTGTATAAGTATATATACCTACTATGTACCCACAAAAGTTAATGGGGTACATGAGATTTTGATATGGCCATACATGTATAGTAATCACATCAGGGTAAATGGGGTATTCATTACCACAAGCATTTATCGTTTCTTTGTGTTACAGACAATCCAATTATACTTTTATTTTTAAATGTAATAAATTATTGCTGACTATAGTCACCCTGTTTTGCTGTCAAATACTAGATCTTTTTTTTTTTTTTTTTTTTTTTTTTTGAGACAGTTTCACTCTTGTCATCCAGGCTGGAGTGCAGTGGCACAATCTCGGCTCACCACAACCTCTGCCTCCCAGGTCCAAGCGATTCTACTGCCTCAGCCTCTCAAGTAGCTGGGATTACAGGCACCAGCCACCACGCCCAGCTAATTTTTGTCTTTTTAGTAGAGACTGTGTTTCGCCATGTTGGACAGGGTGGTATCGAATTCCTGACCTCAGATGATCCACCTGCCTTGGTCTCCCAAAGTGCTGGGATTACAGGTGTGAGCCACCACGCCCAGCCTGAAATACTAGATTGTATTCATTTTATCTAACTATATTTTTGTACTCATTAACCATTCCCACTCCGCTCCCCACACTGCCACTACCCTTCCCAGCCTCTGGTATTCATCATTCTGCTATTGGTTTCCATGAATTCAGTGGAGTTAATTTTTAGCTCCTACAAATAAGTGAGAACCTGTTCAGAGTTTGTCTTTCTAATGCTTGTAAGTTCTTAGTACAGGTCTTGGCCTATTGTAAACAATATTTTCACCTGAGCATCTTCCTTCCCTGTTTAGGAAATAACTTGAATCCTTATAACAGCTCTGAGCTAGACGTAGCAAGTGCTATTAACCCCATTTTACACATGAAAGAAGCCAGGCCTAGACTGGGCATGGTGACTCACACCTGTAATCCCAGCGCTTTGGGATGCCGAGGTGGGAGGATAGCTCGAGGCCAGAAGTTTGAGACCAGCCTAGGCACCATAGCAAGACTCCTGTCTCTACAAAATAAAAATGAAAATTAGCTGAGGCTGGGCACAGTGGCTCACGCCTGTAATCCCAGCACTTTGGGAGGCCAAGGCGGGTAGATCACGAAGTCAAGAGTTCAAGACCAGGGCCGGGCGCGGTGACTCACACCTGTAATCCCAGCACTTTGGGAGGCCAAGGCAGGTGGATCATGAGGTCAGGAGATCGAGACCATCCTGGCTAGCATGGTGAAACCCTGTCTCCACTAAAAATACAAAAAATTAGCTGGGCGTGTTGGCGGGCGCCTGTAGTTGCAGCTGCTCAGGAGGCTGAGGCAGGAGAATGGCATGAACTCAGGAGGTGGAGCTTGCAGTGAGCCGAGATGGCGCCACTGCACTCCAGCCTGGGCGACAGAATGAGACTCCATCTCAAAAAAAAAAAAGAAAAAAATAAGAGTTTGGGCCGGGCGTGGTGGCTCAAGCCTGTAATCCCAGCACTTTGGGAGGCCGAGATGGGCGGATCACGAGGTCAGGAGATCGAGACCATCCTGGCTAACACGGTGAAACCCTGTCTCTACTAAAAAATACAAAAAACTAGCCGGGTGAGGTGGCGGGCGCCTGTAGTCCCAGCTACTCAGGAGGCTGAGGCAGGAGAATGGCGTGAACCCGGGAGGCGGAGCTTGCAGTGAGCTGAGATCCAGCCACAGCACTCCAGCCTGGGTGACAGAGCGAGACTCCGACTCAAAAAAAAAAAAAAAAAAAAAAAAGAATTTGAGACCAGCCTAGTCAACATGGCAAAACCCCATCTCTACTAAAAATACAAAAATTAGCCGGGTATGGTGGCATGCGCCTGTAGTCCCAGCTATTTGGGAGGCTTAGGCAGGAGAATTGCTTGAACCCGGGAGGTGGAGGTTGCAGTGAGCTGAGATCGCGCCCTTGTTCTCCAGCCTGGGCAACAGAGTGAGACTCCATCTCAAAAAAAAATTAGTTGGGCATGGTGGCACACACCTGTAGTCCTAGCTACATCAGAGGCTGAGGTGGGAGGATCACTTGGAGTTTGAGGCTGCAATGAGCTATGATAGTACCACTGTACTCCAGCCTTCCTGACAGAGCAAGACCATTTCTAAAAAATAAAAATAAAAAACAAAAAACCAAGCCCAGATTTCACAGCATCTCAGGGGTACTGTTTCCTACTTGTAATCTGGTAACTCCTTTCTTTTCTTTTTCCCCTCGGTGGCTCTGATCCCTGGACGTGCCCTCTCTGAGAGCTCTCCACGGGTCTTCTCTTACTCCTTCAGAAAAGGATCCCCAGCTACTCCAAAGCCTGGCTGTTTTTGGAGGTTCTCTGGTCTTCCTGCCATTAGTGTGTAGGTACTGGGGTCCTGTCAGGGCCTCTGGTTCTTTCTCCTGGTCTGCTGCTGGGCCTGCCTTCTCAGGCTCCTTTGGAGCCTCATACTCCTTACTAGACTGTTTCGAGTTCTGCAGAGTCCCAGACCATAGCGAAATCAGGACAAGGTCTCTGTCCCTTACTCCAAGAACTTCACCCAGCCTCTTTCTTCTTTTTTAGTGGAGGAGTGATCAGAAGTCACAGAGGATTTTGTTAGGGTTTTAAAAATATCCTTTTTGCTTCTAACAGGCTCCAAATAATAATAATAACATAAATATCCTGGCTGCTCCACTGACTCATTGTGTGGGCAGGGATTCATTTTCTGTGCCTGTTTTTTCAGAGTTGTTTGTAAGAACCATATTTTTAAAAAACAGAAATGCTTTGGGAGGCTTATGTGGGATGATTGCTTGAGCCCAGGAGTTTGAGACCAGACTGGACAACATAGTGAGACCCCTGTCTCTACAAAATTTAAGAAAAGTCTGGGTGTGATGGCTTGTGTCTGTAATTCCAACACTTTGGGAGGCTGAGGCAGAAGGATTGCTTGAGGCTAGAAGTTCCAGACCAGCCTGGGCAACATAGCAAGACACTACCTCTACAGAAAATTAGCTGAGTATGCTAGCATGTGCCTGTAGTTCCGGCCGCTTGGAAGGCTGAGGCAGGAGGATTACTTGGACCCAGGAGTTTGAGACTACAGTGAGCTATGGTTGCAGTACCACTGTAACTCCAGCCTGGGCAACAGGACGAGACCTTGTCTAAAATAAAATAAATAAAATAAAATAAAATAAAGTAAAATAAAAATAAAATAAAATAAATTTAAATAGAAATGGATTGGTCTAATATGGAAAGAACATGGGCTCTGGAGCCCAAATGCCTGGGTTTCAATCATATCCCTATCAGTTATTAGCGCAGTGACCTTGGTGAATACCCTCTTTGCCTCAGTTTCCTCATTTCCTCATCTATAAAGTGGTGATGATAATAGTGTCTATCTCTTAGGGTTGTTGTAAGGACAGAGTGCTTACTAGGCACTTAGCACAGTGCCTGACTTGTGGTAGGTTCTCAGTAAGCATCTGCTGCTGATCTTACAGGAGGACCAAGATGAGACTCAGATAGAATGTGACCTCTAGGCATGATTTGCTAGGGGTGGGAGCAGCATCTTTCTGTCACCATTGTGTGAACAGCAGGGTCAGATGTTTCTAGTGGTATCACGGGAAGCCTTGTTTCTAGGACATAGGAGTCTCATGTCCATCTGATTCCTTTGGCCTCTATCCCACGAGACCTCTGAGCTACACTTTTACTCATTTTCTCTAACCTAAAAGGGTGGGCAAAACCTCTTACTGCAAGGGGGTTAACCACAGAACATTCTCTCATAAAGTCAAGTTTTACCTCATAGCTTAGGCCACATTTAAAAAATTAGTTAATTAATTATTTTTGAGACAGTGTCACACTCTGTCACCCAGGCTGGAGTACAGTGGCACAATCATGGTTCACTGCAACCTTGAACTCCTGGTGCCAAGTAGTCCTCTCACCTCAGCCTCCCAACTGACCAAGAGTATAGGCGCACACCACCACACCTGGCTAATTTTTGTGCTTTTTGTAGAAATGGGGTTTCACCATGTTGGCCAGGCTGGTCTTGAACTCCTAGGCTCAAATGATCTGCCCACCTCGGCCTCCCAGAGTTCTGGGATTACAGGCATGAGCCACTGTGCCTGGCCTATTTTTATTTTTTAATACAGACAGGGTCTCACTCCGACACCCCAACTGAAGTGAGGTGGTGCCATCATAGCTCACTGTAGCTTCAAACTCCTGAGCTTAAGCAGTCCTGCCTCAGCCTCCCAACTAGCTGAGACCACAGGCATGCACCACTGCTCCTGGCGAATTTTTAAATTTTTTTTTCATAGAGATGGGGGTCTCGCCATATCGCCCGGGCTGGTCTGGAACTCCTAGCCTCAAGTGATCCACCCCAGCCTACCAAAGTGCTGGGGTTACAAACATGAGCCATCATGCCCAACCCAAGGCCACTTTTTATCGTTGTGGTTTTGTTGTTGTTGTTGTCATGGTTTTTGAGGGAGTGAGTGGAGAGGGGGTTGAGTTGGATAGAGCAGAGTGAGGATTGTTAAATGCCTGTCAGCTCCCTAAAGTTCTTGGTAATTCCTTATGTTTGTGCATAGTTGAAAATTTCTAGGGGGATTTATTTCATGGCTTTTATCATATTCTCAAAGGACCCACAAAAGGTAAAACCCGCTGACAGGGGAAAGTGGTGTTCAAATACCATTTAGCTCTTTAGCAACTCTTAAGACATTTGCTTTTCAAATTTCAAACATATAGAAAAGTTGGAAGAATAATGCAGTGCTTGCCCAAATTCTCACTGTCTAGTTTTTTGGTTTGGTTTTGTTTTGTTTTTAGAGACGGGATTTACTCCATGTTCACCAGGCTGGACTTGAACTGCTAGGCTCAGGTGATCCTCCTGCCTCAGCCTCTGGAGTAGCTGAGACTACAGGTGTGCGCTGCACCTGGCTGATTCATTTTTTAATTTTTGTAGAGATGGGATTTATTGTTATGTTGCCCAGTCTGGCCTTGAACTCCTGGGATCAAGTGATCCTCTGACCTCGGCCTCCCAAAGTACTGGAATTACAGGTGTGAACTGCTGCACCTAGCAGATCACCTAGTTTTTTGTTTTTTGTTTTTTGTTTTTTTTGAAACAGTCTTGCTCTGTTGTCCAGGCTGGAGTGCAGGGGCGTGATCTCGGCTCACTGCAAGCTCCGCCTCCCGGGTTCACGCCATCTTCCTGCCTCAGCCTCCCGAGTAGCTGGGACTATAGGCACACGTTGCCATGCCCGGCTAATTTTTTGTATTTTTAGTAGAGACGGAGTTTCACCATGTTAGCCAGGATGTTCTCGATCTCGTGACCTTGTGATCCACCTGCCTTGGCCTCCCAAAGTGCTGGGATTACAGGCCTGAGCCACTGCACCCGGCTTTTTTTTTTTTTTTTTTTTTTTTTTAAGATGGAGTCTTGCTCTGTGGCCAAGACTGGAGTGCAGTGGTACAATCTCAGCTCACTGCAACCTCCCCCTCCTGAGTTCAAGCTATTCTCCTATCTCAGCCTCCCGAGTAGCTGGGATTACAGGTACTCACCACCACACCTGGCTAATTTTTGTATTTTTAGTAGAGATGGGTTTCACCATGTTGGTCAGGCTGGTCTCGAACTCCTGACCTCAAGTGATCCACCCGCCTTGGCCTCCCAAAGTGTTGGGATTACAGGCATAAGCCACCGTCCCCAGCTACCTAGTTTTGATGGATGTATTTCACCATATTTGTGTTCTCTCCAGATAGATAGATAGATAGAGATCCCACAAGCCCTTTGAAAGTAAGTTTTGGACATCACTTTTCCTGGACACATCTCAGCACGTTTTTCCTAAGAGTGAGGACATTCTCCTGCACAATCACAATATTATTATCATACCTAAGAAAATCTACCATAATTTTCCCCTATCTTTTATGACTTTTCTTTTTTTGCAGACTCAGATCCAGTTGGGGTTCTCATATTGCATTAGTTGTGTTCTGTCCCTTTAATCACTTATTTATTTATTTATTTGGAAATAGGCTGGAATGTGCACACAGCTCACCACAGCCTCAACCTCCCAGGCTGATTCTCCCACCTCACCCTCTGGAGTAGCTGGTGCTACAGGCTGGGCCACCATACCTAGCTAATTTTTTTTTTTTTTTTTTTTTTAATTTGTAGAGATGGGGTCTCATTATGTTGTCCAGGCTGCTCTTGAACTCCTGGGCTCAACAATCCTCCCACCTCAGCCACCCAAAGTGCTGGGGTTACAGGCTTGAGCCACCATGTCCAACCTGTTTAATCGTTTTTAATCTAGAATAGCCCACTGCTCAACCCCCTCCTTTTAAATGACATTAATTTTTTGAAGAGTGGGTTCATTGTTGCCCCATTTTCTTCATTTTTGTGAGTGTTTCCTTTTCATGTTCATCTGTCCTCTGCATTTCCTGTGAAAGCAATAATTTGCTGAGTATACAACACATCTGATAAGGCCCCTACCATTCCTTAATGCTTGTTGTTTGAGGTTGGGGTCACTGGCATGACCCTGCTGTCAGCACACAGTATAATGGAGGCATGTTTGGAATGTGAGCCGAACAGCAGCTAATATTCAAGGAAGTGACATTTCAGCTGAATCTTAGTAGAGAAGGTAGGGACAATGTAGATAAGCATTGATACCTGAGAGCAGTAATTCCCAAGTACTGTGGGCTGGTTGTCCCTGGGAGGTGCCAGAGGACAATCCTTGAAGGTTGTGAGGAGCAGGTTGTTTATTTTTGTTTATGTTTGTAGAGACAGGTCTTGCTCTTTTGCCCAGGCTGATCTCCAATTCCTGGCCTCAAGTGATTCTCCCACCTTGGCCACCCAAAGTGTTGGGATTACACGCTTGAGCCACCTCGCCCGGCCAGGAACAGGTTGTGCAGGGTCATAAACTCTATGCCAAGATTAGATTTGGTCCTAGAGGCTTTGGGAAGCTACTGCACACATTCTTTTTAGATTATACGTCATTTCCTGTCATATCACTGTCCTGAGGTAAGCATGTTTTGGTCTATCTTCTCCCTAGGGGTGTATGTGTGTTTCCGAAGGATTTAAAGCTAGAAGTGACCTCAGAGTTGTGTTAGAAATAACAATTCTGGCCACTTGGTAAGGGACGGATTTTTAGGGGTGGATTGTCCAGGACAGAGGTGGAGAGAGAAAAGAACTTATGGACACAGGGACTTTCAGGAGCTGAAACCAACAGGAGAACCAGGGTTATACTCAGAGGTTTGGGAAAGGGTTGCGTGGTGCTGTAATGAGCTCAGCTGTTACCTCCCTGCCATCTGTTCCTCTTCTCCCTTTGCTCACCAGGCAGATAGAAGCTGTCACACAGGCTTCCTGGTTCCCATGTGGCTGATTCCTTAGCCATGGTTCCTGGATCCTGGGAAGGGACCCCAGGAAAGATGGGTGGCCACACACATGGTGTGAGTGAGTGTGCTCCCAGACAGAGCAGGCTGCCTCATCTCAGCCTTTCCCAGCCTCTCTCTCCACCTTGCAAACCTTGGTCATGGCCTTAAGGAGCCCTGTGAGGTGGGTATCAGTGCTCTTAGTGTTTGTGGCGTGAGTGGATCTGGCCCCCCCAGATTGCTAGCCAAGACACCAGCAGCAAGTACTGCAACAGGGGCAGTTGCAGTTGCCTTAGTCTGGTGATCTGAGTTGAACAGGGGGCCTTTTGGGCTGAGCCTGTGCCTCCAGGCGGGTGTGTATGCTCATTGTCCAAGACAGTCTGCTCTGGAGGTGGTGAGTGCCACTGTGGACAGGCACTCTAGTGCTCTCTCTGATGCGGGTAGTGACCTCTCCTTCCTCACCTTCTCCCACCTGGGCCATTCTCCTCACATAGCCGCAGGTCTTTCCTCACAGATGAGGACACTGCAGATCACATATTTCTATGCTGTCCTTTCCCAGGCCAGGAGGATGGGTTGGTGAGAGAGGCTTTCTGTTCCCACTCTTGTTTGGTGCCTCTTGCCTGCACTTGCTATGAGCTTAAGGTTATGGTTGTGACCCCAAAACACAGCAGGGCCCAATCTAGGGAGGCTTGAGTTTGTGACCCTTTCTGGAATCCTTACTAGGACCCCATTTCAGTCAGCTGAGTTCCTTGGCTTCCTGAGCTGGCAGACTCCTGGACTTTGTAGAGAGGCTGCAGCATTAGGAGGACTTGCCAGAGTGCTGGTGCAGGGTCAAGGCTCTCATGGTCAGCATTTTGGTGCTGCCTCTTCATAAAGTCAAGTTCCTGGTGGTCCAGGAGACATGCTTATGGTTGTAGATCTGCAGTTAATCCTGAGCCCTGGTTGGTGCTTGCCCAGGACTCAGAGGGCGAGGCACGGGTTTTCTCTGCCACTGGCTTATGTTCTTCTCTTTCTTTAGTTTGTCCTGAAGAATTATGGAGAGAACCCAGAAGCCTACAATGAAGAACTGAAGAAGCTGGAGTTGCTCAGACAGGTAGGAGGAGAGTATTGTTTTTTTATGCATGGGTAGACAGGATTGGTTTGATAGGGAGATAAAGAAACCGCCTAGGCCGGGTGCGGTGGCTCAACACCTGTAATCCCAGCACTTTGGGAGGCTGAGGTGGGCAGATCATTTGAGGTCAGGAGTTTGAGACCAGCCTGACCAACATGGTGAAACCCCATCTCTACTAAAAATACAAAAATTAGGCGGATGTGGTGTCATGTGCCTGTAGTTCCAGCTACTCGGGAGGCTGAAGCAGGATAATTGCTTGAACCCAGGAGGTGGAGGTTGTAGTGAGCCGAGATCGTGCCACTGCCCTCCAGCCTGGGTGACAGAGCGAGACTCCATCTCAAAAACAACAAAAAAAGAAACCGCCCAGCCCATTTCTAGCTTTTGCTGTAAAGTGAAAGACAGCTGGATGTGGTGACTCACGCCTATGATGCCAGCACTTTGGGAGGCCAAGGCAGCAGGATCGGTTCCTCCTGGAGTTCAGGCCCAGGAGTTTGAGACCAAATTCAACATAGTGAGATCCTGTCTCTACAGGAAAAAAAAAAAAAAAATTAGCCAGGCATGATGGTGCACACCTGTGTCCCCAGCTACTCAGGAGGCTGAGGAGGGAAGATCACTTGAGCCCAGGAGGTTGGTACTGCAGTGAGCCAACCATGTTCATACCACTGTACTCCAGCCTGACTGACAGAGTGAGATCCTGACTGTTCAGAAAACAAAACAAAACAAAAAAAATGAAAGATGAGTGACTCTTCCTTTGACTTAAACACTTAAGAGACCATTGTAAGGTTATTAATTGGCCTAATTTCCATATTATTGTGTCTCAAGGAATAGGGAGGCCTGAGGAGAGGGAGAGAAACAGGAAAAGGCCAGCCAGTGAAGCAGCGATAACACACGGGACATTTATAAGTCTGCCGTCTTCTATGGGTGCAGTTCATGGCACCAAAAACAATTACAATAGTAACATCAAAGATCACGGATCACAGATCACCATAACAGATATACAGTAAAAAACAGTTTGAAATATTGTGAGAATTACTAAAATATGACACAGAGTCATGAAATGAGTGCATGCTGCTGGAAAAATGGTGCCGACAGGCCTGTGTGATGCAGAGTTGTCACAAACCTTCAGTCTGTAAAAAACACAGCACCTGCTAAGTGCAATAAAATGACGTATGCTGTATTTTTCCCTGATTATTTTATGTATTATTGGATAACAACATGTTTTCCCTTATGTTTTTGTTAGAAGTCTGAGAGTCTGCACTGGCATGGCTGAGCTTGAGTACCAGTGATGTAGATACATGCCATAGAAATCAGTAGCTGTTAGTGTTTTCTTATCTGTCATGGACCACATACCAATCCTTGCAATAACCCAGCAGCATTAGCAACTATTTTCAGTATACTACCCATCAGTAAATTTTTGGATATATTTTCATTTAGTCTAGTGGGTGAAGATATTTTCTTTTTTTCTTTTTTTGAGACCTAATCTCACTCTGCCACCCAGGCTGGAGTGCAGTGGCATGATCTCAGCTCACTGCAACCTCCACCTCCCAGGTCCAAACGATTCTTCTGCCTCAGCCTCCTAAGTAGCTGGGACTATAGGTGCCCGCCACCGTGCCCAGCTAATTTTTTGTATTTTTAATAGAGACAGGGTTTCAACTTGTTGGCCAGACTGGTCTCGACCTGCTGACCTCAGGTAATCCACCCGCCTCGGCTTCCCAAAGTGCAGGGATTACAAAGGCATGAGCCACCGCGCCTGGCCTGGGTGAAGATATTTTCTCTGTCAGTTATTCAAAGTTAGTACAAGGCCAGGTGCAGTGGCTCAGGCAGAGGTTGCCGTGAGCCAAGATTGTACCACTGCACTCCAGCCTGGGCAACAGAGCAAGATTCTGTCTCAAAAAAGAAAAGCTAGAAATTATTACACTTAGTGAGGAAGGCATGTGACAAAGCTGAGATAGGCCAAAAGCTAGGCCTCTTGCACCAGATCACCAAGTTAGGAATGCAAAGAAAAAATTCTTGAAGGAAATTAAAAAATAATCGAATGATGTCATATCTCTGGATATCAGATTCTCCCCCTTCCCCAGAATTTGCTAGTTTTGTTTTTGTGTTTTTGATTGTTGTAGGCTACCCCTGTGCCAAGAATCAGCCTGAAATGTAAACTTAAAGTTTTTTTTTTTTTTTTTTCCTGAGACAGGGTTTCGTTCTGTCGTCCAGGCTGGAGTGCAGTGGCACAATCCCGGCTCACTGCAGCTTCCATCTCCCCAGTTCAAGCCATCCTCCCACCTCAGCCCCCAGGTAGCTGGGACTACAGGTGCACACCACTGCATCCAGCTACTTTTTAAATTTTTTGTAGAGGTGGGGTTCCCCTCTGTTGCCCAGGCTGGTCTCAAACTCCTGGGCTCAAGTGATCTTCTGGCCCCAGCCTCCCAAAGTGTTGGGATTAAAGGTGTGAGCCGCAGCACCCGGCCTTGTAAACTTAAGGTCTTCACAGGTCTTTTCTGAGCCTGTACCATTCTACATGCGCAGTGACTTTCTCATTTCCCCTATATATGTGGTTGCTTTTGAACATCTTACTCTTGAATGTCTGCCTCCCAAAAGAGGAAAAAGACAAAAATGAAGAAGGGAAAAGATGCCAGGCCTTTAGATCCCTTGGAAGTTACTTCAGCTAGGGGTGGAGAAGCTTACAGCCATGGAGGGAGGTGCAATAGTGGAGGAGCTGCCTCTTTCTCTGTACCTCTGTGATCAGAAGCAGCAATCAGCAAGATCTCCTGTATTTGGAGTACAGAGTCCTTTTTGTCCATGCTGGCTCCCACAAGCTGCTCCTGGAACTGGTGCACAGCTACCTCCCAGGTGCTGGGGGTGGGGGATGGGTGACTGCTACTATGGTAGGGGCTGAAATTGACCAAAATTAATGGCAATGAACTGCACTGTCAAAGCCTTCCCCTAGAAGTTGCAAGCCTTCAATAGACTCCAGAGTTAAGTCAGATTCTGCCAGTGCAGCTTGTCTTGGTGGGGAGACAGATTTCTGATGCTTCTTATGCTGTCTTCTCAGAACCCTCCTCATAAATTGAATCTTCTAAAAGGGTTTATTTGAACAAAGTTTGAAAACCAGTGAGATTGGCCGGGCGCGGTGGCTCAAGCCTGTAATCCCAGCACTTTGGGAGGCCGAGACGGGCGGATCACGAGGTCAGGAGATCGAGACCATCCTGGCGAACACGGTGAAACCCCGTCTCTACTAAAAAATACAAAAAACTAGCCGCGCGAGGCGGCGGGCGCCTGTAGTCCCAGCTACTCGGGAGGCTGAGCCAGGAGAATGGCGTAAACCCGGGGGCGGAGCTTGCAGTGAGCTGAGATCCAGCCACTGCACTCCAGCCCAGGCGACAGAGCCAGACTCCGTCTCAAAAAAAAAAAAAAAAAGAAAAGAAAACCACTGAGATAATCTTAGCCTCTAGGACAACCATCATTTTGCACACACAGGCATACACTATACACAAGGATGCAACACACCCTAGAAGGAGCATTACCACCAATCTCCAAAGCGTCCTCTGAGACATATCCTCCAAAGCATAAGGCAGACAACCTGCACAGAGCAACGGGCTGGGTAGAGCAGCCCCTGAGAGAGCTGTGAGCCAGCAGCTTTCAGACCTGTGCTTTTCCAGCGCAAAAAAAGCTCACACAAGGCCATCTGGGGTAGCCACTTCCCCTTCCTGGGACTTGGTTTAATTTATCCCAGCAATGTGCGAGTTGGACTAGATCACTGTTTCTGTTTCTGTTTTTGTTTTTGTTTTTGTTTTTGTTTTTAAAGACAGAGTCTCACTCTGTCGCTCAGGCTGGAATGCAGTCTATCTCGGCTCATTGCAACCTCTGCCTCCTGGATTCAAGCGATCCTCCTACCTCAGCCTCCTGAGTACCTGGGACTACAAGTATGCACCACCAGGCATGGCTAATTGTTGTAATCAAGCAATCCTCTGCCTCAGCCTCAGAAAATGCTGGGATTACAGGCATGAGCCACCATGCCTAGTCTTGATGACTGTTCCTTAAACTTTTGAAACCCCAGAACAAATTTTCTTACATAGGACACTGATAATAATCTTTCAGTGAAAAAGTTATTGGGAGCTTTAGGCAATCCTCTTTCCCTCATCTGAGCCTCAGTTTCCTCATCTGTAAAACCAGGGTTTGAATAGTTGTTTCTAAGAAGACTTCCCTTTTGAAACTCTGGAGTACATTCTTGGCTCTGTGATTACAGGGAATAAAACTGACAGGTGCAGAGGATGCTGTGGGGGTGTCACAGCATCAAGCTGTCTCTCAGACTCCTCTGTGCAGTTCGTCTGAGAGTCTGACAGACCAGGCTACAACCACAGGGGGCTGCATTCTTGGATGGATTAAAGGGTACAGGTGATCTCTTGGATCTGGAGGGGAGACTGCTTCCATTGTTTCCCAAAGATGGTTTTAGGAAGTACAAGACAAATTTTATTTTATTTTATTATTTATTTATTTTTGAGACCGAGTTTTGCTCCTATTGCCCAGGGTGGAGTGCAATGGCAAAACCTTGGCTCACCACAACCTCTGCCTCCAGGGTTCAAGCGATTCTTCTGCCTCAGCCTCCTGAGTAGCCACCACCATGCCCAGCTAATTTTGTATTTTTAATAGAGACGGGGTTTCTCCATGTTGACCAGACTGGTCTCAAACTCCCGACCTCAGGTTATCTGCCCACATTGGCCTCCCAAAGTGCTGGGATTACAGGTGTGAGCCAATGTGCCCGTCTTATTTTTTATTTTATTTTATTATTATTTTTTGAGATGGAGTCTCACTCTGTCATCCAGGCTGGAGTGCAGTGGCGCAATCTTGGCTCACTGCAAGCTCCGCCTCCCGGGTTCACACCATTCTCCTGCCTCAGCCTCCCAAGTAGCTGGGACTACAGGCGCCCACCACCATACCCGCCTTATTTTTATAATTTTAGTAGAGACGGGGTTTCACCTTGTTTGTCAGGATGGTCTTAGATCGAGACCACCTGACCTCGTGATCTACCCACCTCGGCCTCCCAAAGTGCTGGGATTACAGGTGTGAGCCACCATGCCCGGCCTTTTATTTTATTTTTTGAGATAGGGTCTCACTCTGTTGCCCAGGCTGAAGTGCAGTGGCATGATCATGGCTCACTGTAGCCTCCACCTCCCAGGCTCAATCACTTCTCCCCCTTCCCAAGCCTGTAGTCCTAAGTAGCTGGGACTACAGGTGTGCATCACTGCACCTTGCCAATTTTTGTATTTTTTGTAGAGGTGGAGTCTCGCCATGTTCCCCAGGCTGGTCTCAAAATCCTGGGCTCAAGCGATCCTCCCACCTTGGCCTCCCAAAGTGCTGGGATTACAGGCATGAGCCACCATGCCCAGCCAAGATTTTTAAATATTTTTATATGTGCTACTTTAGTGAGTATTGAAAAAAACTGTGTGGCTAGTGCATCACACCTATTATTTTAGAGCTGTTATTGCTTAGGATGTGGCTCTTGATTTTAAAAATGGGTTGTTTAAAGAAAGATGTTAAGTACAAGTGGTATTTGGATATGGCAGAGGTCATGATGGAGGGGTATGATAAGAATGACTAGATTTGAGAAGCACTGCCCTAATGCTGTAAGCTGTGGCTGTGACATGCCTTATCCTTGCACTGGGCATTCTAGAGGCCTCACCACCAGGGAGATTATCATCCCTGTTTAAAGAAGAGACTGAGTTTCAGAGTCTCCCAGGATACTGCTGGGAAGTGGTGTAGAGTACAACTGATGCCTGACTCTTCTGTTCTGCTGTCCCCAGGGTGTATGTACCCCTTCTGAGAGCATCTCTGCCAGCAGCTCAGAGCTGAGCTCCCTGAGTGGAGTGTCCTGGAGGATTTCTTCTGGCTAAGTCCTAGTGAGGGGCTCTGGTCCTCTGCAGGGGGCTGAGGGCAGACAGGTGTCAAGCCGTCCCCCTCACTGTGCACCTGCTCCTTGGAGGGTGTACTGTTTGCTTTTCTGTTTGTTTAAGCAGAGGGTTCATTTGTTTTTTTGTTGTTTTCCCCCCAAAATAAGAATAGGTCTGTTGTTTATCATAAATATTGAAAATGTTTAATATAAAGAATACATAAACAATATGAAGAAGTAAATACATGTTTCTGTCAGATGTATATCCATTTATTTATTTATAATTATTATTTTTTGAGACCGAGTCTCACTCTGTCACCCAGGCTGGAGTGCAGTGGTGGGATCTCAGCTCACTGCAACCTCTGCCCGCCGGATTCCAGTGATTCTCCTGCCCAAGCCTCCTGAGTAGCTGAAATTACAGGTGTACACCACCATGCCTGGCTAATTTTTGTGTTTTTAATAGATACAGGGTTTCACCACATTGCCCAGGCTGGTCTCGAACTCCTGGGCTCAAGAGGTCCACCCGCCTAGGCCTCCCAAAGTGTTGGGATTATAGGCATGAGCCACCTCGCTCAGCCATATGTATCTATTTATATAGAATAAGATAAATTACTTAAATCTTATCATCCCGAGATAATCACAGTTAACATTATGGTATACAATCTTCTGAATCTTCTTTTTGTTTATGTACCTATTTGTGGTTTTTTGTTTGTTTTTTCTTTTGAGACAGAGTTTTGCTCTTGTTGCCCAGCCTGCAGTGCAATGGCATGATCTCAGCTCACTGCAACCTCCGCCTCCTGGATTCAAGCGATTCTCCTGCCTCAGCCTCCCGAGTAGCTGGGATTACAGGCATGCACCACCATGCCTGGCTAATTTTTGTATTTTTAGTAGAGATGGGATTTCACCATGTTGGCCAGGCTGGTGTTGAACTCCTGACCTCAGGTGATCCGTCTGTCTTGGCCTCCCAAAGTGCTAGGATTACAGGCGCGAGCCACCTTGCCTGGCCTATGTACCTATTTGGATATGGATATCAGTATTTGTATGATTCCATTTGTTACATTCTTTTTTTTTTTTTTGCCCAATAGCATGCCATAGGCTTCTTAACATATGAATAACTAGAGACTCTTGTCTTTAGTTTTCATGGTTGCAGAATATTCTCTTGTGAGGCACCTTGACATAATTAATTTAAAACAGTCCTCTTTAATGGGAATTCTGGCGGGTATCCAGTTTTGCCTTTTTGTTTTTTTTGAGAGACAGAGTCTTGCTTCATCACCCAGGCTGGAAAACGGTGGCACAACCGTAGCTCACTGCAGCCTTAACCTCCCGCTCAACCGATCTTTTCCCGTCAGCCTCCCAAGGAGCTGGGACTAAAGGCATCATCACACCTAGATAATTTTTAAAATTCTTTTTTGTTGAGACAGGGTCTTGCTACATTGCCCAGACTGGTATCTAACTCCTGGCCTCAAGCGATCCTCCCACCTTGGCCTCCCAAAATGCTGGGACCACATGTGTGAGCCACTGCACCTGATCTGGAGTCCAGTTTTTGACCCTGGTAATAATGCTGTGATAAATATCCTTCTATTCATATCCAAGCATTTACTTTCCTGGATGTCTGTTACTGTAAACTGTGAGATATAGAACTGTGGGTCACGCTGAGTGGCAGCTCACGCCTTTAATCCCAGTACTTTGGGAGGTGGAGGTGGGAGGATCACTTGAGCCCAAGAGTTTGAGAACAGCCTGGGCAACATGGCAAAACCCCGTCTCTATTAAAAACAAAAAACTGTGGGCCAAAAGTTAAGTACAGTAAAAAACTTAAAACATGTTGCAAATTGCTTTTCAGATATTTGAGATGGGCTGGGCACAGTGGCTCACACCTGTAATCCCGGCACTTTGGGAGGTGGAGGTGGGTGGATCACAAGGTTCGAGACCAGCCTGGCCAAAATGGGGAAACCCCGTCTCTACTAAATATACAAAAATTAGCCAGGCATGGTGGCGTATGCCTGTAGTCTCAGCTAATAGGGAGGCTGAGACAGGAGAATTGCTTGAACCCAGGAGGTTGCAGTGAACACTGTATTCTAGCCTGGGTGACAGAGTGAGACTCTGTTTTTTTTTTTCCTTAAAAAAAAAAAAAAAGAAAAACTACGTGGGATGGATTCAGTCAGCCAGCTGCCAGCCCTGGCTTGTGGAATGGTTTGTTGAACGACTATAGGTGTAGCCATGGACTTTTTGGGATCCCTTGGCATGTGCAGTCGGCCAGCTCTGATGCGTTTTCCTGGCTTTGTGGGTTAGCTGGCCTGCCTGTCCACTGCCCCATATGACAACAGGCCTGCTTCTCCCATCCTGCCCCCCCAGAATGCTGTCCGTGTCCCACGAGACTTTGAGGGCTGTAGTGTCCTCCGCAAGTACCTCGGCCAGCTTCATTACCTGCAGAGTCGGGTCCCCATGGGCTCGGGCCAGGAGGCCGCTGTCCCTGTCACCTGGTGAGAGCCCCAGGAAGGGCTGGAGGATCCCGGGGGGGAGTCTGGGTGGTGGGGGTGCTCCTTCCCTCCCTTCCCCCTTCTCCTTGCTGCATAGGATGGGGAATGGCCTCGTATGGTCCCCCTAGGCCTCCCCACAACCCCACACTGGAGTAGTTAGTCCCCTTACCTAATCTCAGGGCTCTGGCCAGTTCCTGCCCTCGAGATAACTGGGGTGCCATGTCTGCAGGACAGAGATCTTCTCAGGCAAGTCTGTGGCCCATGAGGACATCAAGTACGAGCAGGCCTGTATTCTCTACAACCTTGGTGAGCTGCCTGATCCCTTCCCCATGGCCCTACTCCCCAGTCCTGCCAGCCTAGGTTTCAGCTCTTCAGATGGCCACGAAGGCAGTGGGCTGATAAAGGGAGAACTCCAGGATTCCCGCCCCTCCACTGACTTCCCTACAGCCCTGCCAGCTCCTCTGCTGTTTTCTGGTCTGGGCCCATGGGGAGCCTCTGCTGGGGCGAGGTTCTACTGGTCTGGTTGCCACACAGAGTTGCCACTGTGTGCTCTGGCTGGGAGAGATGGCCTTTCTTCTTTGACTGGACAGCCCCTCCCCACTGTGGTTTGGGGCTGCTTCAGGAAGGAGAAGAGCAAGGCTGGCCTCAGCTTGCCCTGCTAGTCAGCCTTAGCCTGGCTCAAGGGAGAAGCTTGGGGAGCCCCAGAGTTCTGTGCAAACATCCCTGAAGCTTCAAGATTGGACCCCTTGGACAGGAGCCCTTCCATCCTCTGCCAAATGCAGAGCAGGAGACTGCGGACTGGGCAGGACTTCTGAGTCTCGCTGTTCCCTCCAGCTTGGGTGTCCTTGGACTCATTGCCCTGGTTCTCAGAGCCCTGTTTTCCTGACTGTGGATGACAACAGTGCCCCTTCTGCCTCACCTTTACATGGGTATGAGCAGCCCCAGGCCCCCTAACACTGTGTCCCCTCCCTCCCCAGGAGCACTGCACTCCATGCTGGGGGCCATGGACAAGCGGGTGTCTGAGGAGGTGAGGAGAGGGGCAGTGGTGGAACATGTGGACATACCAGGGAGGGGCAGCCTGCCAGTTATGGATGAATCCTGACCCATGGAGTGGACACAGGCCATCCTCCCACTCCCTCCCAGGGCATGAAGGTCTCCTGTACCCACTTCCAGTGCGCAGCCGGCGCCTTCGCCTACCTGCGGGAGCACTTCCCTCAAGCCTACAGCGTCGACATGAGCCGCCAGATCCTTACTCTCAACGTCAACCTCATGCTGGTGAGGAGGTGCCCTGGTTGGAGTGGAGTTGAATCCAGGGAAGGGGATGGCTGGGGAGGGGGCAGTTGGGCCTGGATCCTGGACCAGGCCATGTGCTGATGGCAGTGAGGGACAAGCAGGGGGCCTTGGCTTTGTTGAATCTAGGAGCACAGTGGTGCTGCTTGGCGTGGGGTCAGCTGGGGGAGAGGGCAGTGAAGAGGGATCCCTCAGTCTGCCCCTGGGGAAGGGGAAGGGGAAGGGGAAGGGTGAGGCCTTGGGTGAGTGAGGGACACCTCATGTGTCTCCCCAGGGCCAGGCTCAGGAGTGCCTCCTGGAGAAGTCGATGTTGGACAACAGGAAGAGCTTTCTGGTGGCCCGCATCAGTGCACAGGTAGGGACGGGGCTGATGGGAGGCCTTCATTTTACTGTTGACCCCCCCACTCACTGAGCCCCACCCTGTCCCCAGGTAGTAGATTACTACAAGGAGGCATGCCGGGCTTTGGAGAACCCCGACACTGCCTCACTGCTGGGCCGGATCCAGAAGGACTGGAAGAAGCTTGTGCAGATGAAGATCTACTACTTTGCAGCCGTGGCTCATGTGAGGGCCTGGGGCCCCAGGGTGGGGTGGGGCTGAGTGGCCACAGCTCAGGAAGCAAGTCATGGCACCTCTTCTTCTTTCCCAGCTGCACATGGGAAAGCAGGCCGAGGAGCAGCAGAAGTTTGGGGAGCGGGTGAGTGAGCTGCAGCAAGGAGGGGACTGGGGACCGATAGCAGCCTTCAGTGAGATGCTGGTGTGCTCCCACTCCTTACACACCAGGGGGTGGCCTTCTCTGTCTCACCCTGGCCACCACCTGCTGCAGGCCTGGTGTCTTAAGTGTTGTCCCATCTGTGCAGCCCTCGTCCCTCAGAGTCTGAGGAGGTGGGGCAGGCTCCCCACAGAGCGGGTGGCTGGGGCAGGGCGTGGCGCTGCTCCCGGCTGCCTCCTGAGCTGCTTGTCATCTGATGGGTCACCTGATGGAAAGGCAGGGCCGGGTGGGAGGCAGGAGGAGTAGGGGTCCAAGCAGAGGAGGACAGAGCAGGCTTTCCTGCCACTCTCCACAGGTTGCGTACTTCCAGAGCGCCCTGGACAAGCTCAATGAAGCCATCAAGTTGGCCAAGGTAAAGCTGAGGAAGGCCTGGCTGCCCCTCAGACCCTTGGTTGGTGCCAGCCTTGGTTGGTGCTAAGACCCCACCCCTGTCCCTAACCCCACAGGGCCAGCCTGACACGGTGCAAGACGCGCTTCGTTTCACTATGGATGTCATTGGGGGAAAGTGAGTCTGTGGGGGTGGCCCTGGTTCCCTCTTTTTGTGAAGGGTCCTGTGTCTCTGCTGGCATCTTTGGGAGGAAGCCTTCAGTGCCAGAGAGCGATGTCCTACATGGGAAGTAGGTTCTGGATCTCCACTGACACCCCGTCACTGCCCACTCCCCCTGCTCCTGACCCCCAGGTTCAATTCTGCCAAGAAGGACAACGACTTCATCTACCATGAGGCTGTCCCAGCATTAGACACCCTTCAGCCTGTAAAAGGTCGGGGAGCTGAGAGGTGGGGGCAGAGGTGACGGTGGGGTGGAGACAGGACACAGGAGGCTGCCTCAAGGACTCTGCATGGGCCTGATCTCCACAATTCCCACCTCTCCAGGAGCCCCATTAGTGAAGCCCTTGCCAGTGAACCCCACAGACCCAGCTGTTACAGGCCCTGACATCTTTGCCAAACTGGTACCCATGGCTGCCCACGAGGCCTCGTCACTCTACAGGTGGGTGGAGGGTGGAACAGAGGGAGGCTGGGTGTCTTGAGATGTGGGTCTCCAGCCAATGCTGTGTTGCTTCTGCAGTGAGGAGAAGGCCAAGCTGCTCCGGGAGATGATGGCCAAGATTGAGGACAAGAATGAGGTCCTGGAGTGAGTGTGGGACTTGGGCCAGGAGGCGGAGGCGGAGGCGGAGGCAGGCAGCACGTCCTGGGGCTCTGGGAACCCCAGGGCTGCCTATGCTGGGAAAGGAATGAAATGTCCGTTCCAAACAGGTTTCCCAACACTGCCTTCCCGCCCAGGGTGGTGGGGCTGGTGTGTAAGGCAGGAGTCATGTCTTGGGAGGAGGAGGTGCCTTCTGTCCCACTATTTCCAGCAGTGCCCTGGGCATGTTCTGTGAGACCAGGCCAGACCTGGTAGTAGGGGTCCGAGGTCACAATTTGCTCTCTGCTGAGACCTCAGATTCAGTGGTGGGGCTTGCCCTAGTGGCTCCTTTGACATGGTCAGAGTTGGATCAGCACCCAGCACCCACCTGGCCCTGTTACCCCCCCACAGCCAATTCATGGATTCAATGCAGTTGGATCCCGAGACCGTGGACAACCTTGATGCCTACAGCCACATCCCACCCCAGCTCATGGAGAAATGTGCGGCCCTCAGCGTCCGGCCCGACACTGTCAGGAACCTTGTCCAGTCCATGCAAGGTGAGTAAGGGGCAGAGCAAGCAGGTGGAGGGGAGTGTGGAGGTCATCTGCTGTGGCCTCCTCCATGTCTCTGGTCACCGAGGATGGAGGCTGCACCCCTCTAGGCCCTGGCTTGGGTATCCATGCCCACTCCTCTGGATCAGCATACCTCATGCACCCTGCTCAGTGTACGCATACCTCATGCAGCCTGCTCAGCACACCTCAAGCCCTGACCTGAGGGGGCGGTTCTGTCTCTTTGGGGAGGGGCCCATGGGTGCCCAGTCAGCTTGCCTCAGGGGCTGCCTCTACAATCCACACCCCCAGTGCTGTCAGGTGTGTTCACGGATGTGGAGGCTTCCCTGAAGGACATCAGAGACCTGCTGGAGGAGGATGAGCTGCTAGAGCAGAAGTTTCAGGAGGCGGTGGGCCAGACGGGGGCCACCTCCGTCCCCTCCAAGGCTGAGCTGGCAGAGGTGAGGCGAGAATGGGCCAAGTACATGGAAGTCCACGAGAAGGCCTCCTTTACCAACAGTGAGCTGCACCGTGCCATGAACCTGCACGTCGGCAACCTGCGCCTGCTCAGCGGGCCACTTGACCAGGTCCGGGCTGCCCTGCCCACACCGGCCCTCACCCCAGGTGAGCCCCACCCGACCCCATTGGGAGACTTGAGCTGGGGGTTTCTCTGGCCTCACTGACCACTGTTGCCCACAGAGGACAAGGCTGTGCTGCAGAACCTAAAGCGCATCCTGGCCAAGGTGCAGGAGATGCGGGACCAGCGTGTGTCCCTGGAGCAGCAGCTGCGTGAGCTTATCCAGAAAGATGACATCACTGCCTCACTGGTCACCACAGACCACTCAGAGATGAAGGTGGGCTGAGTGAGCAGGGTGGAGGGACTCTGGGCCCCACCCTTAGGAGTCGAGGCCCTGAGTGTCCATCCCCGGCCCCCACCCCTCCCTCAGAAGCTGTTCGAGGAGCAGCTGAAAAAGTACGACCAGCTGAAGGTATACCTGGAGCAGAACCTGGCCGCCCAGGACCGTGTCCTCCGCGCACTGACAGAGGCCAACGTGCAGTACGCAGCCGTGCGGCGGGTACTCAGTGACCTGGACCAAAAGTCAGTGCCCAGTCCTCTGCTTTTGTCTGGAGCCACCTGGAGCCCACCCCCATGGTTCACCTGGAGCTGGCCCTTCTGCCCACCAGGTGGAACTCCACGCTGCAGACCCTGGTGGCCTCGTATGAAGCCTATGAGGACCTGATGAAGAAG
Source organism: Macaca nemestrina (assembly GCF_043159975.1). Classification (NCBI taxonomy): domain Eukaryota; kingdom Metazoa; phylum Chordata; class Mammalia; order Primates; family Cercopithecidae; genus Macaca; species Macaca nemestrina. The sequence continues at coordinate 110,803,051 of NC_092126.1, forward strand.
TCACAGGAGGGCAGGGACTTCTACGCAGACCTGGAGAGCAAGGTGGCTGCTCTGCTGGAGCGCACGCAGTCCACCTGCCAGGCCCGCGAGGCTGCCCGCCAGCAGCTCTTGGACAGGTTCGTGTGGCCCTGGGGCTGTGGTGCGGCTTGGGTCCAGACAGGCTGGGGTGATGGGAGCCTGGCCCCACTTCTTCCCTGCCTGTCCCACAGGGAGCTGAAGAAGAAGCCGCCGCCACGGCCCACAGCCCCAAAGCCACTGCTGCCCCGCAGGGAGGAGAGTGAGGCAATGGAAGCAGGAGACCCCCCCGAGGAGCTGCGCAGCCTTCCCCCTGACATGGTGGCTGGCCCACGACTGCCCGACACCTTCCTGGGAACTGCCACCCCACTCCACTTTCCTCCCAGCCCCTTCCCCAGCTCCACAGGCCCAGGACCCCACTATCTCTCAGGCCCCTTGCCCCCTGGTACCTACTCAGGCCCCACCCAGCTGATACAGCCCAGGGCCCCAGGGCCCACTGCAATGCCCGTAGCACCTGGACCTGCCCTCTACCCAGCCCCTGCCTACACACCGGAGCTGGGCCTTGTGCCCCGATCCTCCCCCCAGCATGGCGTGGTGAGCAGTCCCTATGTGGGGGTAGGGCCGGCCCCACCAGTTGCAGGTCTGCCCTCCGCCCCACCTCCTCAATTCTCAAGCCCCGAGCTGACCATGGTGGTTCGGCCAGCCACCACCACAGTAGATAGCATCCAGGCGCCCATCCCCAGCCACACAGCCCCACGGCCAAACCCCACGACTGCTCCTCCCCAGCCCCGCTTCCCGGTGCCCCCACCACAGTCACTGCCCACACCTTACACCTACCCCGTAGGGACCAAGCAACCCGTCCCAGCCCAGCACCACTTCTCTCCTGGGATCCCTGCAGGTTTTCCAGCCCCGAGGATTGGGCCCCAGCCCCAGCCCCATCCTTCACGAGCATTTGGGCCTCAACCCCCACAGCAGCCCCTTCCACTCCAGCATCCGCACCTCTTCCCACCCCAGGCCCCAGGACTCCTACCCCCACAGTCCCCCTACTCCTATGCCCCTCAGCCTGGGGTTCTGGGGCAGCCGCCAACCCCCCTGCACACCCAGCTCTACCCAGGTCCTGCTCAAGACCCTCTGCCAGCCCACTCAGGGGCTCTGCCTTTCCCCAGCCCTGGGCCCCCTCAGCCTCCCCATCCCCCCCTGGCATATGGTCCTGCCCCTTCTGCCAGACCCGTGGGCCCCCAGGCAGCCCCTCTTACCATCCGAGGGCCCTCGCCTGCTGGCCAGCCCACCCCCAGTCCCCACCTGGTGCCTTCACCTGCTCCATCTCCAGGGCCCGGTTCTGTGCCCCCTCGGCCCCCAGCAGCAGAACCACCCCCTTGCCTGCGCCGAGGCGCTGCAGCTGCAGACCTGCTCTCCTCCAGCCCGGAGAGCCAGCATGGCAGCACTCAGCCTCCTGGGGGTGGGCAGCCCCTGCTGCAGCCCACCAAGGTGGACGCAGCTGAGGGCCGTCGGCCGCAGGCCCTGCGGCTGATTGAGCGGGACCCCTATGAGCATCCTGAGAGGCTGCGGCAGTTGCAGCAGGAGCTGGAGGCCTTTCGGGGCCAGCTGGGGGATGTGGGGGCTCTGGACACTGTCTGGCGGGAACTGCAAGATGCGCAGGAACATGATGCCCGAGGCCGTTCCATCGCCATCGCCCGCTGCTACTCACTGAAAAACCGGCACCAGGATGTCATGCCGTACGACAGTAACCGTGTGGTACTGCGCTCAGGCAAGGATGACTACATCAATGCCAGCTGCGTGGAGGGGCTCTCCCCATACTGCCCGCCGCTAGTGGCCACCCAGGCCCCACTGCCCGGCACAGCTGCTGACTTCTGGCTCATGGTCCATGAGCAGAAAGTGTCAGTCATTGTCATGCTGGTTTCTGAGGCTGAGATGGAGAAGGTGAGAGAGGGGCTGGGTGCCCACGAGGGCAGTGTGGGGTGGCAGGACAGGGGATCCTGGAAAACCAGCCCTGTTTTGGTTTGTCTGTCCCTCAGCAAAAAGTGGCACGCTACTTCCCCACCGAGAGGGGCCAGCCCATGGTGCACGGTGCCCTGAGCCTGGCATTGAGCAGCGTCCGCAGCACTGAAACGCATGTGGAACGTGTGCTGAGCCTGCAGTTCCGAGACCAGAGCCTCAAGCGCTCTCTCGTGCACCTCCACTTCCCCACTTGGCCTGAGTTGTGCGTCCACTGCTCTGGATGGTGGCTGGGGGTCTGGGGTGCTGTCCAGTCCTTGGTGCTGGGAGGGATGAGAGCCTGAGATCAGGTCTGGCTCATAGGCTCTTCCCCACCCCATCCTGTCCCACAGAGGCCTGCCCGACAGCCCCAGCAACTTGCTGCACTTCATCCAGGAGGTGCACGCACATTACCTGCATCAGCGGCCGCTGCACACGCCCATCGTTGTGCATTGCAGGTAGAGGGTGGGCCTGACAGTCTCTATGCGGGCTCTTGGCCTGGCCTCATTCCCCAGCCTCATGCCCCCTTCTTGGCACAGCTCTGGTGTGGGCCGCACGGGAGCCTTTGCGCTGCTCTACGCAGCTGTGCAGGAGGTGGAGGCTGGGAATGGAATCCCTGAGCTGCCTCAACTGGTGCGACGCATGCGGCAGCAGAGGAAGCACATGCTGCAGGAGAAGGTGAGGATCTGGGCAGGTGGGGCTGGGATGGGCCTTCTGTCTCCGGGTGACGGGCCCCTGCCTGGCTGACCTGGCCAAATGCACCTGTGCAGCTGCACCTCAGGTTCTGCTATGAGGCAGTGGTGAGACACGTGGAGCAGGTCCTGCAGCGCCATGGTGTGCCCCCTCCATGCAAACCCTTGGCCAGCGCAAGCATCAGCCAGAAGGTGAGGAAGGTTCCCTGGAAGCTGCTGGGACAGCCACAACCTTGGGACTCCCTCTCCTCACCCACTCTGTCTTCTCAGAACCACCTTCCTCAGGACTCCCAGGACCTGGTCCTCGGTGGGGATGTGCCCATCAGCTCCATCCAGGCCACCATTGCCAAGCTCAGCATCCGGCCTCCTGGGGGATTGGAGTCCCCAGTTGCCAGCTTGCCAGGCCCTGCAGAGCCCCCAGGCCTCCCGCCAGCCAGCCTCCCAGAGTCTACCCCAATCCCATCTTCCTCCCCGCCCCCCCTTTCCTCCCCGCTGCCTGAGGCTCCCCAGCCTAAGGAGGAGCCGCCAGTGCCTGAAGCCCCCAGCTCGGGGCCCCCCTCCTCCTCCCTGGAGCTGCTGGCCTCCTTGACCCCAGAGGCCTTCTCCCTGGATAGCTCCCTGCGGGGCAAGCAGCGGATGAGCAAGCAGAACTTTCTGCAGGCCCATAACGGGCAAGGGCTACGGGCCACCCAGCCCTCTGACGACCCCCTCAGCCTTCTGGATCCACTGTGGACACTCAACAAGACCTGAACAGGTTTCGCCTACCTGGTCCTTACACTACATCATCTCTCATGCCCACCTGCCCACACCCAGCAGAGCTTCTCAGTGGGCACAGTCCCTTACTCCCATTTCTGCTGCCTTTGGCCTGCCTGGCCCAGTCCGCACCCCTGTGGGGTGGAGATGTACTGCAGGCTCTGGGTCAGGTTCTGCTCCTTTATGAGACCTGACATTTTTCAGCTCTTTGCTATTGAAATAATAAACCACCCTGTTCTGTGGCCCATGTCTGAGTCTGCCCATTGCTGCCTCAGCTTCAGTAGCACTGGCAGGAACTTAGCACCTTTCGTGGATAACAGGATGGTACCAAACTGTTTGTTATACTACCAGGACAGTTCTTTAAGGGTCCTGCAGTTCTGGCTTGCTCATCCTCCCCGCTTTGCTACCTGTGCCATGCTGTATGTTTCCTCAGCAGCTCTGAGGAGGGTCCAGGCAGAGTGTGTGCACAAACAATTCCGAGAGAGACAAGTAGCTCCCAAAGTGCCTGACAGATGTGGTTTTTTAAAAAAGTTTAATATTACAGTCAGGAGGCAGCGGCTGGAAGATACTCGGCTCTTTCCCCCAAGTCCAGGTTCAGTGCATTGGCCCCCACACAGCACCCCAGACCCCTGCCTGGGCAGGGAGGCCCCATGCTCAGTCCAGCTTCTCCAGCACGGAGGGCACATACACCAGGCTGAGCTCACTGCCAAAGTTGCAGACAATGGCAGCGTTGTCCAGCACCAGGATCTGGCGGGCAGGCTGGGCCTCACTGTTCTTCCCCAGGTAGACTGTCTGTAACAGGTCCCCGTAGTTTAGGTCCCAAAAGGAGACACAGCCTTGGCCGCCGGTCACCAGCAGGTTGTCTGAGATGACACCCAAGCTTGCACCACAGCCCAGATCCTGGAGGCAAGGACATGACAAGCTCAGTCCTGAGTCCTTCCCTAAAGTCCCAAGAATCCTATGATCCCCACCCCCTCTACCTGCTGAATGGAGTAGAACTTGATGCCTGTGCTGCGGTCCCAGATGCTGATGAGGTCATCCAGGCCACTGCTGATGACACAGGAGGTGGTACAGGTGAGGGAGGTGACATCCCCACGGTGAGCAAACACGTGGCTGACCCGGCTGCCAGTCAGTACATCCCACAGGCAGATGGCCCCATCTTGTCCTCCACTGGCCAGCACCATGGTCTGGGGAAACAGGTCAGGGGAGCGGGGTCACTGTGGTGGAGTACCTCTGTCAAAAATGGTGTTCCTGTGCCCTGGTGGGTGGGGCCCTGACTCTGCTTCCTGGAAGGGGCCCAGCTCCCAGGAGTCAGCAAACATGGGCCACAGGCTCTGTACCCCCCTACCCCCGCCCCGCAGGCCCCTCACCTGGTCAATGTACACAGTCGTGATGGCCCCTGAGTGGCCCTGAAGGGTGAAGAGGCAGCACGAGTCCTCCAGACGGAATACCTGTGACAGGGATGGACCTCAGGTTCTGGTCTCTGGGATTTTCCAAGTTATACTTTGGCCGGGAAATGCCCTCTGTCCTTCACCAGGACTCCTCCAGCCTCTCCCTGACAAATGCATCAGGCTCCCACCCTGCGCCAGGCCACTCCAGCACCCAAGAGATGAGACAATACTCACTCTCAGCGTGTGGTCTTGACTCCCAGTCACCAAGCGCCCGGCAGCGGCTTTCAGGGCTGTGATGGGTTTTTGGTGTGCACAGGGCACTGTGTGGGTCAGGCGACAGGCCACTGTGTCACTGCTGCTGTACACTGGAGAGGCAGGGGAACTGCCCCGCCCTGGGGTCCCTGAGGACAAAAGGCCAAGTGAAGGATCTCTGAGAAGGCAATGGGCAGACGGCCCCTGCACATCCCACGAAGTGTGAACACCTGCCCACCCCAGGCCCTCCGACCTCTAAACTGCAGGGGGCTGAGGGCAGTGTGGGTCTCCAAGGAGAAGAAATCAAGGGAACCGTTGAGCCGCGCAGCCACAATCCTGGAAGAGAAGAACAGCTGCCAGGGGCCTCTCCCTTAGAGCCCCAGGAGAGCCCCAATCCTGGGGCTGAGCATGTGGGCACAAGAGAGATAAAGGGCCAGTTCAAGAAGGGTCAGGAGGGACATGGCCAAGAGGAAAGCACATGGTACCAGAACAGATGCTGGAGCCAGAGGGCAACTGCAAATATTAACCTCCTTGTGCCTCAGTTTGTCTGCAAAATAGGGATAAGAGTACCCACCTCACATAATGGTCATGAGAATCAAGTGAGCTAACGTGTAAGGTGGTACCTGGTGAATGTCACATAAGTTTGTAAATTAAAAACAAGCGGAGGGCTCCATGTAGCCTGGAGCTGAAGGGAAGACTGCTGAGGGGAAACAGGATGCAGAGTGGGCTATGTTGGGCATTGTGGAAGCCTGCATTCTCCACATAAAAGCAGCTTCAACCCAATCACAGCCCACACCAATTCCTTTTTCCACAAAGAAGGATTTTTTTTTTGCTCTCCAAAATTCCTAGGTACAGTCTGACAGGCAGGGATGGGTATATTTGCCCAATAACCCCAAAGCCTCAAAGCAGGTGGGGTTCAAAATCTTAATGTAGCGAAAGGCAATGCATGCCTACAACCTCTGCCCATGAATTTGAAGGGCCACACCAGACCTGGGGAAGCCACAGTTGTATGATTGGAAGTGGGTGGACAAAGAGAGACCACAGTCACCAGGAACCCTGAGGATCAGGGCTGAGACCTCGGGGCTTTCCTTAAAGCTAAAACAAGCAGCAAAGGAGAATTTCCAAGAAGCACAGAGGGACCTGGGGAAATTGGCCAGGCTGGAGAGGATGTCAGCCAAGGCCCATGCAGAACCTGTGCTGACAGGAATGACGGCAGCAGCCACTGGCAGAAATCCACAGCACTAAGGGCAAGGGACGCCCCCTCCCCAAGGAAAAAGAAAGACTCCAGCTCTAGGTCAGATGGTGCTGCCACCAAGAGTCAAGGAGCCTTGGAGGAGGAGCCAGTGTGGGACAGGCAGGCGAAGGCGTTCGGTGGAAGGCACCTGGCCATTGGGTGGAGACCCAGGTTCACCAGCTCAGAGGTGGGGCCAGAACCCAGGTGACTGAGACTCCCCAAGCAGTGTGCATGCAGACGGAGCCCTGGCGACGCCCACAGCCAGCAGGCTTGCTGAGGAGGGCAAGCACGACAGGACCAGGGAGAGCAGAGAACAGCCGCCAGCAGCCAAGGAGAAGAGGGTTCTGCAAGCACACTTTGTTTCTGTAACTAAAAATGCAACCAAGATACCCCAGAGGCTCAAGACTGACAAGCTAATCAGAGAAACTGGCTTCATTGAGAAGGGCGAGAAAGGACAGGAGTGTATCACTCCCCACTGTCACTGCTTAAGGCCCTGGGAGGTCACCTTGTGCCAGGCCCAATTCCGAGCACGTCACACCCCTAATGCTTTTGTTACCTTCCCATCCAAGTGGACTGCCCTCTGCTTACACGTGTGGGGCTGGTCATCAAGAAGGTCAATCGAAACATACAGTGCAGCAGTGGACAGGAACCAGGACTCAAGACTCAAGATGAGTATGGCCTAGCCAACAAAGGCTGGGGACATCTGGGGCTGGATCAGGCCACACTCACCTTTTGTCCAAGAAGACCAGAGCGGTAATGCCTGAGGAGACCTCCTCGCTGCTGCAGCACAGCACCCCTTCAATAGCGTCCCACACCTATTAAGTCCAGAGGCTGTGAGCACCTGCCCACCAGAAAGGCCCACAATCCCCGGGGTGGACAGCCGCTCTGCCCACCTTTAGCCCCTCTGCCCACCTCCAGCCGGCCGCTGCTCCGCCCCACCACGATGAGGTGGCCCTGCAGCTCCAAGCTCCAGATGGAACCCTCCGCACTGGGGGCCCAGGCAAGGGAAGGGGAGCCTTTCTCAGGGGAGCCACCCTCGTCCTCAGGGGCCTGGGGCAGCACCGGCCCAGGCGAGGGTGGGCGCAGGGCTGGTGTGCAGACGGCCGCCAGCCCCTCCTCCTGGTACACGCGCTGCACCAGGCGGCTGAAGTCATAGCCTAGGGAGTCCCGAGCGCGGCCACAGACCGCCCGGTGCCGGGGCTCAGGCTGAGTGGGCTGTGAGGGCTGTAGCTGCGCCGAAAAGTTGGTGTCAATTAAGCAGGTGAGGTCAGGCTGGTCCCCGAAGAGGGAAGGCGGTGGAGGGTCCCGGGGGCGGTGTCTCAGGGGAGGGCTGTCCCCAGGCTCCTCTGGGCCAGCCTTCCCACCATCTGAAAGTCGTTCCCAGCTCTCCTGAGCCTCAAGCCCGCTGCCCACGCCACTGTCCCGGCGCTGCCTGCTGGGGGCCAGGATGGTGGAGTGAGAGGGGATGTAGGAGAGGGGGTGTGGGGGAGGGGGAAAGGGTGAGAGGGGGAAGTGAGGGGCCATTAGAGGGGACAAGCGGAGAGGGTGCGGTGTGGGGGTGGGAGGGAGCCTGGAGGGGTTGGGGGATACGTCAGAGGGAGAAAGGAGGAGAGATACATGGCTGCACGGGGTAGGTGGTGGGGTGAGGGGGATGGGGGGTCACAGAGGAGAGGGCAGCCGCACCTACCCTGGGCGCGGGATACGCGTGAGGCAATCCCCGGTCTGTGCGTCCCACACGCAGACGTGGCCTGCCAGGCAACAGCTCACCAGCAGCATGCCGTCGCTGGCCAGGCACTCGATATCCTGCGGGAGCCTGGTGTTGGTGTGGGCCAGGCCCCAGCCCTCCCCTGCCTGGCCGTTGTGCCCCTGCTCACCATGAGGTGGCCGCGCAGGACCAGCGGCACAATCTCCGTCTCAGGTGGCGCATAGCCGTAGTCGTCGCAGGGCAGCTCTCCGCGCCTCCGCCGCCCGGGCCCGCTGCCCGGCTGCCCGTAGTTGCGCGGGCACAGCACGCGGTACAGGCAGAGCAGCAGCAGCACCAACACAATGCCGGCGGCTAGACCCAGTGCCGCCACCCTGCACGGGAAGGCGGACTGCTGTGAGACACACCTCATAGCCTGTCCCCTCCCCTCCTCCCTCTCCCCTACTCTTGCCCACCTGTCCCCCTCCCCGCACTCTATCCCACCCCACCCCACCCAGCAACCTTACTTGTACAGTGTGACGTCTCCATGGGCCTGCACCCCACCTGGGCCCTTGGGTCCCGCTTCCCAGTGCCCAGCAGGTATGGGCCCCGGTGGGGGCCAGGCACTGCGGCCATCCTGAGGGTGCCGGCCCTCCAGGGCCTCCCTCGGGTTCAGGCGGAGTGTGACTGGGATGACAGGCAGCAGGCTGATGTACCTGGATCCAGACAGTGGGCAGCCTCAGCGGGGGGCCCCCTCCCAAGGCTTCCTCCTACTGTGCCTGCCAGCCAGTCCGCTCCCTCCTCCCCAGGCACGCCTCAGCTCCACCGGCCAGACTCTCCCAGCATGGGGGTTGGGGACAGAGGTAGGTCCCTCCCCAGCCCAGCCTAGCAGCCAACCTTGCTGTCCCAGATACCAGCACCCAAGCAGCCCTTCTGACCGTGTGGGGTATCTCCCTCCCCACTCCTGGCACAGGTGGGTGGGTCTCATTCTAGCGAGGGCTGGCAGCCACCTGTGACTCCTCAGAGGAACCTGGGGTTGCTCTTGGGTTATGGCTGCCTAGACCACCAGTTCCCACCTTACAACCTTATGAATTGTTTTAATTATTTGCAGAATTCAAACTGTGGGCCTCCTACATTGGGGAAAGAGGATGGTGAGTTGACACCATCAAGTGAGGAGGTGGCACCTGGCATGGCCCAGCTCACCTCTTGGCCAGCGTGATGTTGTAATAGCTGAAGAGCGTCGGCCAGTGGCGGAAGGACAATTTCCTCCAAAGTTCCTCATCCTCAGGTCCCCAGGTTACCTCTGGGACTGGGCTGTCATGGACAACCTCTGCTGGACCTCCATGCTCAGGTGGCTCGCCTGGCGATGTCTGGTTCTCAGGTAGCTTAGGGGCATCAGGTGGGAAGATGGAGAAGGCAGGGTCCGGGTGGCTGGCGGGCAGCATGCCACTAGGCACGGGCATGGGAGCCAGGGCTCCCTCACCCAGCGGGCTCTGTTCCGTCACCTGGGCAGCGAGGTAGGTGCGCAGCCCTGCTGGGTCTGTGTATACCAGGATGCCAATCCAGACAACGGTGCCAGCCTGCAGTGGAGCAGGGTACTCAGTGGGAGGAATGGGCCTCAACCCCAGCAGCTTCAGCCCTCATGCTGAGAGGAAAGCAGCACGGGGACCTGAGGCCTAGGGATGGAGAGAGGACACAGGCCCCACTGTGTGCTTTCCTCCTGCCTCTCCGAGTCCTCCTGCTAACACCTGCCAGCACTTGCTGCTGGAGGGCCTGCTTCCCTTTCCACAGTTAGGGGCTGAGTTTCTTGGCCTGGAAATAGACTGAACCACCCTGAGGTTTGACACAGAATGTCCCCGTCCCTAATCTCCACCTCAGCTGGGATCAGAAAGCTGCTACCATTCATATGGTCAGCATGGCCAGAGGGCCAGCTGCCTGACCTGCTCCAGAGTCCCCCAGAGGGCCTAGTCTCAGGGAGCGTCAGCCTTCTTCCCGTCTCAGTTCAGCTCCCTGGGAGAGGCACTGCTGCCCCGCAGCCAGCGCAGCCTGGCTGGTGACTGATTTTGCCCAGCACTTTCCACTGTCTGCACACCATACAGCGGCCGATGAAATGTGGCCCAGGGAAATGTGGTGGCCACAGGTGGGTCCATCCCAGAGCACTCGACTAACAGGCTCCTGTCCTGGGCCACTCTCGGGAGAGGATGGCTCCTGTACCTGAGAGCCCTGGAGCTGCTTCTCCCACAGGCTTGTCTCCTCAGAAGCCACCAGGGTCTGGGCAGGGAGGACACAACAGGCAGCTCCCCAGAGCCAGGTTTCCAGGGGCCACCAGAGCCTGAGGAGCATCCCTCGCCACTCTAAGGACAAGTGCAGCACCACAAGAGGCCTGGAGCGCTGGCCCTCCAGAAGAGGGCAGGGCAGGGGTGGCAGGTACCATGATGAGACGCTGTGCCAGGCGGGTGCGGGCCAGGAAGTAGACAACACGCAGCCTCTTGGGGAGCCGCAGGTTTCGGAAGGAAGACGGCTGCAACGTGATGGTGTGGGGTGTGGACGGCCGCACAGCCAGCTGCCGCTCGTAGCGCGTTGGCTGCCCCACTGGCTTGGCTGAGGGTAGGCAGGCCTCAGGGGGCAGCCGCTTGTTCAGGTCCGCTAGCTGTTGGGGGCACAGTGGTCAGGGCCCGAGTCCACCATCCAGAGGGCGCCCGCACAGGACCACTGCCCTGCCCAAGGTCCACACCCTTCTCACCCAGGACTCCCTCAGTACAGCCAGGGCTGAGGAGGTGGGCGGGGCAAGGCTCAGCCCACTCCTACCTCCATCCGGCGAATGTCAATGGACAGGACAGTGGTGAAAAACAGCATCTGAAGGAAGAAGTCAGACACCAGCCCCACGACGGCAAAGAGACAGAACTCCTGGAATCAGAGCACACAGGGTGGGGTGGAGGGGAGGCGGTGCCATGACCTGACTGCCCCAGCCCTAGAGGAGCAGTGCCCAGACTGCAGCCACCTCAGAACCAGCAGGGCAGCAGCAGGCAGGGCACAGCAGAGATGAAGAGAGATGCTGGTTGGTCCTCAGCTCACATACCACTAGCAGCTCACCCTGTCTCCACCAGGGGGCAGCAGAAACCCTCACACTTTCTTCAGAAAGGGCTGAAAGGGGAGGGGGGAGTACCTTCCTTGAATCTTCCGGTCCCCCTAGAGAGGACTGAAGGCCTGATCCAACCTGGCAACCTCTAAGCCCCACCAGCCTGCTCCCCAAAAAGTCCTTCCCCACTGAGCCCCTGCCCTGCTCATGCATCACCAACCCAGCCAGAGCCCAGGCCTGATTCAGGGGCTCTCAGAAAGGTTCCTAGCCAGCAACTGCCCTGGAACAATGGAGAGAGAGAGAGGGATTAACTCTCCTCTAAAATCGAAAAAGGGTGAGCTCTCTGCTCCCCAAGCTCTGTCAGCAGACAGGATTTTCTGAGATGTCGGTGTTGAGACCTCTAGCGCATCACCACAGTGCTACTCGGATCTGGGGTAAGACCGTGGGGTAGACAGTGGCACAGTGGTTGTCTCAGCTCTAACGTCCCAAGGCTACCCTATCCTGCAGATACTACTGTTTTCCAGGAGAAGCAGCCCACAGCCCATCTGTTCTCTGTTCACCCCCATCTCTCAGCTGGCCTGCCAGCCCTGGGGGAAAGATGGGGGAGAAAAGATGGCATCCTCCCCTTCCTGCAACTCCTTTTGGAATGGCCGGCATCAGTCTGAGGTTCCAGCTCAGTGCAGGGCCACCTCCACCTCTGCTCACAGCCCACAGCTGAGCAAGGGCACTTTGCCAAGAGCTGGGTCACTCTGGGCAATGGGTGGTGGCCCTCCACAGGTCAGGCCAGGCAAGGCCTCTTGTCTGGAGATGGCAGCATGGGTCAGGGCCAAAGGAAGAGACCGGAGGAAGGGTCTAGGAACCCCACGGTGCTTCTCCCTCAGAAATGGGAAACAGGTGTGACTGAAATGGCACAGACAGTCCCCAGTTTCTGCCATGCCCTTGCAGCCTCCTCCTGCCACCTGGCTGAAGGGGAAGCAGGCAGGGAGGGGTAGGAAGAGAGGGTCAAGCGCAGAGCCTGCCTGGCTAGGCACTCAATCTCGGAACCCAGCCAGAGTTTGCTGAGCACTTCTGAGTCAGGCGTGCCAGGGGCCATCTGTGTGCTATAGTGATCCGCTTGCCAGGCAAAGAGGTCCCACCTCAGAGGCAAGGATGCCTGTGCTGAAGAGGGGAGCACCCTGTCCATGGCTGCACAGCTGGGGAGCACAGCAGTTGTTTCCATGCTCATCCAGGTGGCAGGCCTTGGGGCCTTACCTGGATGGCAGGCACTAGGGTGAAGTAGCCAATGAGGATGATGCCCAGCTCCGTGGCCATGTTCTTCATGATGGACCAGCTCTCGCTGCTTAGGCCTGCAGAGGGCAGCAAGAGGGCACAGGGCAGCACGTGGCCACTCAGCGACATGACTCACACAACCTCAAGAGCCTCAGAGTGGCAGAGGCATGGGGAGGGCCCCCAGCCCTCTGAAGCAGCCATTCCACCAAAGCACCCCAACCCTCAGGCCCCTGCTAATGCCCAGACTCTAAGGGGCTGTCACCACCACACAGCTGCTACAGGGAACAGGTGTTCACAGCCTGGAGGGTGCAGGGGAGAGCTATAACCATCAGAAGGGGGAAGCAGCAGAGTGGAGATGAGAAAATCCACAAGGAAAGCCAAGTGCCACCCACTCCAGCCACATCCAACCTCCGCATGTGGTTCTTGTCTGGTCTGTATGGGCCAGCATGACAGTGTGCCCACCAGCCACATGGCAGAAGCACTCAGGGGGTGGAGGAGCTGGCTGCGTTCTTCCTCAAGCCCCTTCCTGTGGTGAGCCCTGATCCCATGCTATCACACTGTCACATGTCTAAGGCTCTGTGCTCCTACTGGGCAAGGACTATTTCGCCCCATGTCTTCCTAACTCCATATCCAGCACGGGGCCTGGCTTATCACAGAGGCTCACAGAGGTTTTCTGGATGAATGGACAGCTGCCTACAGTCCTGTTCCTCACAGACATAGGGTGACAGGAGGTGATGAGGAGGAAGACGCTCAAGTGACCAGACCTCCAAGGCCGCTTCTCCCTTTTCTCATTTTCCCCAAAACCCCAGATCCCCAGCTTCTACCAGCAGGGCCAAAGGGAGCTTTTCTGGCAGCCATGAAGGCAGCATCTCTGAAACGGCCAGACCCTGGGGCTTGGGCTAGTGTGCTGGAGTGAGGCAGTAAGAGAAAATACTAGGCACTAAAATCCCCAAACAGAAAGTCACCACCAAATACAAGCCCCACCCACACTGAAGTGCAGTGGCGTGATTACAGCTCACTGCAGCTTTGACCTCCCAGGCTCAAGCAATCCTCCCACCTCAGCCTCTTGAGTAGGTGCGACCACAGGTGCATGCCAGTATGCCCTGCTAATTTTTGTATCTTTTGTAGAGATGGGGTTTAACTATGTTACCCAGGCTGGTCTCGAACTCCTGGGCTCAAGTGATCCACCTGCCTCAGCCTCCCAAAGTGCTGAGATTACAGGTGTGAAGGTGTGAGCCATGGCACGCAGCCTGGTTTGCTTTCTTACTGACACATGAACCAGGACGAAGTACAGTCCAGTGGCCCCATGGCTCCCCAGGGCACACACTCAAGAGCTGCCAGGGCCCAGTGGCCCACTGCATATTATGCTGGAGGCAAGAGCAAGGGACATTTCAGGGGCTCTGTTTGCTCACAGAGCGTCAGCAGCAAGAGGAACAGGCCCCTCTCCAGCCCCTCCTGCAGCCCCCTGCCCAACTCTCCCACTGTGTTACCTTGGGCGATCCGCAGCTTCACCTCCAGGTCTACCGGGGTTGAGACCACGGACTTGGTGAGCACCAACACATTCTCTAACCCAATAACCACCACAAGGTAGGGGAAAATCTCGCTGGGGACAGAGAAGGAGAAGGTGAGGACAGTGCTGTGGTGGTTCCCAACAGACTTGGGCCCTCAGGAAGGCTATGGGGTTTCCAGCCTGTTACAGGGGCTGCTGAGTGACTCCCACAACCACTGGGCAGAAACCCTCCCCTGTCCACCTCACCCAACAAGGCCTGCATCTACACAGTGCTCGGCTTTCAGGCAGGCTCCAGAGCCTTGCGGAGGGGCCAGCAGCTGTCCTGTCTCTAGCCATCTGGCTCAGGGGGGCTGGGAGAGGCCCCTCAGGGAGAGCTGTGCAGCGCCACTGCTAGACCACACTTCTCCCTGCCCTTCCCAGGAGGACTGCTGGCTAAAGACAATGACTGCTGCCAAAACCCACGCCAGTAACTCTGGGTGGACCCATCACAGCTAAATACGCAAGGAGATGAAACCACCCTGAAGGCCCACTCACCTTTGTTGAGAAGCTGTGTGCAGAGAACAACTGTTCCTACAGAGAGCTCTACCAGCTATCTGAGCCCACCGTCCCACACTCCCCGCGGCAGAACCTACGAAAGTCTATGTGCGAGGAACGCCAGCTGAGTTATAACTTGCGGGACCTCTGCTTTGGAGCCGAAGGAAGGGAGGGCCCCTGTAGAGGGTACGGCAGACGGTATGGGAGGGCGGTGTTTAACACCATCAGGCTCAGGAAAGGGAGCAGGTATCTAAGAGCAAGGAAACTACCAGAAACAAAACACGACGTCGATTTTCATACGACCAGCCTGACGGTCCAAGGTGGGGGACAGGCCAATCCATAATCCATTAATAAAGATTGACAGACAGGAAGGTGGGCCTATCCAGAGCCAAGATCAAAGCCTGAGGACAAGCCAAGGGAAGGGCTTCCAGACTAAGGTTCAGAGAGGAGCGGCAAGGGGAAAGTAAACATCGGTGGAAAAGGCAACAAATTACAGTGTGCTCATATCTTCCAAAGAGCTTCCTCTAAAATGACCTATTTCATTAGGCATTTAAATGTTCTAATTACGAAAAAAAAGAAATGTTCTCTATCTCACACCTCCAGTGGCTTAAGCCATCAAGCTGCAGTGTGTGTGCGGTGTGTGTATATAGAATATATAAACACAGATGCACAAATCCGACTACACACATGCAATACATACTCATGTATACACAAACACACATACCAACACACACCCCATATATACACACCCAGCCCACAAATACACACTTCTGTACCTATGGACACTCACTATAGCTAGATATGCTATATACAAACACTAGTATGAATACAAGCCAGACAAAGAAGAGGAAGAAAATATACCTCTTAAATGTCAAAAACGACAATGTGAAGATGTGAGGTCACAGCAAACACCCAGTCCAGGGAAGGCCAAGTACCCAGAAGTGCAAGGCTCTCTGGCCTGAGCCCACCCTGTGGCCCAGTGGAGCCTGCTGGGGACCTACCCGCCATTGAGGGTGGGCGTCAGGCCGAAGAGTGTGCAGAGTCCCACAGACATGAGCAGCGAGCTGAGCACTGTGACCACGGCGGCCAGGGCCAGCCCCCACTTGGACTTGACCATGTCGATCTTCCCTGGAGGGCAGAGAGGGCACATCAGGGCAGCCCCTCCCACAGCCCCCGGCCCACAGGGGCTCTCGGGAGTAGGCTGCCCTGACAGTTGAGGAAGGGAAAGCTCCTGGTTTCACCAAAGGAAAGGGATAGGCACAAGTACTTCCCAGTGTCATGGACATAGTACACCTTTTAGGAACCCTAACCCAGGAAGGGGCTGAAAGTGAGAAGAGCCCCGGACCCACCCAAGCTCCTAAGACCCTGCTGGGGGATAAAGCCCTAGCTCTGACGACCACCAGGTGTGTTCTATCTCTCTACCCCAAGCCACCTCCAGAGGCAGGGAAGCAGGTGACATAGAAATGCCCGTTTAGCTTGGAGAAAGCTCCCGGTCTCCCTGCCATGAACCTACGTGTGGAGAAGTAGATGTAGGCAAACAAGATGATGTAGGTGGTCACAAGGGGGATGAGCTCAGCGACACCAATCTCCTCCTTGAAGTGCACGTGGACCAGGCTCTCCGCCCGAAGGCTGCAGTTGGGGCTGGGGTGCAGAAGCATCAGGCGGGCACGCAGGCTGCCCAGGAACCTGGTCAAGGAGTAGGGTGGGGGTAGATGGAAGTGTTGCTCTTGGTTCCGGGGACAAAGACAATCCTTGGACAGAGGGTCCATTAGGACCTCCCTCCTGCCCCTGTGTTGGAAGGGAACTTCTCTCTGGTGCCTGGGCTTCTCTGTAGTCTCCAGGGGTGCTGGGAAAATCACAGAGGGGCAAAGTTTTCTCAGGAGCCCCTCCTGCTCCTTTCTCAGCTTCCCTTTCCGGACCTACTCTACACTCACTTTTTATTTATTTTCCTATTTTATTTTTTGAGACAGAGTCTCGCTCTGTCGCCCAGGCTGGAGTGCAGTGGCGAGATCAGGGCTCACTGCAAGCTCCGCCTCCCAGGTTCACGCCATTCTCCTGCCTCAGCCTCCGGAGTAGCTGGGACTACAAGCACCCGCCACCTCGCCCAACTAATTTTTTGTATTTTTAGTAGAGACGGCGTTTCACTGTGTTAGCCAGGATGGTCTCGATCTCCTGACCTTGTGATCCGCCCGTCTCAGCCTCCCAGCGTCTGGGATTACAGGCGTGTGCCCCCCACGCCTGGCCTCCAACACTCTTGATTACCAAAGACCCAGGAGAGGTGATCAGAAGCACCTCGAGTGCTGTTGCCAGTTGGGGAGGTGCCTGCAGTGCCCCACTGGGAAGGACTCAGGCCATACAGGGCTCACTAGCAACCAGCTGGGGATGCCTGCCCTAGGCTCAGGAGAGACCAGAGGAGGCACCAGGACACTGAGACTGCCAGCCCTGCCTTAGTCCCCTATGCTTAACCAGCTGTCAGGTCATCCCCATTAAAATGTGGTAGACAGTATCATCTAGTGTAAGTGATGCAAACATTTCAACAGGAGGCCTGGAAACTCTCCAAGTTTCCAGCGGGGCATTCAGAACACTCTAACCAGAAGAGGGACTACTCAAAGCCTCATGTCACCCAGCAGACCAGTCAAGAGCCCAGGGTGCTGTCAATCTTACTTGGCATGGTAGCGCTGGAAGACCAGGGTGATGGTGTAGGAGACCATCCTCTTCCTGGTGTAGAGGCTCACCCCGCTGTACTTCCCGGGAACACCAAACAACAAGTCTGCAAGTAGAAACCAGCAGGTACTGACAAAGAAATGACAGCTACCGCAGAGCCACCAAGGACCCCTTTTTCACCCCCACCCTGGGAACAAAGGGTAAACCCTTATCTGCCTAAGTACACATCAAAAAGACAGTGACCAATGGGCACCCTTGCAGGTCTGAAGGGAACTTGTACTGCGGCTACCTTTGAGTGTGGCTGAAGTCTGCAGGGTTTTAGGCTCGTGCTGGTGGATGGTCCCAATGATGTCAGGATCAGCATGGAAGCGTTCCCGGTCATTCTGCCAGAAATTCCCAGGGGACAGCAGCAGGCATCCATGCTCAGGGAGTAGGTCCCTGAGCTTCCTGAGGCCTGGCAGCAGGTCGGTCACTTGCAGACACAACTCCTCCAAGCTCCTGGTCCCAGAGCTGCACAGGAGACAGGACAAGGAACCTGCTGTGTCTGCCACCACAGGGCAGATCTGCGGTACTTAGGGGACGTCCTCTGTCTGTTCTTCAATACCCCATATTTGCTCTCTAGTAACGCCAAAGAGCCTGACCACTAGGGCAGCAGGGGAAAGTACTTCCAGGTGGCCAATAACCTAACCATGTGGCTGTCTGACTTCAAGTGCATCTGAGGCCCAAAAGCCCATCAGCTCTGAGGACAGGCAAGTGTACTATGAGAGCATGCACAATCCCGCCCACTAAAACACCCTGGCCAGTTCAGTGGATGAGGAGGGACGGGGGTAAATCTGGGGCTTCATTTAGTTCACCAAAATATCTGTCAACGCCACTAGCTAACTAAAACCTGGCAGTGATGCAGCTTGCCAATTACACACATTGTATGCCGAGCCAGCATAACCCAGGGACCCACTGACAGGCAGGGGAGCACAACCTGGGCTGGGGCTTCAGAAGGTACCCCCCGGTAGAGCTTGCTTCTCGTCGGCAGAGACACCACCATTACATTCACACCATAACCCACAGGCAGGAGGCCATGCAGGTCATGAGTCAGCTCAGTGGACACTGACTCCATCTGAGATGTAAGGATGAGACTCAGGGCTATGTGTGTGCCATCTGCATAGGTGTAAGGGGAATGCAGCCACTGTGGACCCTCAAGGATGCTGAGAAATTCAAGGCTGGCTCACCCTCCACCCTTCTTGCTTGTTCTATCTCTGCAGAGCTGACTGGCTCACTGGAGTTACACTGAGGACTGTAACTCTCCCTTCAGTACAGAATGGGATTCAGGGAGGCAAGGGTCCCTGAGGGGGTACCTGTCTCTCAGCACGTGGTTCCGGATCTCCTCCACCAGTTGGAATGCCCGGGACAAAGGTGAACGAAATACATCTACTGCCAGGAGGTTCTTGTGCCAGGGAAACACTGAGGATTTCACAAATATCTGCTGGACATAAGCCACCGGGGCACCCACATACTGCAGAAGAAATGAGGGAGGGCAGAAAGGGCAGCTGAGCACAGGAGGAAGGAACACGGTCCAATTCAAGGGATTTAATGGGCATTGGAAACCATGCCCCACAGAGTTAAAGAAACCAATGACTAACACAAGTTCTTGAGTTTGCAGGATGGTAGATAAGAAAAGAAACAATTTGCTGAAACCCAGAAACTCTCTCCGCTTATGAGATAAAAGAACTGGCTGAAATAAGCTGGAACCAAGATGGCCGACTGGAGTTGTGCAGAATGACCCTGCCGCCATCACAGCCTGAATTTCCACTGCATGTTTCATACTGACTTCCCTGGAATTTGCACATGAGACACATGAGGTGGCATCAAGAGATAACTGGGCATGCTCAAGGACTTTCCAGAAATCCCCCTTCCTTCCACCAATCATCTGCTAATCCTAGTATCCACCCTCTAAACCTTTTCTAATAAAATTACTGCCTTAAAGCCAGCACAGGGAGACAGATGTGAGCTGGACTCCTGTCTCCTAGGGAGTCAACCTTCAATATAAAGCTTTCTTTTCCCCAAATCTCAGTGTCATAAGTATTGGCTTCTAGCACATTGGGCAGCGAGCCTCTTTTGCTCAATAACACATCTACTATGGGCAAAGCGTATGTGGGACCAGGTGTAGGCAAACTATGGCCTGTAGGCCAAATCAGGGCCCATGCCTGTTTTTCTTTTTGAGACAGGGTCTTGCTCTGTTGCCCAATCGTGGCTCACTGCAACCTCAATCTCCCAGGGTCAAGAGATCCTCCCACCTCAGCACCCCCACCCACCAAGTAGCTGAGACTAGAGGTGTGCACCACCATGCCTAATTTTCAAAAATGTTTTGTAGGGACAGGGTATTACTATGTTGCCAGGCTGGTCACGAACTCCTGGGCTCAAGCGATCCTCCCATCTTGGCCTCCCAAAGTGCCACACCTGGCTAACTTCTTTATTTTCTGTAGAGATGGGGTCTCACTATGTTGCCCAGGCTGGTTAGTGCCTGTTTTTCCACCTCCAATTTTTACTGAAGCACAGCCACACCCCTACCATTACTATTGTCTATGGCTGCAACAGAGGCCGTCTGGCCCGCAAAGCCTAAATGCTTACTATCTAGCCCTTTATGGAACATGTCTGCTGACCGCACTATAGACTCCACACTCCCCAAAGCATGTAGCCTGTCTTACTGATCCAGGTTTCGTCACTTGCAGCCGAGTAGCGGGTTTTGAAGATCAAAGGACCCAATTTTAAATCACAGCTTTCCAAACATATGACCTTGGAAACACTTTTGACATCTCTGGATTTCAATTTCCTCACTGTGAAAGAGGAACGACGACATTCACCCTGCAGCATCAAGATGTATGCACACACCACACACGCATACACACAGTGTCTGAGAGATTAGCAGAAATATCAGTAATGAACAATCAGGCACTTCACTTCATCCGACCCTCACAACAGCCTGATGAGAAGCAAGGAGAGGCTCAGGCATCGTGCCCGCCTAGAGCTTCACACTCCAGGCAGAGTGGTGCAAGGACTCAAACCAAGGTTCCCTCACTAAATATCACACACTTTTCTCACTAGAATCTGCCATCTACCCTTCAAGAGCTTAACAGGGATGTAAATGACAAGCATGTTCACACATGCAACCCTCAGTGACAGGCATGTCACGGAGCACCCCAAAACATGCTGGGTCAGCCATGGCAAGATTACGGCCCAGGAGAAGCTAAATGGAGCCATAAAGTTAGAAAAGAACAGGTAGGAGAGGGGCAGGAGGGAATGTGAGTTGCAAGGGATGCTGAGAGCACAGAAGGCACCAAGGAAACCTGTCAGGGGATAACAGAAATTATGAGGAAGATGACAAGCAGGCTTAGACTGAAGCCTGACTAAGCTGTCAGAATTTTAATCAATTGACAAAGTGAAGCCCAGTGTCTCTGAGGTGAAGGGCAACCTGATGAAAGCCGTGCTCTGGAAAGACTCCCCTGGAGGTGGTGACAACTGGAGACAAGGAAAGACGGTCCTAGACAGTGGTGTACTGCGAGCTATGGACTGAAGGGGGCAGGGCCCAGCCCAGCTGAGGGATGAGGGGCTGTCCCCACGCCTGGGCTGCAGTCAGGAACTCCAAGGGGCATGTGTGTGGATGAAGGGGAGGTCACAGGGCCACTCACCGACGCAGTACTCCAGGTTACAGCATAGGCAAGGGCCAAGATGCTGAGCAAGCAGAGCAAGTTAATGCCTCCTGGGACCCTGGGCACAAAGGAACCAGAGGCAACCGTCTGAGCCTTGTGAACTTGATGTGGCTGTGCCTTAGTGAGGGCTCTGGGGACAAAAGGCCTCGTCCACTTTGTCTTCTGTACCACACTCAGCCACTAAAAGCTGCTGGGAGGTACAGAGGCACCTGGATGGAGCTGGCCACCACAGGCTGTGACCAGAAGCTCACACAGGCCTGAGCAGGGAAGGAGCACTAACCTGGTAAGGAAGAGGTGGGCACGGCCCACACTCACTGTGCTGAGCTCCCACAGTCTCCACTTAATATTCAAGAGAGAAATGGACATAGAAACACTGGTATCTTGAGTGGGTGATGGAGGAAGTAAGGGCCAGCGGGGTCCAGATGCCCCTAGGCAAAAGACTCTTAACAGTGAGAGGCTGTGGCAGGCAGCCTTCTAACACAGTCCCCAGCAGTCCACACCTCCTGGTGCTCATGCCCTTGTGTAATCCCATCCCCTTAAGAGTGGGCTGGACCTAATGATCTGCCTCTGACAAACAAATACAGCCACAGCAACAAGAAATCACTCTTCCAATTAGGTTACAAAAGACTATGACTCCTTCTCCCACCCTGGCCCCGTTCTTTTGGGAGCCACCACTCTGATGAAACCAGCCACCACACTGCGAGCTGCTCAGGGAAGGCCTATGTGGCAAGGAATTGAGAGAGGCCTTCAGCCAACGCACAGTGAGGAACTGAGATCCTCAGCCCAACAGCCTGTAAGGAGCCTACCTTTAAGTGGGCTTGGACGGGGGTCCTCCCCGAGTTGACCTTTGAGATGGCAGCAGCCTTGGCTGACGGTTCTATTGTAGTCTTGTGAGAGACCCTGAGCTAAAGGACCCAGATAAGAAAACCATGGCTCAGAGAGATAAAATGAAGTGTCCGAGGTCACACAGTTGATAGGCAACAGAGCCAGGACTGAAACTCAGAGCTGGGTAGCTCTGAAGAATGTGAGTCTCATGGAGAACAACATGCAGAAGGAAAGGCCTAGCACAAGCAGCGTGGGAGAGGAGCTGAGGTTCTGGGGGCCCTGGAGTCTCCAGCCACCATAGTTCAGAGCATGAGGCTCCCACCCAGAGCTTCCTGGAAACCCTGTGTCCACGCTCACACAGCCACCATAAACACTGCAATGTTGGCCGTAGAAGTCTGGCATGCAACAAGTCCAGCCACCGCTGTGGACCTGCCAGCTGGTCTTGGTGTGAGGCTCAAGTTTTCACAATGAGCCAGTCTTGGGGACCCAGGCAATGCTGGAGACCTCAGGTTTTTGAAAAACAGAATCCTTCCTTTCTATTTAGATAGAGCAACCTAGAGCTCCAGGTATTTTACCTTCACACTGGTGCACCCGTGGGCTCCCTCAGAACAGGATGTGGAGGACTCCTGCCACTCAGCTCTTCCTACAGAAAAGACCTCCTGATCCTTGCCCTCCAACCCTGGTGGGCAAGGGCTATGGTGGGAAGAGCAGGCTCAGGAGACCTGCCTGAGTTCCAATCCCAGTGCCACCACTCCCTGGCTGTGTCCCTTGGATGATGGTCTCTATACTCTCCAAGCCTTGTCCCTTACTGAGGGAAATGAGAATAAAACCTCAGACCTCACTAGAGCACCGTGAGGACCAAACAAAACAACTCCTGGGAACCATCTAGATCTAGCAAAGTATCTGAAAATGTATTCGTTATATCATTTCTATTATCCCCTAAAACTATGAAAACTGGAGTTGGTGTCCCATGCACAATCATCTCAGTCTACAAGTTTCTCCAAATTCAATACGACGGGTCTCCTTATCACCACTGTCATCGAGTCATTGCCTCTAAGGGAATGGCTTCCCAATGCCTACGGAATTAAAAGTTTAAACTTCACAGGCCAGGAGATTCAAGTTGGTTCCACCTACCATGCTCCAAGAAAAACTGCAGACTCACTGTCTCCTAAATAAGCCACGCTGTTTCTTTACTCAACAAGAAACCTTTCTTGAGCATCTACTCTGTGTAAAACACTGGAGTATATAAACTTGAAGGAAACATGACTCCAACGGGGTCGTCATGTAGAACACAGAGAAGAAGCAGAGGACACAATGCAAGAGCTGGGGAAGGCTTCCTGGAGCTTCACGGAGCTGAGGGATAAAGCCTAAGGAGGGTACTCCTGGTGCACACCACAGGGCAGTCCAAGCACACGAATCTTCATTCTCCCCTCTGTTTGACCAGCCAGACTTGATCAATGACAATGATGGCAATGGCGACAGCCACAAACACTGCTGAATGCAAGCGACGGGCCAGGCACTGTGCTAAACCCTTGCATTCTTTCGCTTAATCATATGAATTACAGTGTATAATGTAGGTATAATTATCCCATTTTATGGATGTAGAAACTAAGGTACAAGGTGATAGTAACTTGCCCAAGGTCACAAAGCTGGAAAACGTAGTCTCTACTGTTTCTGCTTTGTTCCTCTCTTCCTCTGGTAAAAACATCCCTCTGCCCAGAGAGAACCGCCCTTCCCCAAGAGTGGCCACAGAGGCCAATGGTCACAGTGACGACACAGGGTAAGCCTAACTCTGAGCACAAAGACATGGCAGAACTGACTGGAGTCCTTTCTGGAGGACACATAAAGGTTTAACTGTAGGGTGCAGCCATCAATCTCATTGTGGAGAAGCACCTAGCAAAAGGGGAGGAGGAGGGCTACATAAAAAGAGAGCCATCTCCAACAGAGAGAAAAATCCACAATTCAACAAAAAGAAGTCAAACAACTCAAAATGGGGACATCTGAACACACACATCACAAAGGAAGACAGGCAAATACAATAAGCACTTGAAAAAGGGACTAAGGTCATTAGTCATCTGGGAAATGAAAATTCACATCACAATCACAATGAGATTTCTCTATATTAGAATATGGCTTTTAAAAAAATCCAAACAACTGAATACACCAAGAACTTTACAGCACAAAGACTGAACCTTAATGTATGGGAATTTTTCAATAATTTAGAAGGCCAAGGTATATAAAAAGAAGGACATTTCATCTCTGTAGTCCTCATTCTGAAAACCAAAGTCCACAGTGAAATTCTTAACCAAAGTCCAAAGTATATTCAGATTTTCTCAGGTTTTTGCCTAATGTCCTTTTTCTTTTCCAGGATCCCATCCAGGAAACCACGTTACGTTTAGCTGTAGTGTCTCCTGAGGCTTCTTGTAGCTTGTGACAGTTTCTCAGACTTCTCTTGCTTTTGATGATATTGACAGCTCGAGGGGTACTGGTCAGGCATTTTGTAGGGTGTCCCTCAACTAGGATTTGTCTGATGTTTTACTCATGATTGGACTGGGGCTATGGGTTTGGGGGAGGAAGATCAGCAGTAAAATGTCCTCCTCCTCACATACCAAGGGCACAATCAATCATTGTGATTTATCACTGCTGCTTTAACCCCAATCACTTACTGTAGGAGGTGTCTATCAGGCTTCTCCACTGTAAAGTTACTTTTTCTCACAATCACACTGTCCTCTTTGAAAGAAAGTCATCAGGCATAGTCCACACTTTAGGATACATTACTTAGAATTATTTTGCCCAGGAAATTTGTCTATTGTCATCCATTCATTTATTTATATTTATTCAAGCATATGGACTCAGGAGGGACTCACAAAGAATTATTTTATATTTTGGGTTATAATTCAATACTGGTTTATTTTGTTGCAAAAATTGCTTTAGGCCAGGCACGGTGGCTCACGCATGTAATCCCAGCACTTTGGGAGGCTGAGGCAGACGGATCACAGGGTGAGGTGATGGAGACCATCCTGGCCAACATGGTGAAACCCTGTCTCTACTAAAACACAAAAAATTAGCCGGGCGTGGTGGCGTGTACCTGTAGTTCCAGCTACTCGGGAGGCTGAGGCAGGGGAATCACTTGAACCCGGGAAGCGGAGGTTCCAGTGAGCTGAGATCGCGCCACTGCACTCCAGCCTGGGTGACAGAGCAAGACTCTGTCTCAAAAAAAGAAAAGAAAAAGAAAAAGAAAAAAAATTGCTCTAGCACTGACCACTGGGAGCTCTTTCAATTTGCCCCCTTATGTCTCTTTGACATACACTATATTCATTTCAAACTTTGAAAAATATTTGTCTTCTCTTCCCAAACAGTATAGGATCTCCTCAAGGGCAGTAAGCCTCTATCTGTCCCCACATCATTCCACACCACGCACATGCAACGAACGAGTGCTGAACCGAGCAATGAGCAGAGCAGGGAGGGAAGTTTTGGCTCCTTGGTATAGGCAGCAGATGCCTGCAATGTGCTGTCTACTGCCCGAGTCTCCTATTTTCCCTTTTATTTTTTATTTTTAAAAATTTTTTTAGAGACAAGGTCTCACTCTGTTGCCCCAGCTAGACTGCAATGGTATGATCATGGCTCACTGCAGCCTTGAAATGCTGGGCTCAAGTGATCCTCCTACCTCAGCACTGGGATTACAGGTATGCAACACTGCACCCAGCCCTGTTGTCCCTTTGGAAACCATCCTCTCTCATTCCCAGCGAGGTGCTGATGACAACAATGAAATACCTGCCTTTAGCCATAGGGCTTGGGAAGGGGACAGGCAGGTAACCTTATTCATAGCCAACTGGGCTCCCTTTCATCTTCCATTGGATTGAATGATGCAAAAACATAGGGCTGAATCTGCTAGGGCCACTGTTGGGAAGACCAAGAGTGAAGCTGACCCAGAGAGGACAAAGTCAAGAGATGGATTCCTTTTGAGGCTCAAACTATATTGTACTTAAGTCAGCCCTGCACCTGGCTGAGTTATATGAACCAAAAACTCCCTTTCACTTACTCTGATTTGGGTTGAATTTTCTGTTCTTCATAACTAAAACAGTCCTTACCACCCACTTCAGTATCGCTGGCCTGTATCTTTATCAAGGACAGTCAATGGAGGTGAGATAACTGACCACTGAGCTGTGTGACACCAAGTGACTGCACTGGGCCCAAGTCTCCTTTTCAATCCTGCAGGGGATAAGGGCTCCAATCAGAGAGAGAGAAAATGGACAATCCTCCTGATTCCAGAGCCCTCCTGTTACTCTGCACCAACACTTTCTGTCATCATCTCATCATTCAAAGAGCTCACAAACACTACACACCCCTTACAACCTCATCATTAAACATCTACTCCACACCAATGGGCCAAATGAACTCTTCTAGTCAGGAAACACAAATACTCCCTTATGTGCTAAAATTGAATTAAAAGGTTAATGAAGGCTGAACACAATGGCTCATGCCTGTAATCCCAGCACTTTGGGAGGCTGAGGCAGGCGGATCACCTGAGGTCATGAGTTTGAGACCAGCCTGGCCAACACGGTGAAACCCCGTCCCTACTAAAAACACAAAAATTAGCCAGGTGTGGTGGCAACATGCCTGTAGTCCCAGGTACTCGGGAGGCTGAGGCGGGAGAATCGCTTTCAACCCAGGAGACAGAGGTTCCAGTGAGCTGAGATCACACCACTGCACTCCACCCTGGGCAACAGAGTGAGACTCCATCTCAAAACAATAAAAATAAAATGGTTAATGAAGGTAAAAGGTTTAACCAAGAAGGTCCCATAATGAGCCAGTGAGCCAATGGCCAACCAGGGCCATAAAGCCACAAAACTGGTTTCACCACAAAACTGGTTTCAGCCAGCATCAGACCATGCACCCTTTGACCTTCATAGGCAGAGCCCCATGAAGCCAGGGTTGTGCACTCCACACTGATACCATGTATAGTTGTGCCACAGACCGATCTTACTAGATATGCCTCTATTTCAGCCACAGAGTCAAGTTCATAACAAGTTACCTGACTACTACGTTAACCAAAAAGGAAATGGGAATATGCTATGACTGTCAGAGAGAAGCGGGAGGGGAGCTCTGTTCACGGAGCTTTGGTTTTCCTCAACAACAGATTCAGCAAGTACAGCACCAATCCGGGGACCACAGAACACCACAGGAAGAAAGGGCACTTTGTCCATACCTGACAGGCAAAAGGTACAGAGATGAGCTAGTCAAGCTTCAATGAGCTCTAAATAATGAGTGCGGTGTGATGGTGAGTTAGGTCCCTTGACTGAGTCCCTCAACTGAAGACCTTTTTTCTCATTTATATCAGTGCTCGGCCCAGAGACAGTCAACTGAAAACAGTACAGTCCAGAAGGAACAGAGGGCTGGGGTCAGGAGACCTAGAATTCCAAACTAAATAACTGGCCGGGCGCAGTGGCTCATGCCTGTAATCTCAGCACTTTGGGAGGCTAAGGTGGGCAGACCACCTGAGGGCAGGAATTCGAGACCAGCCTGGCCAACATGGTGAAACCCCATCTCTAATAAAAATACAAAATTAGTTGGGCGTGGTGGCGCACACCTATAGTCCCAGCTATTCGGGAGGCTGAGGCAGGAGAATCACTTGAACCCAGGAGGCAGAGGTTGCAGTGAGCTGAGATCACACTACTGCACTCCAGCCTGGGCAACAGAGCAAGACTAAAATAAAAAAATTTTTAAATTAAAGAAATAAATAAGTAACTGAGGCACTTAATCATTCTGAGCCCCAGCTTCCTTACCTGGAAAAGAGATTTAGAATCTGTACTTTTTGGATTGTGAGGATAAAACAGGACCTGACAGATCTGAAAAAATTAGGTGCACGATACAAATACTAGATAGCACTGGAAGTCTATGTCAGACCACTCTCAGGGATGTGCAATTGTTCTGACTGCCCAGGGACAAGAAGGAGACAGCCTGTGTGTCTGCCAGGATACTGCCGCACACCCATGCAGCATGTGTGAGCAACTCAGGTTATGAACCCAGACCCGGCTGGCCACAGCTAGAACAAACACAGATCTCAGTTTTACTATAATAGTTATGCTGGCCGGGCGCGGTGGCTCACGCCTGTAATCCCAGCACTTTGGGAGGCTGAGGCGGGCGGATCACAAGGTCAGGAGATCGAGACCACGGTGAAACCCCGTCTCTACTAAAAATACAAAAAATTAGCTGGGCGCGGTTGTGGGCGCCTGTAGTCCCAGCTACTCGGGAGGCTGAGGCAGGAGAATGGCGGGAACCCGGGAGGCGGAGCTTGCAGTGAGCCGAGATCGCGCCACTGCACTCCAGCCTGGGCGACACAGCAAGACTCCGTCTCAAAAAAAAAAAAAAAAAAAAAAAAAAAAAAAATAGTTATGCTTTGGCATCATTTGGTGTTTCCTTTCAAAAAAAGTTACTCAATAAATGTATAAACTAGCCAGGCACAGTGGCTCACACCTGTAATCGTAGTACTTTGGGAGGCTGAGATGGGTGTAATCACCTGAGGTCAGGAGTTCAAGACCAGCCTGGCCAACAAGATGAAACCCCGTCTCTACTAAAATTACAAAAATTGGCTGGGCATGGTGGCGGGTGCCTGTAATTCCAGCTACTCGGGCGGCTGAGGCAGTAGAATTACTTGAACCCTGGAGGTGGAGATTGCAGTGAGCCAAGATTATGCCACTGCACTACAGCCTGGAGCAAAACTCCATCTCAAAAAAAAAAAAATGTATAAACTAAGTATCTATATGGTACACTGATAAAGCTGTTAAAGTACATGAATTCACAAATCAGAAGCTAACCAACCTCAATCTCACTGGCAGATCCCTGCCTCAGCCAATCTCCACCCAATGCTCTGTGCTGGCCTCAGGAACATGCCGAGTACCCACCCACTCAGGCTGCTCCGTAGGCTCTCCTTGTTTGCGGTCAGAGTCCACAGGCGGGGGCGAGTAATCCTTTACAGGGGTGGTGAATTCCACAGGTCCTGTTCCTGGCAAGGGGAGTTTCAGCAGTGGGTAGCTGGGATGAACAAAAAGGAGAAAAGGTTAGACACTATGAGAGGCAGTCCTCTCTCAGCAGTGACACAGGAGCCACTGGAGTTAATAACTAAATTCTGTTAGGACTGTACAAATGTGCAAAATATTAGAATCACAAAATTGCAAAGCCAAAACTCAGAAGTCATCTAGATTAGAATTTTTCTTTCTTTCTTTTTTTTTTTTTTTGAGACGGAGTCTTGCTCTGTCGCCCGGGCTGGAGTGCAGTGGCTGGATCTCAGCTCACTGCAAGCTCCGCCTTCCGGGTTCACGCCATTCTCCTGCCTCAGCCTCCCGAGTAGCTGGGACTACAGGTGCCCGCCACCTCGCCCGGCTAGTTTTTTGTAGTTTTTAGTAGAGACGGGGTTTCACCGTGTTAGCCAGGGTGGTCTCGATCTCCTGACCTCGTGATCCGCCCGTCTCGGCCTCCCAAAGTGCTGGGATTACAGGCTTGAGCCACTGCGCCCCAGTGAATTTTTCAAACTTATTTTAGTCACATAAACCTTACAGAGAAGCCCAACTGGTAAAACAGACTGTTCTGTTAAATGTTTTCAGGCTGTATAAGCTAAGTATGTATAAGTATACTTAGTTATAACATTATATATAACATTAATATATATAAACATATACACACACACACACACACACACATACACACACACAAATAGATAGATAGGCGCCCGCCACTACACCCAGCTAATTTTTGTATTTTCAGTGGAGACGGGGTTTCGTCATGTTGGCCAGGCTGGTCTTGAACTCCTGACCTCAGGTGATCCACCCACCTCAGCCTCCCAAAGTGCTGCGATTGCAGGCGTGAGCAACCATGCCTGGCTAGTTTATACATTTAATGAGTAACTTTTACTGAAAGGAAACACCAACATTAACACCAACATGTTATAATATATAACACTATGTATATCTTTTCAGGCTGGGCGCAGTGGGTTATGCCTGTAACCGCAGCACTTTGGGAGGCCCAGGCTGGAGGGTTGCTTGAGCCCAGAAGTTTGAGACCAGCCTAGACAACATAGTGAGACCTCCTCTCTACAGAAAATAAAAAAAATTAGCCAGGCATGGCAGTATGAGCCTGTGGTCCCAGCTACTCAGGAGGCTGAGGGGGGAGGACTGTTTAAGCCTAGCGGTAGAGGCTGCTGTGAGCCATGATTACACCACTGCACTCCAGCCTGGGCAACATAAGACCCCTGTCTCTGAAAGAAAAAAGTTTTCAGAGACTTAATAAAGGCAAGATGCTAAACACAAACAAAAAAATCACCTTGCCAAATCAGACATAAGGGAACAATAAAAAACAAAATTGGGGGTACCTTTAAAAATCCAGGATTCCAATTCGGATAGCTAAGCAACTGTTCCACTTGAAGGGACAGACCATGAAAATTCTGTGTAATTTACTAAGGATGTGGTTTATACTAGGATCATGAGGAAAGTAAGTTAATGGACCCAATATATGCAAAGGAAAAGCCCTGACCTTGCATCAAAAAGTTGGCAAATGAGCCGGGTGCAATGGCTCAAGCCTGTCATCCCAACACTCTGGGAGAGGCCAAGTAGGCGGATCATTGGAGCTCAGGAGTTTGAGATCAGACTGAGCAACACAGTGAAATCCCATCTCTACCAAAAACACAAAAAATTAGTGGGGTGTGGTGGTGTGCACCTGTGGTCCCAGCTACTGGCTGAGGCAGGAGGATCATTTGACCCTGGGAGGTGGAGGCTGCAGTGAGCTGAGGTCATGCCACTACACTCTAGCCTACGTAACACGGTGAGACCCCATCTCAAGTGAAAAAAAAGAAAAAAGAAAAAGTTGGCAAATAGATGTACATTTTGTTTCACATCTCACTTTCTTAAAATTTAAAAATAACTTCTATATAGTACAATGTACAGATCTTAAGTATAAAGTGCAGTAAGTTTTTACATGTGTGTATCTGTGTAACTACCATCTAGATCAAGCTACAGAACATTTCCGGAGTCTCAGAAGGCAGCCTTGTTCCCACTCCCAGTCAACAGCACACTGCCCCAACCACCAAAGGTAACTATTGGAATCTCTATCACCGGCCGGGCGCGGTGGCTCAAGCCTGTAATCCCAGCACTTTGGGAGGCCGAGACGGGCGGATCACAAGGTCAGGAGATCGAGACCATCCTGGCTAACACGGCGAAACCCCGTCTCTACTAAAAACACAAAAAATTAGCCGGGCGAGGTGGCGGCGCCTGTGGTCCCAGCTACTCGGGAGGCTGAGGCAGGAGAATGGCGGGAACCCGGGAGGCGGAGCTTGCAGTGAGCTGAGATCTGGCCACTGCACTCCAGCCTGGGCGACAGAGCGAGACTCCGTCTCAAAAAAAAAAAAAAAAAAAAAAAAAAAAAAAAGAATCTCCATAAATTAGTTTTACCTATTTTTGAATGTCATATAAATGAAATCATCCATTCTACTTATATACTCTTTTGTGACTGACTGCTTTCACTCAAATTCTATCTGCTAGATTCCTCCACACTGGTGCATACAGCAGATCATTCCTTTTTGGATACATACTGTTCCACTAATGAATAAAGTATAGTGCATTTGTCTATTCCACTGGTTGAGGAACATTTGGCTGTTTCTGGTTTGAGCTATTAAGAGTAAAGTTGGGCCAGGCGCAGTGGCTCACACCTGTAATACCAGCACTTTGGGAGGCCGAGGCGGGTGGATCACCTGAGATTGGGAGTTTGAGACCAGCCTGACCAACAGGGAGAAACCCTGTCTCTACTAAAAATACAAAATTAGCCCGGTGTGGTGGCGCATGCCTGTAATCCCAGCTACTCAGGAGGCTGAGGCAGGAGAATCACTTGAACACGGGAGGCGGAGGTTGCGGTGAGCTGAGATGGCACCATTGCACTCTAGCCTGGGCAACAAGAGCAAAACTCCATCTCAAAAAAAAAAAGAATAAAGTTGGCCAGGCCGGGTGGCTCATGCCTGTAATCCCAGCACTTTGGGAGGCCAAGGCAGAAGGATTTCTTGAGCCCAGGAGTTTGAGACCAGCCTGGGCAACATGGTGAAACCCCATCCCTACAAAAAAAAAAAAAAATATGGCCGGGTGCAGTGGCTCACGCCTGTAATCCCACCACTTTGGGAGGCCGAGGTGGGCGGATCACAAGGTCAGGAGATCAAGACCATCCTGGCCAACACGGTGAAACCCTGTCTCTACTAAAAAGACAAAAAATTAGCCGGGCGTGGTGGCGGGCGCCTGTAGTCTCAGCCACTTGGGAGGCTGAGGCAGGAGAATGGGGTGAACCTGGGAAGTGGAGTGTTCAGTGAGCCAAGATCGCGCCACTGCACTCCAGCCTGGGCGACAGAGCAAAATTCCGTCTCAGAAAAAAAAAAAAATACAAAAGTTAGCCAAGCATAGTGGTGCACACCTGTAGTCCCAGCTACTCAGGAGGCTTAAGTGGGAGGATTGCTTGAGCCGGGAGGCTGAGGCTGCAGTGAGCCATGATCATGCCACTGCATTCCAGCCTAGGTGACAGAGTGAGACCCTGTCTCAAAAAAAAAAAAAAAAAAAAAAAACATTTTGGGCTGGATAATTTTTTTAATTAAAAAAAAAGAAAGAGCCGGGCACGGTGGCTCACGCCTGTAATCCCAGCACTTTGGGAGGCCGAGGCAGGAGGATCACGAGGTCAGGAGATCGAGACCATCCTGGCTAACACAGTGAAACCCCGTCTCTACTAAAAATGCAAAAAATTAGCTGGGCGAGGTGGCGGGCGCCTGTAGTCCCAGCTACTCGGGAGGCTGAGGCAGGAGAATGGCGTGAACCCGGGAGGCGGAGCTTGCAGTGAGCCGAGATTGCGCTACTGCACTCCAGCCTGGGCAACAGAGCGAGACTCCGTCTCAAAAAAAAAAAAAAAAAAAAAAGAAAGAAAAAAGACTAAAACTATTATCTTTTATTGGGTTTTGGTAGTCCCATAAGCACTTATTTCTGTTGGGTATATTCCTAGGATGAAATGGCTGGGTATGGAGTTATATGCATGTTTAGCTTAGTAGATGACACCAAACGGTTTTCCATAGCAGTTGTACAAATTTATGTTCCCACTATCACCAGTGTAATAGGAGTTTCAGTTTCTTCAAATCCTTGTCACCTCTTGATATTGTCAGTCCAATTAATGTTAACCATTTAGAGGAAGAGACAGTGGTATCTCAGCATGGTTTTAATGTACATTTTCCTGATAAGAAACAATTTAAAAAATTATTTCAGACTATACTCCAAAACAGGTATAGTCTAAATATAGAACAAAAACTGGCCATACTCTGTGATTACTATGCACATGCTGTAGTTTACTACTGGCCACTTGGATATAGCCTCTTTTGTGAAACGCCTCTTCAAGTCTTTTGACAATACCATGTTTTAAATAATTTAAATACATTTATTATGTTAATTACAGAAAACAATTACACAATCTCCTTACCTTCATGAAAATCAATTTTTACTTTTCTCTGGCTTTTCCATCTTTACCTACACTCAAAAACCATGTATTAAGTATGTATTATATGCTGGGCACTGGGGATATAAAAGATAACACTACGGTCTGCCTCCAAGATGCTCTAAGTAGGAAGAGAGAAACAACTGCAAGAGAATGTGATCAGAATTCATTTAGGGCTGCTCTGCCTATGAAGTAGCCATTCTTTATTCCTTTACTTTTCTAATAAACTTGCTTCCACTTAAAAAAAATTAATTTAGGCCAGGCACGGTGGCTCACACCTGAAATCCCAGCACTTTGGGAGGCCAAGGTGGGTGGGTCACATGAGGTCAGGAGTTCAAGACCAGCCTGGCCAACATGGTGAAAGCCCGTCTTTATTAAAAATACAAAAATTGGCCAGATGCAGTGGCACACACCTGTAATCCTAGCTACTCGGGCGGCTGAGGCAGGAGAATCACTTGAACCCGGAAGGTGGAGGCTGCAGTGAGCTGAGATCGTGCCATGCCAGTGCACTCTAGCCTGGGCAACAGAGAGAGACCCTGTCTCAAAAAAAATGTAGGCTGTGGCTACAGCATTTGCATAGTAATCACAGAGTATGGTCAGTTTTTGTTCTATATTTAGACTATACATGTTTTGGAGTCTGCTTGTGCTTTCTGGCTGTGAAGGTAGAAGACTAGGAAGACAGTGAATAATAACAATGAAATACTCTTACATGATATGTAATATGTGCCAGGCACTATTCTAAGCACTTGACATGTACAGATATGCCTTAACTTATGATGGGGTTATGTCCTGATAACACTGTTGTAAACTGAAAATAAATTTTTTTTTTTTTTTTGAGACGGAGTCTCGCTCTGCCGCCCAGGCTGGAGTGCAGTGGCCGGATCTCAGCTCACTGCAAGCTCCGCCTCCCGGGTTCACGACATTCTCCTGCCTCAGCCTCCCGAGTAGCTGGGACTACAGGCGCCCGCCACCGCACCCGGCTAGTTTTTTGTATTTTTTTAGTAGAGACGGGGTTTCACCGTGTTAGCCAGGATGGTCTCGATCTCCTGACCTCGTGATCCGCCCATCTCGGCCTCCCAAAGTGCTGGGATTACAGGCTTGAGCCACCGCGCCCGGCCAACTGAAAATATCTTAAGTCAAAAATGCATGACTAGGCTGAGCAAGGTGGCTCATGCCTATAATCCCAGCACTTTGGGAGGCTGAAGTGGGCAGGTTACTTGAGGTCAGGAGTTTGATACCAGTCTGGTCAACATGGTGAAACCCCATCTCTACAAAAAATAGCCAGACGTGGTGGCTCACACCTGTAATCCCAGCTACTCGGGAGGCTGAGGCAAGAGAATCACTTGAACCTGGGAGGCAGAGGTTGCAGTGAGCCGAAATTGCACCAGCCTGGGCAACAGAGTGAGACCCCGTCTCGAAACAAAAACAACACAATGTGATTCCAATTTCCTCTCCAAATTAAAATCCACCTTCTCTCACCATGAGCAGCAGCTTGTTGAATCAAATGACTCAATGACTCACATCACTCTCTGACCTGCACGTAGGGCAGTCCAACTAACATGGCATATGGGTGCTCTTCCTTTTTTTTTTTTTTTTTGAGACGGAGTCTCCCTCTGTCGCCCAGGCTGGAGCACAGTGGCGCAATCTAGGCTCACTGCAAGCTCCGCCTCCTGGGTTCGCACCATTCTTCTGCCTCAGTCTCCTGAGTAACTGGGACTACAGGCGCCCGCCACTACGCCCGGCTAATTTTTGTATTTTTAGTAGAGACGGGGTTTCACCTTGTTGATCAGGATAGTCTCAATCTCCTGACCTCGTGATCCACCTGCCTCGGCCTCCCAAAGTGCTGGGATTACAGGTGTGAGCCACCACGCCCGGCCCTGGGTGCTCTTCTTTACCCCATGGTGCACCCACCGCTTACCAGGGCAGGTCCAGAGTAACAGCACCCTCTGTCTTGCTGGGCTGCTGCTGGGACATATCTTGGGCCCAGTGGTCTAACCTCCAAGAGTTACAAACAGACACCTCTTGCCATAACGCCTACTTGCTACACATTTCATCAGATATTCCCAGAGGAAAGAACAGTCACTGCACCCAGGGGCCAGGCAGGAAGAACAGCTAACTCTAGCTCACCTGCAAGGCTCAGCACCGGGTTCATTTGAAGTAGTATCCTTGGCTCTCAGTCACTGAAACCTGCAGCCTCAACAGCAGCTCAGAGAAGAAAGTCACACATCCTCAGTGCTGTTTGGGGTGAGCCTGACTCCTCATATACAGATGCCCTCTCTTACTTCCAGATTCTTCTGCCTGATGGAGACCGACACATTCCCAAGCTGTCATTGACCACCACCCCCTCTAGTGCTGCTCTGTACTTTCCCTGGGGTGACTCAGTGGTGGTGAGCCAGTGGTGTGCAAAAAGTATTTCTGCAGCTCAGGTGGCTGTTAGATCTGAATAGGGAAATTAAGTGCAGCAGTCCTTTGGGTTTGGCTGTACAAGCCTTTCATCCCAGGAACAATAAAAGGTTAAGCAATTAAATGGAAACTGAATGTCGAACAAAACTACTAGAAGAAGTCTATATCCATACTTTATTTTCTGTATGGAAACCGAATGTCGAGCAAAACTACTTAGAAGCAGTCTATATCCATACTTTGTTTTCTGTAGGCAATCCCAGGCTCTGGAAGAAGGGGGCACTGCTCTGCTGCTCTGGACACAAAAGCTTCTGAGGTTGAAGACAATGGTGAAGCTTGTGTCCCTGGGTCCATAATCTCTGGTTTTCTGGCCAAGTCCCAGAATCTATGGATTCTCTTATACAACCTTTTATTAGTCTTTGGAGGTTGAGAGACTTCACCCAGCCTTGGAAAAATGTTCTCAAGTCAATCAGGTTTTAAGAAAAAAAATAAAAAAAACTTTTAAGATCACATGACAAAGATACTGGTTTGGGAAAATAAGTACACATCACTAAGAATGAGACAGTACAAGACTGGGTGTGGTGGCTCACGCCTGTAATCCCAACACTTTGGGAAGCCGAGGCGAGTGGATCACTGGAGCTCAGGAGTTTGAGACCAGCCTGGGCAACATGGCAAAACCCCAGCTCCATTAAAAATACAAAAATTAGTGGTGCACGCCTATAGTCCCAGCTACTCAGAGGGCTGAGGTAGGCGAATCACTTGAGCTCATGAAGTCGAGATTGCAATTAGCCACTGCACTCCAGCCTGAGCAACGGAAGCAAGACCCTGTCTCAAAGAAGAAAAAAAGAAAAAGAATGGGATAATACAGAAGGGTCTTTCCTCCTTCTTTTTTTTTCTTTTGGACATGGAGTCTCACTCTTTTGCCAGGCTAGACTGCAGTGGAGTGATCTCAGCTCACTGCAATCTCCGCCTCCTGGGTTCAAGCGATTCTCCTGCCTACGCCTCCCGAGTGGCAGGGATTACAGGTGTATGCCACCACACCCAGCTAATTTTTGTATTTTTAGTAGAGACGGGATTCACCATGTTGGCCAGGATGATCTCGATCTCCTGACCTCGTGATCCACCCACTTTGGCCTACCAAAGTGCTGGGATTACAGCCGTGAGCCACCACGCCCAGCCAGGTCTTTCCTCTTAAAAGAAAAACAGGGTGACTACAAAAGAGGAAACCATAGTACCATCAGAGAGTGAAACCAAAGGAGGGCAACATAATGAGACCCCATCTCTACAAAAAATGAAAAACAGCCAAGTGTGATGGCGCACGCCTGTGGTCGTGGCTTCTTAGGAGGCTGAGGTGGGAGAATCGCTTGAGCCTAGGAGGTTGAGGCTGAGGTGAGCTGTGATTGTGCTACTACATTCCAGCCTGGGTGACAGAGTGGGACCATGTCTCAAAAAAAAATTTTTTTAAAGAAGAAAAGAGAAAGAGGTCAATTAACTTAGAGAAAAAAAAAAAACCCAAGAGCTGAGTTCTCAGAGCACTCCAAATTCATCACTTATGGGACACAGCTATAAGTATTTTATCTTGTACAACACAATTTAGCAGTTTAAACACCAATACAAACATACTGAGCCAGAGTGAGACCAGGTGACAGTAACACAGGTGCAAGCACCAGAGTCCCTATGGCTTGGATTTGAATTTGAACCCCAGTTTCCCTAATTTTTATGTGGACCAGGCAAATCTCTAAGTCCCTATCCCCTTTTGTTAAATGGAAACATAACTGCACCACTTCCTAATGTTATACCTGAAGCATCAACACAGCACCCAGCAAGAAACTCTCTGTGATGTTCATCTTTCTTTCTTTTTTTTTGTACAGACAGGGTGGGTCTTACTATATTGCCCAGGATGGTCCTGAACTCCTGGCCTCAAATGATTCTCTCGCCTCAGCCTCCCAGTGTTGGAATTACAGGCATGAGCACTGCACCTGGCCAATATTCATCTTTCTTACTGATAATCAGGGAAGAGCTTGAGATCATTAGCAACTGAACTGAACAGAGAGTTCCCTCCTGACTTCTCATCCTCCCTTCAGCATAGCACTGAAAACATCTATAAATGTTAGAAAGACAATGAATCTGAAAAACAGAATTCTTTCCAGAGAAAGTAATAAGATGGGCTCTTTTCACGACTGTCAGCGTTTCAGAGCTAAAAGGGTCATCAGATACCATCTTATATCAAACTCCTCCTTTACAACGTCATTGTCAGCCATAGCCTTCAGGCTTCTATGAGGCCTTGAGAAAGACAGACAGGAACAAGGGCAGCTACAGCTCTCACATCCTGTCCTTGGCAAGTGCAGCTGGCCACAAGAATCAACAAGAGGTCTGAAGCAAGCTCCATGTGAACACAAAAAAATGACTAGAGAGCAAAGAAGCAAGTCTCTGAGGTTAGCCTGCCACAGGCTGCCCAAGGTACTGTTCTAATGGACTTTGCCTTGCAACACACAAAGAAGGCTCCTGCACTTAACCCGGTACTAAAAGGAAACCACTACTACTGAGAAATAAAATTGAAATATCATATCTTTCAATTATCTGTGTCTTAGAAGTATCTAAACATTATTTTGAGATAGAGTACCAGTGATGTGAATAAATCTGGTGAATCAGTAGGTCAGGGCCAGCCGGAACTATTTTATTATATTAGCTAACCATGCCAGGACTAGAGTTCTCCACTCACAGTTAGAAGGAGCCCAAGCTCCCACTGTGTAAAAAGCATACAGAGGCCAAGAGCGCCATAGTGGTTAGGGTTAGAAAACCTACTGTCCTACGACACTGGTCCACCATATCCAAGGCAACCCAAAAACATACCAGCAGGCTAAGATGCAGAACCCCGTGAAGAGGATGATGGGGATGGGATACGATGCACAGAGGAGCCCATGGTTGTAGAAGGCCCGAGATATCTTCTCACGCAGCCTTTCAGTCAGGGTCATCCTCAGCCGAAGTCACCTTGCTGCCATCCCGGAAAGTGACCATGGATCACCCTGGCACACACTTGACGGCACTGACAAAGAACAACATGTGCAGGTACCTGGTCAGAAGGGAGAAAAGCCAGTTAACAAAGAGTACTTGGCTCTGCACACTAGGGCTGCTGGAGGGAGGCGATAGTTATGTGGCTGGGGAATGGTTTCAGAATGCCTGTATGTAAGGTCTAGTGACATCAATTCCAAAATACACACACACACTCACACACACACACTCTCTCTCTCTCTCCCTCTTCCCCCTCACCGACCCAACTCTCTCCCTCCTATATTAGGCAATGCTAAAAGGCCACCCCGCAAAGGGCATTTTTCTCATGTGTGGCACAGGAAACCATGCCTGTGTAACAGACGTCACCTTCAGCTGCTCTCTGTCAAACAGGCATTCTTCCCCACCCTTCTCTATGCACCAACCCCACTGAGAGAAGTCCTTGGGAAAAACCTTTACATAGGGATGGCCTCCCCAAAACACACTGTTGTACAAATAGTGATTCACTCATGAAGAATGTCCAGTGAGGTCATGCCTCAATATAAAAACACCAAAAAGCTTAGGTCTCTGACATAATGGTCACCAAGCAAAATTCACTCTGGTAGAACTCTCTGCTCTTGGTCCTACAGTCGTTCCTGGGAACATAAAGGTAGAGAGCACCTCCTGTTCTGCCTGCCCAGTAGCTGTCCCCTTCTACGAGTAACAGCAGCCTGGTGTGGCTCAGGGGAACCACCTCACTCCACAGGATTTAGCCTGGATTAACTATATGAGTCAAGGTGCCCCGTGCTGACCCAAGCTACACCAATTGGGCCTCGCTCCCTGGACTTTGACTTCTGAACACAAAGAAACAGGAACTTGGATATTCATGATGTTTATTCATCCCACAGAGGTTCCTGCTCCCAAGATCCCCAGGCTGTTCTGGCTCCCATCCTTTCCGAGGACTGGCTCATCAACTTTTCTTTCCATTTTGTAAGCTATTCTATATCCTTCCAATAAATTATCTTTTTGCTTGTGTTAGCCAAAGTTAATTTCTGGTGATTTCAAACAAATAACATTAAACCAATAAAATCAGAATAGAAAACTCCAGGAGGCCCAGGGATCTAGAATTATCTTCCCTACTGAGTCCTCCCATGGAATCCAAGTTTAAACCTACTTCTCTTGTTCCATGTTGCTGTTTTCTTGTGCTACAGGGAACTTGCCCAGACACGTGTCTTGGCTTGATGGTACTCACTGATGAAAACCCAGACTCAAAGATGACTCCTCATAACTGTCAAGATCAGAAACAAGAAGTAAAAGGAGTCACACCACAGCCAACTCAAAAGCCAAAAGGAATGCCTATTGCTCGTTCTACCTTTCCGAAAGCAGAAGCCTTAAGTGCACATGCAAGTTTCCAGTTCAAGAACCTTCTATTATTTTGACATGGAGTCTCATTCTATCGACCAGGCTGGAGTGCAGTGGTACCATCTTGGCTCACTGCAACCTCTGCCTCCCAGGTTCAAGTGATTCTCCCACCTAGTCTTCCAAGTAGCTGGGATTATAGGTGTGCGTTATCACACCCTGCAAATTTTTGTATTTTTTTGTAAAGACAGGTTCTCATTATGTTTTCCAGGCTGGTCTCAAACTCCTGGGCTCAAATGATCCAGCTGCCTCAGCCTCTCAAAGTGCTGGGATTATAGGCATGAACCACCATGCCCAGCCAGTACTTCCACTACTTTTTTTTTTTTGAGATGGGGTTGCCCAGGCTGGAGTGTAATGGCACAATCTTGGCTCACTGAAATCTCTATCTCCTGGGTTTAAGCTATTCTCCTGACTCAGACTCCCGAGCAGCTGGGACTACAGGCAGCCGCCACCACGCCTGGCTAAATTTTGTATTTTTGGTAGAGACCAGGCTCACCATGTTGGCCAGGCTGGTCTCAAACTCCTGACCTCAAGTGATCCACAGCCTCGGCCTCCCAAAATGCCGGGATTATAGGCGTGAGGCACTGAGTCCAGCCACTTCATTACTTTTTATGGCTGAATATTTCATCAAATGAGCATGCCACATTTTGTTTATCCATTCATCAGTTGATAAACATTTGGGCAGTTTCTATGTTTTGCCTATTGTGAATAGTGCTGTGATGAACATTCTAACATTCCTGTATTTGTTTGAACACCTGTTTTCTTTTTCTTTTTTTTTTTTTTGAGATAAAGTTTCGCTCTTGTTGCCCAGGCTGGAGTGCAGTGGCGCGATCTCAGCTCAATGCAACCTCCACCTCCTGGGTTCAAGCGATTCTCTTGCCTCAGCTTCCTAAGTAGCTGGGATTACAGGTGCCCGCTACTACGCCCGTCTAATTTTTTGTATTTTTAGTAGAAATGGGATTTCATCATGTCGGCCAGGCTGCTCTCGAACTCCTGACCAGGTGATCCACATGCCTCGGCCTCCCAAATTGCTGGGATTACAGGCATGAGCCACCACACCGGGTCAAATTATTCTTGTTTACTTGGTCTCGAACTCGAACTTTTTTTTTTGAAACAGAATCTTGCTCTGTTGCCCAGGCTGGAGTGCAGTAGTGCGATCTCGGCTCACTGTAGCCTCCGCCTTCCAGTGGTTCAAACGATTCGTGCCTCAGCCTCCCTTATAGCAGGGAGCACAGGTGCAAACCACTACGCTAGGCTAATTTTTGTATTTTTAGTAGAGATGGGGTTTCACCATGTTGGCCAGGCTGGTCTAGAACTCCTGACCTTAGATGATTTGCCAGCCTGGCCTCCCAAAGTGCTGGGATTACAGGCATGAGCCACCGGACCCTGTCTCAATTTTTTTTTCTTTTTTAGACAGAGTCTTGCTCTGCCGCCAGGCTGAAGTGCAGTGGTGCTATCTCGGCTTACTGCAACCTCCGTTTCCTGAGTTCAAGCAATTCACCTGTCTCAGCCTCCTGAGTAGCTGGGATTACAGATGTGTGCCACCACACCCAGCTAATTTCTGCATTCTTAGTAGAGACGGGGTTTCACCATCTTGACCAGGATGATTTCAATCTTTTGATCTCGTGATCTGACCGCCTCAGGCTCCCAAAGCGCTGGGGCTACAGGCATGAACCACTGCACCTGGCCAACCTTTTTGTTTTGTTTTGTTTTGTCTGAGACGGAGTCCCGCTCTGTCTCCCAGGCTGGAGTGCAGTGGCACAGTCTTGGCTTACTGTAACCTCCACCTCCTGGGTTCAAGTGATTCTCCTGCCTTAGCCTCCCAAGTAGCTGGGACTACAGGCACCCACCACCATACCCGGCTAATTTTTTATTTTTAGTAGAGACGGGGTTTCACTATATTGAACTACTGACCTCATGATCTGCCCTCCTTGGCCTCCGAAAGTGTTGGGATTACAGGCGTGAGCCACCGTGCCCAGCCACCCCCAATTCTTATTTTTACTTTTCTGTTGTTGTTCAGTTGGGGTTTTTTGTATTTTTTTTCTTTTTGTTTTCTTTTGAGTATATTCATTCTTAGGAGTGGAAATGCTTGGTCATAAGGTAATTTTCCTCAATATCTTCTTCTAAAAATGTGTAGTTTCACATTTGTTTAAGTCTGTAATCCAGCTGGATGCAGTGACTCATGCCTGTAATCCCAACACTTTGGGAGGCTGAGGTGGGAAATCACTTGAAACCAGGAGTTTGAGACCAGCCTGGACACTGTGAGACCTTGTCTTTACAAAAAAAAAAAAAAAAATTAATAACTAGCAGGGCAGGGTGGCACACGCCTGTAGTCCTAGCTACTTGGGAGGCTGAAGTAGGAAGTTCACTTTAGACCAAGAGTTTGAGGCTACAATGAGCTATGGCCACACCACTGCACTCTAGCCTGGGCTACAGAGCAAGACTGTCTCAAAAAATAAAAATAAAAATCTGTGATCCATTTGAGTTAATTTTTAGATGAGGTGTGAGATATAAATTCCTTTTGTTCCCCTTTGGTCTAAAGATAGCCAATTGTTCCAGCACCATTTGGTGAAAAGACTATCCTTCCTCCATTGAATTGCTTGGCATCTTTGTCAAAAAGCAGTTGTCTGGGCCAGGAACAGTGGCTCACGCCTGTAATTCCAGCACTTTGGGAGACCGAGGTGGGTGGATCGCTTGAGGCCAGGAGTTTGAGACCTGGCTAACATAGTGAAACCCCTCTCTACTAAAAACAGAAAAAAATTAGCTGGGTGTGATGGCACACACTTGTAATCCCAGCTACTTGGTAGGCTGAAAACCGCTTGAACCCAGAAAGCAGAGGTTGAGCAAGCCAAGATCACGCCACTGCACTCCAGCCTAGGTGACAGACTGACTCCATCTCAAAAAAAGAGAAAAAGGCCTGGCGCAGTGGCTCACGCCCATATTCCCAGAACTTTGTGAGGCAGAGGCTGGCGGATCACAAGGTCAGAAGTTCAAGACCAGGCCAGGCGCGGTGGCCCAAGCCTGTAATCCCAGCACTTCGGGAGGCCGAGGCGGGCGGATCACAAGGTCAGGAGATCGAGACCATCCTAACACGGTGAAACCCCGTCTCTACTAAAAATACAAAAAAACTAGCCGGGTGAGGTGGCGGGCGCCTGTAGTCCCAGCTACTCGGGAGGCTGAGGCAGGAGAATGGCGTAAACCCAGGAGGCGGAGCTTGCAGTGAGCCGAGATCGCGCCACTGCACTCCAGCCTGGGTGACAGAGCAAGACTCTGTCTCAAAAAATAAAAAAAATAAAATAAAATAAAAAGAAGTTCAAGACCAGCCTAGCCAACATGGTGAAACCTCTTCTCTACTAAAAAGACAAAAATTAGCTGGGTGTGAGTGCTTGTAATCCCAGCCACCTGG
The DNA here is from genome assembly GCF_043159975.1 of Macaca nemestrina. Taxonomy (NCBI): domain Eukaryota; kingdom Metazoa; phylum Chordata; class Mammalia; order Primates; family Cercopithecidae; genus Macaca; species Macaca nemestrina. Next base: position 110,846,367 of record NC_092126.1, read on the forward strand.
GAGGCTGAGGCAGGACAATTGCTTGAACCTGGGAGGCGGAGGCCACAGTGAGCCAAAGATTGCACCACTGCACTCCAACCTGGGCAATGGAGCGTGACTCTGACTCAAAAAAAAAAAAGAAAAACAAAAAGAAAAAAGAAAAAAAGGCCAGGTGCAGCAGCTCATGCCTTTAATCCCACACTTTGGGAGACCAGGGCGGGCAGATCTCTTGAGGTCAGGAGTTTGAGACCAGCCTGGCCAACATAGTGAAACCCTGTCTCTACGAAAAATACAAAATAGCCGGGCATGGTGGCGTACGCCTGTAATCCCAGCTACTCTGGAGACTGATGCAGGAGAATTGCTTGAACCCAGGAGGCGGAGGTTGCTGTGAGCTGAGATCGCGCCACTGCACTCCAGCCTGGGCGAGAGGGAGATTCCCTCTCAAAAAAAAAAAAAAAAAAACTTGATAGAATTTTGATAGAAACTGCATTAAACCTGTTCATCAAATTTGCAAAGAACTGGCATGTTGAGTCTTCCAATCCATGAACATGGTATATTTCTCCATTTATTTAGATCTTTGACTTCTTTCATCAGCATTGTGTAGTTTTCAGCATACATGACTGTACATGTTTTGTTAGACTTATACCTATTATTTCACTTTTTTCAGCAACTATGTTTTCAATTTTGGTTTTCACATGTTCATTGCTAGTACACTGATTTTTTTATGTTAATCTTTTATCCTGCAACTGTCCTGAAATCACTTATTAAGTGCCAGAGTCTTTGTGTGTGTGTAGATTCTTTGGGAATTTCTACGAAGACTTATCATGTTATCTGTGAACAAAAACATTTATTTCTTCCTTTCCATAATTTCTTCAAATATTTTTTCTGCACCACTCTTTCTCCTTTTTGAGACTTCAAAAACATAAAAGATAAACCTTCTGTTATTGTCCTATGGGTCCCTGAAGCTCTGTTTTTTTGTTTTGTTTTTTTCATTTTATTTCAATTTCTGTTAGTCAGACTGGATAATTTCTATTATTCTACCTTCATGTTCACTGACTCTTCTGTCTTCTCCATTCTGCTATTGAGCCCACCCAATTAATTTTTCATTTAGATTGTCATATTTTGCAGTAAATAAATTTCTAATTTTCTGTTCATTTCAAGAGTTATTCACCCTTACTTGCTATAGCAAGGTTTTAATTAACATTTTAATTATACTTTGGCTTTTAATTTTTTGGATCTGTGTTATGTTGCGGTTGCCATCGGTTGGCTGTCTTTCCCCCTCATGATTTTCCTGATTCTTCATAGCTGAAGTAATTCTGAATTACTGGACATTTTGATTATTATGCTATGTGACTCTAGCTCTTGTTTAAGTCCCACGAAAAATTCTGAATTTGCCTTTGCAGCAATCAACCTAATTAGGTCCAGTCCACAAGTTCCTACCCACCTTCTGTGGGCTGTGGTACCAATATGAGATCAGTTTTCTTTCTTTTTTTTTTGAGACGGAGTCTCGCTCTGTCACCCAGGCTGGAGTGCAGTGGCACGATCTCGGCTCATTGCAAGCTCCACCTCCCAGATTCATGCCATTCTCTTGCCTCAGCCTCCCGAGCAGCTGGGACTACAGGCGTCCGCCACCACGCCCGGCTAATTTTTTGTATTTTTAGTAGAGATGGGGTTTCCCCATGTTGGCCAGGATGGTCTCGATCTCCTGACCTCGTGATTCACCCGCCTTGGCCTCTCAAAGTGCTGAGATTACAGGCGTGAGCCACCGGGCCCGGCCGAGATCAGTTTTAAAAGCCTCTGAAGTATTATTTTGGTTTTTCCCAAGCATACTGCGCAGGGGCCAGTGTGGAACTACTTGAGCAGTAATCTACTCCACAGTTTGGTCCTCAAAGCCTCTGGTATGCTATTTAGGGTCAGATGCACATATGTTAATTCTGAAGAACAGCCCAGGAGTTCATATGCAACTTTATGAGTTTAATTTGTTGAGCTCCTTCCTCTACACAATCTTTCTAATACTTTCCAGATCTCAAAGGCCCCTTTCCTGGTCTTCTAGCTAAAAGTCAGGGGTTTAATTTCCCTGACCTGCTGAGTACCTCCCACAACTGTGACTACCTCCAAGGAAAAGCAATGAGAGAAAGGAAACAACAAAATCAAGCATTCCCTCCATGCTCCTGGGACCACAGTCCCTATGAATAGAAGACTTCCTCTCCTATCCATCTGCCAATGTCACTGCTGTCTCCACCGCTACAGAATTACATGGAGGGCCAGAGCAAGAGAAAAGGAGAAAAGACAAAGCAAACAACACACGAGACTTCTTCCTCCATCCCCGTTCCTGACCCACGATGATCCCCTTTCCTGCTCCTCAAACTAGAAAGACAGCTTCTGTTAGACCTCTTTTCGTGCACATCCAGCACATATTTCCAGGTTTGGGGCTGACTTTAAATCCAGGCTGGAAAATATTATATGGAGGAAAAAAAATATGGGAAACTCACTACCAGTTCACTGGTATTTGGAGTTCTGCTTTCCTTCTCCAATTTGCGTGCTAACATTTACCTTTCTGGGGTTACTCCACTGATCCATGCATTCTGTCCAGGGATTTCAGTTGCTCTCTGTCAGACATAAAGGGTGGAGTTATGTTTACTCCATCTTTATCACAATCAGAACTCTTAAACTTTTTTGTAATGTGAAAATCTTCATACATTTCAGGATTCTTTGCCTTTTTTTTTTTTTTTTTTTTTTTTTTTGAGACGGAGTCTCGCTCTGTCACCCAGGCTGGAGTGCAGTGGCCGGATCTCAGCTCACTGTAAGCTCCGCCTCCCGGGTTTACGCCATTCTCCTGCCTCAGCCTCCCGAGTAGCTGGGACTACAGGAACCCACCACCTCGCCCGGCTAGTTTTTTGTATTTTTTTTTTAGTAGAGACGGGGTTTCACCGTGTTTGCCAGGATGGTCTGGATCTCCTGACCTCGTGATCCGCCCGTCTCCACCTCCCAAAGTGCTGGGATTACAGGCTTGAGCCACCGCGCCCAGCCGATTCTTTGCCTTTAAAGAAACTTTTTTTTTTTTTTGAGATGGAGTCTTGCTCTGTCACCCAAGCTGGAGTGCAGTGGTGTGATCTTGGCTCACCACAACCTCCGCCTCCTGGGTTCAAGCAATTCTTGTGCCTCAGACTCCCAAGTAGCTGGAGTTACAGGCTTGTGCCACCCCACCCAGCTAATTTTTATATTTTTGGTAGAAAGGGGGTTTCACTATGTTGGCCAGGCTGGTCTCAAACTCTTGACCTCAATCGATCTGCTTGCCTCAGCCTCCCAAAGTGCTGGGATTACAGGTGTGAGCCACTGCTCCTGGCCCTAAGGAAACTTTTCACACTATGCCTACTGGCATTTTTCTGTCAATCACATCATTTCATTGTGAGAAGCATGTAATACAAGTTTTCTACAAAAAGCATACATTACTTTTACAATTTGAAAAAATAAAAATTATACACAAAAAGTGCACAAAAGGAGAATAGAGGGAAACATTAGTAGTGGTTGCTTGTCTTTGTGTAATGTGATTACATGCAGGATTTTTTTTTTCTTGAGACAGAGCCTCACTCTGTCACCCAGGCAGCGGCAGGATTACAGCTCACTGCAGCCTCAATCTCCCAGGCTCAGGTGATCCTCCCACCTCAGCCTGCTTACTAGCTGAAACTATAGGCGCGTACCACCATGAGAGATAATTTTTTGTATTTTTAGTAGAGACAGGGTTTTGCCATGTTGCCCAGGCTGGTCTCAAACCCCTGGGCTCAAGCAATCCTCCCGCCTCAATCTCCCAAACTGATTATAGGTGTGAACCACCACACCGAGCCGAGAAATTTTTTTAACTCAAATCTCAATACCTTTACATTGTTCACTATAAGCATTCATTTATTTATTTTTCTTTTTTTAGAGATGGGGTCTCACTCTGTCAACCAGGCTGGGGTACATGGGTACCATCGTGTCTTACTGCAGCCTTGAATTCCTGGACGCAGTCCTCCCAGCTCAGCCTCCCGTGTAGCTAGGATTACAGGTATGTGCCACCATGGCCAGCTAATTTTTTTTAAAAAAAATTGTTGGGGGGAGACAGGGACTCAATATGTTGCCCAGGCTGGTCTTGAACTCCTGGTTTCAAGCAATCCTCCTGCCTCGGCCTCCAAAAGTGTTGGGATTACAGACATGAGCCAACGTGCAAGCCTATTTAAAATAAACTTTTAAAGTTTAGTATAACATATCACAGAAAAGCATACAAATTATAAGCACACAGGTCCATGAATTACTACCAAGTAAACAAAGCCATGTAACCTAAACATCACTCCATCAAGAAACAGAACATTAACCCAAAGGGTCCCCCTTATGAGCCCCAGTGCTGACTATTTTTCAATTATAAAAGTAAAAATATACATGTTTATATTCAAATATTCAAATAGTACTGGAATGACCTTTTTTTTTTTTTTGAGACAGGGTCTCACTCTGTCACCCAGGCTGGAGGACAGTGGCATGATCATGGCTCACTGCAGCCTCCACCTCCCAGGCTCAATCAATTCTCCCACTTCAGCCTCCCAAGTAGCTAGGACTACAGGTGTACACCACCACATCCAGCAAAATGTTTGTTATTTTTTGTAGAGATGGGGTTTCACCATGTTGCCCAGGCTGATCTTGAACTCCTAGACTCCAGCCATCCTCCTGCCTCGGTCTCCCAAAGAGCAGGGATTACAGGCTGAGCCACCCACCACGCCTGGCCCTCACAGACCCCTTCTTATCCCTTTCCAATTCACCTTATCTCAGAGGTCAGAGTGGACACAGATTCTACCAATGCCATGAGCTGGATCCCCTTCTGCACTTAGAACAAAGTCCAAATGCCTCTCCCTAGCTCCCAGGGCTCTGCACAACCCACCCCGGTCCTCCCCAACTTCACCTCATGTCACCTCTCCATTCTGCTCTCTTCCAATGCCTTATGTGTGCCAACCTCATTCCCATCTCAGGGGCCTGGCACATACTGTTCCGTCCTCTATTCCCTCTTCTCTTTATAGGCTGGTTCTTTTTCCTCTTCAAGTCTCAGCTGAAATATGACTTCTACAAAAAGACCTCCCCTGTCTTCCAGTAGTTCTCTCTATTGTTCCTTACAGAGCCTATTTCTTCTTTTTCAGTGCATTTAAAACTCTGTAACTGTACAAATGACTCATTCCCTAGTTTACTATCTGTCCTCTGTCGAGACTATATTATAAACTCCCTGTCTGTTCTTCAGGGTCTTTAATAGTACTTGGTATGTTAAATTTTTATTAAATGCACCTATACTCCCAGCTACTCAGGAGACTGAGGTGGGACAATCCCTTGAGCCCAGTTCTATGCCAGCCTGGGCAACATAGACCCCGTCTTTGAAAACAAACCACTTGTTGAATAAGTGATGAGCAAACCAACCAACCCAACCAGGATCAGATATTATCAGGACAGTGTTCAGTACATATCTTCTCAATTTCTAACTGTGATACAAAGCACCTCAGGCATTCTGGAAGAAAGAGAGACAGCTAATAATCCCATCTCTCTGAATGAAATAATAGACAAGGAACACTTCATCCATCCTGTTCTTCACAAATGTCCCAATCTAAATCCTTGTTAGAAATGCAAATTATTGGGCCTATCCCAGACCTGGTGAATCAGAAAATCTGGGGGTGAGGCCCAGCAATCTGTATTTAACACACCCTCCAGTTGACACTGATACGCTCAAGTTTGAGAAACACTGCCCTACCAAACCCTGGAGCCCAAGAGTTGCCTCAGTCAACTCTATGGTGCCCACATCTGGAACATGTCTAAACTGGACTAGCAGGGCAGGCACTGTAGCTAACTAAAGTCTGCAATCCCAGCAGTTTGGGAGGCTGAGGCAGGAAGATTGCTTGAGGCCAGGAAAGTTCAAGACCAGCCTGGGCAACATACAGAGAACCTGTCTCTACAAAAAAAAGTTTTAAAATTAGCCAAGTGTGGTGGCTCATGACTGGAGTCCTGGCTACTTGGGAGGCTGAGTGGGAAGGATTGCTTGAGCCCAGGAGGTCAAGGCTACAGTAAGCTGTGATTCCACTACTGCACTCTAGCCTGGGCAAAAGAGCAAGGCCTATCTTAAAAAATAAAAAATAAAAAAATGAACTGGACTAGTGGCAGATATCCAAAACCACCAGCCTGAAAAATTCTAATAATCTCCTACCTGATTTTGCTACCTACATTTGCACTTCACTTCTGGTTTCTCTTCCCACACGGTCAGTGTGGACAGCTTCCTAAAATAAAGACCTGCTCATGGCCAGGCGCAGTAGCTCGCACCTGTAATCCCAGCACTTTGGGAGGCTAAGATGGGAGGACTGCTTGAGCCCAGAAGTTCGAGACCAGCCTGGGCAACATAGTGAGACCCCATCTCTTTAAAAAAATATATTTTAATGGGGAAAAAAAAAAAAAAAAAGACCTGCTTAGGTCACCCCTTGCACAAAAGTCTTGAATGGCTCTCCAGTGCCTGCACATTTGAGGCCACACTTCTTTGCTTATTATACAGGCACACTCAAAATATACTGAAACCTCTTTCCAGCTTTATTCTCTTGCCATAAAAATAACTAGTATTTACAAACCATGTGTCAGCCTCTGGCCTAAGACTTTTGCCTACATTATCTCCTGAATCCTTATAACAACCCTTAAACTAATAACAACTTTTACTATTTCAATTCCACAGATGAAGAATCTGAAGCCCAGAGGTGTAACCTGCCCCCATGTTACCCATCTAGAAGGCCCCCATGAATATCACAGTCATGTTGGGTTGCTGGCATTCTTCCCTCAAATAACCTGCATTCCCACTTTCCACACCTTTGCAGTCAAGGCTCTCTCTTTACTGAATGCCCTTTTCCCATCTTCCCACTCTAATTCTCACCTCTAATTTTCTCTATTCAGCCTTCAGGCACTAGATAAAATGCCATTTCCTCCATAAGCCTTCTCTAAACATCATCCTATTCATTTTGTGCCAGAAACAGGTAAGTACTAATGTTAAAACAATGTTATGTTTAACATGGTAACAGAGATCATCTCTGTCAATGCTGAAGACATCTGACAAAATTCAACCCTCATCCTTTTAAAATAAAAATAGACAAATGCTTAGTAGATATGTGTATGTTGATTTACATACATACATAAATACATACATATAGGCCAGGCACAGTGGCTCACACCTGTAATCCCGGCACTTTGGGAGGCCAAGGCAAGTGAATCGTTTGAGGTCAGGAGTTCAAGACCAGCCTGGCCAACATGGTGAAACCCTGTCTCCACTAAAAAACACAAAAATTAGTCAGGCATGGTGGCGGGCACCTGTAATCCCAACTATTTGGGTGGCTGAGGCAGGAGAATCGCTTGAACCCAGGAGGCAGAGGTTACAGTGAGCCAAGACTGTGCCACTGCACTCCAGCCCGGATGACAGAGTGAGACTCTGTCTCGAAAAATAATAAAAATATATACATACACACAGACTTCAACTAAATATTTACATCTTTCTCAATCTCAAAGCTAAAAATCAAGCCCAATGGGAATACACTAGAAGTGTTCTCACTAATGTCAGGGGCCATACAGGCTATGCATTTAACCACCATTATTTATTACTATTGTGGAGCTACTAGTTATCACAATTAGGCAAGAGAAAGAAAACACAGGTATACAACTGGAAAGGAAAAAGTTAAATTATCATTTTTGCAAATGATATTATATACAAAATCCAAGATAATCAACTGAAAACCTTTTACAGTTGTTAAAAGAATCACCATAAGATAGTGAAAACTAATATATATCAATGCCTTCACATACATCACCAACAAGCAGGCAGAAAATAAAATAATGATAATATTGATTATAACGATTCAGTAACACTAAAATAACAAAACCAAAAACTTGAAAATAAAAAGAAATGTAAGAAATCTCTGAAACTCCCAGCAGGACGCAGTGGCTCACTCCTATAATCCCAGCAATTTGGGAGGCCGAGGTGGGCGGATCACCTGAGGTCAGGAGTTACAGACCAGCCTAGCCAACATGGCAAAACCCCATCTCTACTAAAAAGACAAAAATTAGCCAGGCGTTGTGGCACGTTCCTGTAATTCCAGCTACTCAGGAAACTGAGGCAGAAGAATCACTTGAACCCGGGAGATGGAGGTTCCAGTGAGCCGGGATTGCACCACTGCACTCCAGGCTGGGTGACAGAGCAAGACTCCATCTCAAAAAAAAAAAAAAAAAAAAAAAGAAAAAAAGAAAGAAACCAAAACAAATCTCTGAAACTCGGAAAGACAGAAAAGATGACTTCAACAAAAAGAAAAGCATGCCACATTCTTAATGAGGAAGAGTCAATATAACATAACCAAAATGTCACTCTTCCTACATTCATCTAGAAATGTAACACAGTCCCAATAAAAATAGGACTTCTTTAACTAAACAAACTTAAAGTTTATATAGAAAAACAAATATAGCCGGCCGGGCGCAGTGGCTCACGCCTGTAATCCCAGCACTTTGGGAGGCCGAGATGGGCAGATCACGAGGTCAGGAGATCGAGACCATCCTGGCTAACATGGTGAAACCCCGTCTCTACTAAAAAATACAACAAAAAAAAACTAGCCGGGCGAGGTGGCGGGCGCCTGTAGTCCCAGCTACTCGGGAGGCTGAGGCAGGAGAATAGCGTGAACCCAGGAGGCAGAGGTTGCAGTGAGCCGGAATCATCCAAGATCATGCTATTATACTCTAGCCTGGGCAACAAAGTGAGACTCCATCTCAAAAAAAAAAAAAAAAGATAAATAAGATCTGGAAAAACACAACTTCAATTCATATCGCTGACAAGGTGTTAAGTTCCCACATATATAAGCAATTTTGACAAAATCAATTTAAAAACACCAAAGCCCAGCTAGGCACAGTGGCTTACACCTATAATCCCAGTGCTTTGGGAGGCTGAGGTGGGTGGATCCAGGAGTTCAAGACCAGCCTGGCCAACATGGTGAAACCCTGTCTCTACTAAAAATACAAAAATTAGCCAGGCATGGTGGTGCATGCCTATAATCCCAGCTACTCGAGAGGCTGAGACAGGAGAATCGCTTGAACACGGGAGGTGGAGGTTGCAGTGAGCTGAGATTGAGCCACTACACTCCAGCCTGGGTGACGGAGATGAGACTCCACCTCAAACAAACAAACAAAAAAAGCCCAACAGAAAAGTGGTCAAGGATACGAATAGGGTTTTTGTGGGGTTTTTTTGAGACAAGGTCTCACCCTGGCTGGAGTGCAGTGGCATGATCTCAGGTCACTGCAGCCTTGACCTCCCAGGCTCAAGCAATCCTCCCACCTCAGCCTCCTGAGCAGCTGGGACTACAAGCACACACAACCATGCCCAGTTAATTTTTGTATTTTTTCTACAGATGGGGTTTTGCCAGGTTGCCCCGGCTGGTCTCAAACTCTTGAACTCAAGCAATCCGCCCACCTTGGCCTCCCAAAGTGCTGGGATTACAGGCCTGAGCCACCATGCCCAGCTTGAATAGTTTTTTTCACAAAAAATAAAACGTAAATGGTCCTTCAACCTCACTGCAACCAAACAGAGACAAATTAAAACTCCTCCTGAGATAATAGGAGTGTTCATTCTACTACTCTTTCAACTTTTCTGTAGGTTACACTAACAAGTTTGGGGGGGGGTGGTGGAATCTAAACAGAGAAACTAATTTTTCACCCATCACAATGGCAAACATCAAACTGTGTGGTACCACAGTGTTGGAGAGGGTGTGAATAAACAAGCACTGCCATACACTGCTTAGGAGCACATGTGGATAAAACTGCTATGGAGGTTTATCTGGTAAGAGTTATCAAAATTACAAAAGCAAATCCTCATCAACTCAGCACTTCTGCCTCTGGTAAGTAACTGGACAGATATACTTGGCCATGCGTGGACTGACTGATGCACACAGAAAGTTACTCATCCCAGTGCTGTCTGTACTAACAAAACTTAAAATTCCTCTACAATTCCATCAATAGAGCTCTGACTAAATAAATTAAAGGACATCCTGAAAATGGAATATTATCTAGTTATAAAAGACGAGGGGCTGGGTGCAGTAGCTCAATGCCTGTAATCCCAGCACTTTGGGAGGCTGAGGCGGGCGGATCACTTGAGGTCAGGTGTTTGAGACTAACCTGGACAACATGATAAAACCCCGTCTCTACCAAAAATATAAAAAATTAGCTGGGTATGGTGGTGTGCAGGCCTGTAGTCCCAGCTACTCAGGAGATTGAGGCAAGAGAATCACCTGAACTCGGGAGGCGGGGGTTGCAGTGAGCCAAGATCACATCATTGCACTCCTGCCTGGGCGACTCCGTCAAAAAAAAAAAAAAGACAATGAGGAAATGTATTAATGATAAACTATCATAAATAAACATTCAGAGAAAAAAGCAAGGGAACAGCGTGCTACTTTCATGTAAGAGAACAGAAGTCTCTGCTTATTTGTCTATAAATGCACAACACACCTGGGAATGGACACATGAGAAGTAGCAGCACCAGCAGCCTCTAGGGAGAGGATCTGGTAGCCAGGTGCAGGATGGAAGGGAAACTTTCCCATGTATACTGGTTTACCTTTCCAATTTTGTGTCACATAAATGTATTTCTACATTGAAAAGCTGAAATTAAAAAATAATGAACAAAGTCTCCTGTGGAAGCAGCAGTCCTCTTCTCTGAGCTTCTCTAACTATGAATTTCCACTTTGCTCATTCCGACTCTCAGCCTCCCGGACTCTCAGTGTTCCCCTTCGGGAGAAGGGCATAACTGAATCACCTTGAGTTCCCTAGAGCACCCAGCACCTCACCTGGTGGCGAGCAGAAAGTCACTACAGGACTGCTCACTGTGCTAAACTAGTTCACTGGTGCAAACAATTCATTCCTTTGGGGGAATGTTTTCCTGAAAGTTGTCAAGTGGACCAATGCTCAGAGCAGAAAACTGCTTCTCTTAAGCTTCAAAATTAGCCAGTAACCTGGGAGAATTTTCAGCAGATCAAGTTAATAGTATTGAAAAAAGGTCAGGTACAGTGGCTCACGCCTGTAATCCCAGCACTTTGGGAGGCCGAGGCGGGCAGATCACCTGAGGTCTGGAGTTCAAGACCAGCCTGGCCAACATGGTGAAACCCCATCTCTACTACAAATACAAAAATTAGCAGGGCGTGGCCGGGCACAGTGGCTCATGCTTGTAATCCCAGCACATTGGGAGACCAAGGCAGGTGGATCACGAGGTCAGGAGTTCAAGACCAGCCTGGCCAACACGGTGAAACCCCGTCTCTACTCAAAATACAAAAATTTGCTGGGCGTGGTGGCACGTGCCTGTAATCCCAGCTACACGGGAGGCTGAGGCAGGAAAATCGCTTGAATCCAGGAGGCAGAGGTTGCAGTGAGCCGAGATCGCACCACTGCACTCCAGCCTGGGCAACAGGAGTGAAACGCTCTCTCAAAAAAATAATAATAATTAAATAGTATGGAAAAAATAAAGGAATTTCAGTTAATGAACAAAAACTGATTTCAGAGAATTTAAAGCCTAAAAACACACATATTCAAGAGGATGAGTATTGGCACATTTTAGAGTAACTGTTGGCCGGGCGCGGTGGCTCAAGCCTGTAATCCCAGCACTTTGGGAGGCCGAGATGGGCAGATCACGAGGTCAGGAGATCGAGACCATCCTGGCTAACACGGTGAAACCCCGTCTCTACTAAGAAATACAAAAAATAGCCGGGCAAGGTGGCAGCACCTGTAGTCCCAGCTACTCGGGAGGCTGAGGCCGGAGAATGGCGTGAACCCGGGAGGCGGAGCTTGCAGTAAGCTGAGATCCAGCCACTGCACTCCAGCTCTGGGCTACAGAGCGACACTCCGTCTCAAAAAAAAAAAAAAAAAAAAAAGAAATAGAGTAACTGTTGGTATGGCACACCACCACCCAAACTGAAGGAAGACCAAATTATATTAATTGGTTGTAATGGTTGTCACAAATAACCACGTGCATAATGTCAACCCTCTTCACAGCAGAACACCAACAAACATATTAAAGATTTTATTCCACAATGCCAGCTACCTACATTCTTACTCCCTCTTGACCTGGTCAGGAATGACTAACAAAGGGACTGAACCTCTGCTGCTAAGAATCAGTTCTATTTGTTTTTATTTATTTGTTTATTTATTTTGAGACAGAGTTTCACTCTTGTTGCCCAGGCGGAAGTGCAATAGTGTGATCTCGGCTCACTGCAACCTCAGCCTCCCAGGCTCAAGCAATTCTCTTGCCTCAGCCTCGCAAGTAGCCGGGATTACAGGCATGCGCCACGATGCCCAGCTAATTTTTTATTTTTAGTAGAGACAGGGTTTCACATCAGGCTGGTCTCGAACTCCTGACCTCAAGTGATCTGCCCTCCTTGGCCTCCCAAAGTACTGGGATTACAGGTGTGAGCCACTGTACCCAGCCAAGAACCCGTTTTAAAGCTAGAAACTTGAGAGCCCATGGGGACAGCCTTGTCATTTCACACAATCAGACTCTTAGCCCATGGACAGAGGGCCCTCAGCCTCAGCCCCAGCAGGTACTCGTAGGAGCACAGCCAGGAACAGCCTCCTGCCACCAGCTACACATGAGCATATCAGGCTACACAGGCTGAAGACCTTTTGCCTGATTTCCCACAAGAAGTGTGCTTTGCTGGAGGGCATCAAAGCTCTTCACATTTTATACAATCAAATCCCAAAATGGGAGATGTGATGAGTCTTGTATTACTACTTCAACATTGGGGGAACCCACCCCCAGTATTTCAGCATAGGTTCTTTCAATTTTCCGTAAGTGTTGGCCGGCTGAGAAATAAAGAGAAAGAGTACAAAGAGAGGAATTTTACAGCTTGGCCTCTAGGGGTGACATCACATATCGGTAGGAGTGTGATGCCCACCAGAGCCACAAAACCAGCAAGTTTTAATAAGGATTTCAAAAGGGGAGGGGGTGCAAGAACAGGGAGTAGGCCACAAGATCACATGCTTCAAAGGGCAAAAAGGAGAACAAGGATCATATGCTTCTGAGGAAATAGGACAAAGGCAAATTCAGAACTATTGATAAGGGTCTATGTTCAGTTGTGCATGTACCGTCTTGATAAACATCTTAACAGAAAACAAGGTTCGAGAGCAGAGAACCAGTCTGACCTCAAATTTATCAGGGCAGGGTTTCCCAATCCTAGTAAACCTGAGAGTACTGCAGGAGACCAGGGTATAGCTCAGCCCTTATCTCAACCGCATAAGAGACACTCTCAGAGCGGCTGTTTATAGACCTCCCCCCAGGAATGCATTCCTTTCCCAGGGTATTAATTATTAATATTCCTTGCTAGGGAAAGAATTTAACGATATCGTCCCTCTGCAAGAAGAAAAATAATGGCTTTATTCTGCCAGACCCCACAGGCAGTCAGGCCTTATGGCTGTTTTCCCTTGTTCCCTAAAATCGCTGTTAATCTGTTTTTTTTTCAAGGTGCACTGATTTCATATTGTTCAAACACACATCTTACAATCAATTTGTACAGCTAACACAATAGTGATCCTGAGGTGACGTACATCCTCAGTTTACGAAGATAACAGGATTAAGAGATTAAAGACAGGCGTAAGAAATTATAAAAGTAAGCCGGGCGCAGTGGCTCACGCCTGTAATCCCAGCACTTTGGGAGGCCGAGGCAGGCGGATCACAAGGTCAGGAGATCGAGACCATGGTGAAACCCCGTCTCCACTAAAAATACAAAAAATTAGCCAGGCGGCGCCTGTAGTCCCAGTTACTCAGGAGGCTGAGGCAGGAGAATGGCGTGAACCCGGGAGGCGGAGCTTGCAGTGAGCCGAGATCGCGCCACTGCACTCCAGCCTGGGCGACAGAGCGAGACTCCGTCTCAAAAAAAAAAAAAAAAAAGAAATTATAAAAGTATTCATTTTGGGAACTGAAATATGTTCATATTAAAATGAAATCTTCACAATTTATGTTCCTCTGTCACCACGACAGCCAGTCCCTCTGTTCGGGTCCCTGACTTCCTGCAACACTTCAAGAACTCTGTTTTTTGTTTTGAGACGGACTCTCACTCTGTCCCCCAGGCTGAAGTGCAGTGGCACAATCTCAGTTCACTGCAACCCAACCCCCGCCCTCAGGTTCAAGCGATTCTCCTGCCTCAGCCTCCCGAATAGCTGGGATTATAGGCGCCTGCCACTGTGCCCAGCTAATTTTCATATTTTTAGTAGATACGGGGTTTCACCACCTTGGCCAGGCTGGTCTTAAACTCCTGACCACGTGATCCACCCGCCACGACCTCCCAAAGTGCTAGGATTACAGGCATGAGTCACTGCACCCAGCAAGAACTCAATATAAACATTGCATGGAAGATGGTTCCAAACACAGAGAGTGCAAAGAGAGGAGGAGTGTGTGAGGGGAAAAGTAGCAAAGAAGACAGCCAAGAGATGAGGCTCACCTGGGCCCCTTTTCCTTGGGGTCAGGGTCCAGGAGCCCCTAGAGCTCTCTCCAGCACACCAGACTTCACCAGCCCCTTTCACCACCTTATCTCCCAGGAGAGCCTCCCCTCTGTACCCGCTTCATGCCCACCAGCTTCTAAGAGCCTTTCATCCTGCTCACCACTGGCCCTAAGACTCCCTTCACACTCTTGAAGGCAAAGGGTGGTACTCTGGGCTCACAAACCTAAGTGCTGTGGGTGCCTGTCAAGTCACAATGTGTGAAGCCTCACAGATAAACAAATCACATCTACATGGTGCTCATTCCCAAATATTTGGTCAAAGTCTAAAAAACAAAGATTTTGTTTCTGTTTCAAATTCTAAGTCCTACTGCAAGTTTTAGTTGCTTCTTTTTCATATCTATAATCTGGTACTAAGTAAAACTTTCCAGCTAACACGACAGCTGTGGACTGTGATATGCACTGGGACCACACAATTCTTCCAAATGTTCACAGTCACTTCTAAGACTGGAACATGCTTGCTTTCCAGACATTTATAGAGGCAAAGGAACAGAAAGTTACCAGATTTCAGAGCTAGGAGAGATGGGATCCTCCAGCACAATATCCTATAGGTAAGGAAGAAACTGAGGCTTAGGGAGGGTCATGCCAGATGACCCAGGTCATGTAGCAAATGACAACAGTCAACACTCTGGTTCCAACTCCCAGCCCGGGGAACATTTCCATGACAGAGTTGACTCCCCAGCACCTCCCAACAAAATAATTTGTTTTAACCCATTTAAGAGCAGTCTAGACCGGGCGCGGTGGCTCAAGCCTGTAATCCCAGCACTTTGGGAGGCCGAGACGGGCGGATCACGAGGTCAGGAGATCGAGACCATCCTGGCTAACACGGTGAAACCCCGTCTCTACTAAAAATACAAAAAAAACTAGCTGGGCGAGGTGGCGGGCGCCTGTAGTCCCAGCTACTCGGGAGGCTGAGGCAGGAGAATGGCGTAAAAACCCAGGAGGCGGAGCTTGCAGTGAGCTGAGATCTGGCCACTGCACTCCAGCCCGGGCAACACAGCGAGACTCCATCTCAAAAAAAAAAAAAAAAAAAAAAAAAGAGCAGTCTAGGCCGGGCCCGGTGGCTCACTCCTATAATCCTAGGACTCTGGGAGGCCGAGGCAGACAGATCACTTGAGGTCAGGAATTCGAGACCAGCCTGAGCAACATGGTGAAACCCCATCTCTACTAAAACTATAAAAATTAGCCGGGCTTGGTGGTAGGCACCTATAATCTCAGCTACTTGGGAGGCTGAGACAGGAGACCCAGGAGGCAGAGGTTGCACTGAGCTGAGATCATGTCACTGTACTCCAACCTGGGCGACAGAGTGAGACTCCGTTTCAAAACAACAACAACAACAACAACAACAACAAAAAGGCAATCTAGCACTCAGATTTAGATGTTTACTATAACCAGTGACAATATTGTTGTGCAGCCATCACCACCATCCATCTTTTTTATCTTCCTAAACTGTAACCCTTCGTCTTAGCTAAAAGATCAGCTTATTCTTTTAACTAGTTTACCATACAACTTGTCAAAGGTTTTTCTGTAAAACAGTCATCTGACAGCCTCTGTCCCATCCACTATGTGTGTAGCAAAGGCACACGCAGTGAAGCCTCCATTCTTTCAATCTAAGGACCTGACTGCTTGAAGACAGACTGTAAAACACCTTCATGGATGAGTTATGACTTATAATCAAACACCATCAGAGGCAGCCACTGAAAGGGCTGACCATGAAGACACTATGCTGAAATGAGAAACGCCTACAACCACCCTGGCTAACATGGTGAAACCCCGTCTCTACTAAAAATACAAAAAATTAGCCAGGCATGGTGGCACATGCCAGTAATCCCAGCTACTTAGGAGACTGAGGCAGGAGAATCACTTGAACACGGGAGGCGGAGGTTGCGGTGAGCCAAGATCGCGCCATTGCACTCCAGCCTGGGCAACAAGAGCGAAACTCCGTCTCAAAAAAAAAAAAAAAGAAAGAAAGAAAGAAAAAGAAAAACGCCTACTTATTTCCTAGTTGTGAGTGACATCATGTCCCTACTAGTGTCCTAGAAGGTTGTGCTTCTCAGCCTCCCTTACTGCTTCCCTATAGGCTTTGTTCCTGGCCAGCTTTCCTCATCTACCCTTTCTCCCCAGGGCTTCTCAGCCTGACTCCTGAGTCCAAGTCTCATCTGTTTGCTGATGTCTCTCACATATACACCTCTCAAGCCTCTCCCCTAAGCTCCTTATTTACACTATTTCCACTTGGTATCTCCACTCAGATGCCTAATAAGTACTTCAAATCTGGCCGGGCGCGGTGGCTCAAGCCTGTAATCCCAGCACTTTGGGAGGCCGAGACGGGTGGATCATGAGGTCAGGAGATCGAGACCATCCTGGCTAACACGGTGAAACCCCGTCTCTACTAAAAAATACAAAAAACTAGCTGGGCGAAGTGGCGGGTGCCTGTAGTCTACTCGGGAGGCTGAGGCAGGAGAATGGCGTGAACCTGAGAGGAGGAGCTTGCAGTGAGCTGAGATCCAGCCACTGCACTCCAGCCTGGGGGACAGAGCAAGACTCCGTCTCAAAAAAAAAAAAAAAAAAAAAAAGTACTTCAAATCTAACAAGACCAAACACAGAACTCTTGATTTCTCCTAAGTATCTGTTCTTCCCCAGCCATCTCAGTTAATTATACTACTAGCTACCCTGTTTACTGCTTGGGCCCAAAGTTTAGGAAACATCCTACAACAAGCCCACATCTGAAACAGCTGGTTGCAACAGTTTTACCTCCAAATCAGATCCCCAACCTGACGAACCATCGTCATCGCCCTGGCTACTCTCCCCTCACTGACCATGGGGTCAGCAGGAATGCCTCTATTCATTCCTGCCTCACTCCATCCTCGATACATCTTTCTAAAGCACAGATCACTAATGTCACTACCCTGCTCAAAACACTCCAGAGGGCCAGGGCCCAGTGGCTCATGCCTGTAATCCCAGCACTTTGGGAGGCCGAGGCAGGCAGATCACTTGAGGTCAGGAGTTTGAGACCAGCCTGGCCAACATGGTGAAACCCCCGTCTCTACTAAAACTACAAAAATTAGCTGGGTGTGGTAGTGCCTGTAATCCCAGCTACACGGGAAACTGAGGCACGAGAATCACCTGAACCCAGGAGGCGAAGGTTGCAGTGAGCTGAGAATGTATCACTGCACTCAAGCCTGGCAGCCTAAGTGACAAAGTGAGACTCTGTCTCTAAAAAAAAAATTAAAATTAAAAATTAAAAAATGAAAGAAAGCAGGGGCTTAGCCTTGTTCACTGCTGATTCCCCAGAACTTGAACAGTGTCTGATACTTAGGAAGAATTCAATAAGCATCTGTTGACTTGTAAGTTTTTTTGTTTTTTATTTTTGATAGGGTCTCGCTCTATCACCCAGGCTGGATACAGTGGTACAATCGTGGCTCACTGTAGTCTCGACTTCCCGAGTGATCCTCCCATCTCAGCCTCTCACACTGCTGGGACTACAGGCATGAGCCACCATATCTGGCTAATTTATTTTTTATTTTTATTTATTTATTTATTTGAGACAGAGTCTCGCTCTGTCACCCAGGCTGGAGTGCTGTGACGCAATCCTGGCTCACTGCAACTTCCACCTCCCAGGTTCAAACAATTCCTTCTCAGCTTCCCGAGTAGCTGGAATTAAGAGTAGCTGGGATTACAGGTGTGTGCCACCATGCCCTGCTAATTTTTGTATTTTTAGTACAGGCAAGGTTTCACCATGTTGGCCAGGGTGGTCTTGAACTTCTGACCTTAAGTGATCCGCCCACCTTGGCCTCCCAAAGTGCTGGGATTACAGGCATGAACCACCGCACCCGGCCAAATAATGTTAAAAGTATAATGAGAAGAGGCTTGCCTGCCACCATGTAAGACATGCCTTTGCTCCTCTTTCACCTTCTGCCGTGATTGTGAGGCCTCTCCAGCCATGTGGAACTTATATTCATTGCTCAACAAGGAAGAGACCTGCAAGGCTATTACCCTGGGCAGCTGGCAAAACTCCATTTTGATCACAGTACAAAGAGAGCTCCCAGACTGGAACCAGAAATTAGCCACAGTTTCACTGAATCTTTGACCTCTTAATTCGCTGCCAGAGTTCTACGTTGTAAAGAGAGAAGCAGCTTTGAAAGAAATGCTTTTAAATTAAAATAACCATGGCATTCGAACAAAATAACATTTGGCATTCTTAGATGGCTCTTTTAGACTAAGGTAATGGTAGCAAAACTACTTTTAAGTGTGTATACAGATGGCTGTAATCCTAAAATATTTACATGCTGCAAACTATTTTCAGATTAAGTTGGTCAGTTTAGAACAGGGGATCAAGATCTAGCCTTAAGAGAACTTGTTTTTTACCCCACTACTGGGGTAAAAAAGTCTTACTGCTGATGCTGGCAAACCATCATACATTTAGGCCAATGGTTATATGTAGGATCAATCAGGTAAGAAGATTGCTGCATCTGCTCAGTAAGTGCATTACCATTGGGAAAAATAAAAAAGAACTCTGGGGGACACAGCCAATGAGGAAGAAGACTGGCACTAGACACCCTAAAGGGGCTTGGGATGGAGAAATCCAGGTATAGCATAGGGCTGGAGTGAGATGTGGGATTGGTAAAAAGGATTAAGTGAATGTCTGTAGACAGGAGTTAACACTGCTATCTTGACAAGAAGAAAGCCTGACAACTAGGCATCAGCTCCTCAGGCAGAAAGCTAAAAGGTCTTCTCTAAGGACAGGAAAGGATCCCAAAGAAAAGAACCTTGGCAGGGCACAGTGGCTCACAACTGTAATCCCAACACTTTGGGAGGCCGAGGCGGGCGGATCACCGGAGGACAGGAGTTCAAGACCAGCCTGGCCAACATGGTGAAATCCCATCTACTAAAAATACAAAAATTAGCCAGGCATGGTGGCAGGCACCTATAATCCCAGCTACTTGGGAGGCTGAGGCAGGAGAATTGCTTGAACCCGGGGGGCGGAGGTTGCAGTGAGCCGAGATCACACCACTGCACTCTAGCCTGGGCGACAAGAGCAAAACTCTGTCTCAAAAAAAAAGAACCTTACAGTTCCCCAGCATACTAGTTGGCTCCCTCCTCATTTACCCCAAAGTAACACCTATCAATTAATAAACTTCTCCCCCCCCAAAAAAAAGCATAATGAGGATTAAAGGATACAGATGAAACAAGAGTGTCCCCGAGTTAATGACTAAATGACAGATATAACTGAGTGATAGGTACACAAGGGCTTATTGCTCTCTACTTGGATGTATATTTGAATTTTACTATAATAAATATTAAAAAACAAGTCCTCAAAATGTGCAAAGCTTTTCAAGAATTTATCCCCTTACAAATTTTGGCAAAAATGAGTACAGAGGAGGAAGCAGGGAAAGGCAAGGCTCAGAGGGATTCAACAGTATAAAAAAATAATAGAAAATAAAAATGAGAACAAAGATTTGGCTATAAGAATATGATCACAGTAATATTTAGAACAGGAAGGAAATGTGTTATGTATTTTATAGTAAAACCTGAGACAAAGAGCAGAAACCATTAAAAACAATCTAGAAGATTAATACACTAAGCGCAAGCTGGAAGACCCTGGATACAAACCTGACTCTGAGCTTCCTAGTGGCCAAGGCAGACAGACAAAAACATCAATGACATAGTTCCAGTATACTTAGAGGTATAGCGATCCCAGTCACTCAACCTGAAGAAATTTTCTCAGCAGCCCCAGAGGTTCCCTTGGGAACTTCTGATAAAGACTGCAATATAAACTGATGGGGCCATGCAAAGTGAGATGAGTGAAAACAACTGGAAGAAGGGCCAGAATTGTGCTTTCTCATGATCTAGCTTCACCCAAAGACAAAACACTGCAGATCTGAAACAGGTACACTGAAGTACCTTCAAGCACAACTCAGTGGATATTCTTTCCACAGTTGAGCTCAGCTGTGGCTTTTGGGAGTTGAATTCAAGATTATCCTTCCTGGCAAGAACATGAGATGTAACATCTCAACTGTCTCCTAAATATGTCTCTAATAGTCACTGTCTCTGGAGGTGACAAATGCACATCACTGTCAAACTCTACCAGGGCTCAGGCCTGAAAGAAGAGACCTAATCAAAACATGGAGATGAGGCATGAACATGACCTTTCAGAGGGAGGAAGGGTTAACTAGGTAGGCCAGCTTGGGGCAGATCATGAGAGTGGGAAACTACTGACTATGACTGGAGACCTGGTGAGTGACAGTGCAGTCTTCCAAAAGGTGCAATCCAAGCCCACAGCCAAATGCAGCAAACTGGGCTGAACAAGGCTGCTCAATGGATAAAATTATTGAAAAACATAAAAATAAATGAGATTTTATGTTCAAAAAACCAAAAATGTTGGCCGGGCGCGGTGGCTCAAGCCTGTAATCCCAGCACTTTGGGAGGCCGAGACGGGCGGATCACGAGGTCAGGAGATCGAGACCATCCTGGCTAACACGGTGAAACCCCG
This sequence comes from Macaca nemestrina, assembly GCF_043159975.1. NCBI lineage: Eukaryota > Metazoa > Chordata > Mammalia > Primates > Cercopithecidae > Macaca > Macaca nemestrina. The sequence continues at coordinate 110,867,385 of NC_092126.1, forward strand.
TCTCTATTAAGAAATACAAAAAACTAGCCGGGCGAGGTGGCGGGCACCTGTAGTCCCAGCTACTCGGGAGGCTGAGGCCGGAGAATGGCGTAAACCCGGGAGGCGGAGCTTGCAGTGAGCTGAGATCCGGCCACTGCACTCCAGCCTGGGTGACAGAGCGAGACTCCGTCTCAAAAAAAAAAAAAAAAAACCAAAAATGTCATGCAGTTTTACCCACAAAAAGAACCTCACAATATAATGTAGACAATGAATACAAAACATTCTGATCCCACTATAAGACAGAGAACGAGTAAGCAAGAAAGCATGATAAAAAGCCTAAGAAGCCTGATAGTGGTTACCAATGGGGTTACAATTTAACTTTGGGGTTTTCTGCTTACCTGTTAATTTTGCAACAAGGATGACTTGAATTAAAAACAAACTCAGCCAGGCGCGGTGGCTCATGCCTGTAAACGCAGCACTCTGGGAGGCCAAGATGGACAGATCACCTAAGGTCAGGAGTTCAAGACCAGCAAGGCCAACAGGGAGAAACACTGTCTCTACTAAAAAGACAAAAAAATTTAGCTGGGCATGGTGGCGGGCACCTGTAATCCCAGCTACTAGGGAGGTTGAGGCAGGAGAATGAACCCAGGAAGCAGAGGTTGCAATGAGCCATCGCGCCATTGCCCTCCAGCCTGGACAACAGGAGCAAAACTCTGTCTTGGAAAAAAAAAAACACAAACTCTACCAGCCTGGGCAACATAGCTGAAACCCTGTCTCTACAAAAAATTTTTAAGGCCAGGTGCGATGGCTCACACCTATAATCCCAGCACTTTTGGGAGGCCGAGGCAGGTCAGGAGATCGAGACCATCCTGGCTAACACAGTGAAACCCCGTCTCTACTAAAAAATACAAAAAATTAACCAGACATGGTGGCAGGCACCTAAAGTCCCAGCTAGTAGGGAGGCTGAGGCAGGAGAATGTCGTGAACCGGGGAGGCGGAGGTTGCAGTGAGCTGAGATTGCACCACTGCACTCCAGCCTGGGCAACAGAGCGAGACTCCATCTCAAAAAATAAATATATTTTTTAAATTAGCCACGCATGGTGACATGCGCCTGTAGTCCCAGCTACTTGGGAAGCTTGAGGTGGGAGAATCTCTTGAGCCCAGGAGACTGAAGCTGCAAGTGAGCTATGATCGCGCCACTGCACTCCAGCCTTGGGTGACAGAGCAAGACCCTGTCTCAAAACAAACAAAACAAAAACTAATCTATTCAACTGTAAAATAAACTGGGAAATAAGATATTTTAAAAATCAGGAATGCAGAGGAATGAAATGAAGAAAACCAAGTCTCACTTGTAAAATTATAAAAAATCAACGTATTTGAAATTTCAATATTCAGATGATTTGAAAATACTCTGAAGTTGGGGAATGGCACAAATACAACCACTGTAATTGTCATATTTGTGTGAACTGATTATTTGAGTCCCTCTGGCCTCCAACCAAAATTAAGATGTTTAAAATAGAAGAGGTTCAACAAAATTTTAACATCTAGATTTGTCTAAGGGACCATTACTGGTCACCATAGCTTCAAATTTAAGACAGGTGCTATGTGTGAGACACAAAGACCTCTTTCACATTAGTGACTGCAATTTTTTTTTTTCTTTTTAAGATGGAGTCTTGCTCTTGTTGACCAGACTGGAGTGCAGTGGCGGGATCTCGGCTCACTGCAACCTCCGCTTCCCAGGTTCAAGTAATTCTCCTGCCTCAGTCTCCCGAGTAGCTGGGACTACAGGCGCACACCACCACACCTGGCTAACTTTTGTATTTATAGTAGAGATGGGGTTTCACACATGTTGGTCAGGCTGGTCTCGAACTCCTGACCTCAGGTGATCCGCCCACCTCAGCGTCCCAAAGTGCTGAGATTACAGGCAGGAGCCACTGCACCTGGCCAACACCTTGTATATTTTACGCTTTCTGAAAATGCTAAATATCAAATAAACCAGTGGTTACCAAATGTTTTGATCATGAATGCCCAAACAACAAAAATTCAAGTATATGCTCCTAATACATGCACACTTACATATAAATTATATATATGTACTACAGTGATAATACAGTGTACATTATAAAGTATATGCTAAAATTATTATGGTGGCTCATGCCTGTAATGATGGTGGCTCATGCCTATAATCCCAGCACTTTGGAAGGTTAAGGCGGGTGGATCACTTGAGGCCAGGAGTTTGAGACCAGCCTAACTAATATGGTGAAACCCCATCTCTACTAAAAATACAAAAATTAGCCAGATGTGGTGGTGCACACCTGTAATCCCAGCTACTTGGGAGGCTGAGGCAGGAGACCAAGATAGCATCACTGCACTCCAGCCTGGGCAACAGAGTGAGTGAAACTCCATCTCAAAAAGAAAAAAAAATTAAATGAGACTGAAATAAACAGGAAAATTAGTTTTATTTTTTTCCTGAGATCCACGTGCATCTTTATGCTTACACACCAACTTTGGACCCCACTGCAAAGCTGCCTTATGACTTAGCATCCCTGCAACCATTCTAAGTTAGTGCCCTTGACTGCTTAACCAGAAACTGCCAAATGGCAGTGGTCAAATTGCTGTCACCTTGCTGAGTTCCACCATCCCGACACTCGAGTCAGTGACGCAGGCTTCCTCCCATCACCCCTACCACCTTCTTCCACTACCCTTACCTGCCAATGAACAACAGAAAAGACTGTGGGCTGGCTGCAGTGGCTCACGCCTATAATCCCAGCACTGTGGGAGGCCGAGGCAGCCGGATCACCTGAGGTCGGGAGTTTGAGAACAGCCTGACCAACATGGTGAAACCCCGCCTCTACTAAAAATACAAAATCAGCCGGGCATGGTAGCGCATGCCTGTAATCCCAGCTACTCGGGAGGCTGAGGCAGGAGAATCGCTTGAACCTGGGAGGCGGAGGTTGCAGTGAGCTGAGCTCACGCCACTGCACTCCAGCCTGAGCAAGAAGAGCGAAACTCCATCCCAAAAAAAAAACAGACTGTGGAAGCCAGCGGGTACAAGAACAGCATAAAAGCATGGACTCTTTTGTCAGCCAAATCTCAGTTTGCACACATACTCTGTCTCAAATTCACTAGGTGACCCAGGGCCAGTCAAATCACTTGCCTAAAACTCTCCGTAAAGGGGGTGATAACAGAGTTATCTCATCTGGTTATTATGAAAACTAAGTGAGGCCGGGCGCGGTGGCTCAAGCCTGTAATCCCAGCACTTTGGGAGGCCGAGGCGGGTGGATCACGAGGTCAGGAGATTGAGACCATCCTGGCTAACATGGTGAAACCCCGTCTCTACTAAAAATACAAAAAACTAGCCGGGCGTGGTGGCGGGCGCCTGTAGTCCCAGCTACTTGGGAGGCTGAGGCGGGAGAATGGCGTGAACCCGGGAGGCGGAGCTTGCAGTGAGCCGAGATCGCGCCACTGCACTCCAGCCTGGGCGACACAGCGAGACTCCGTCTCAAAAAAAAAAAAAAAGAAAAGAAAACTAAGTGAGATAAGCTAGTATTACAGTACCTGGGACAGTGCCTGAACAGCACAAGCACTCAATATCACCCAGAATTATTACTTTGGGTGGCAAAAGACAACACCTGAACCTTGTTTCTTTAGCCAACTCATTAAGGTAGCAAGTTCTAACGGAAGGAGCTCAGGTGGCAGAGGTGTGGCAGACCTGGTTTGAAGGATGATCCACCCTTGACACGCTGGGTGACCTTGTAAGAACCCATTAGGAGTCCTTTCATCTGTTCAACGAGGGGTGATAACACAAACTGTATATGAAGTACCTGTCAGAGCCAGTAAAACACTGGCAACCACCAATGGTGAGAGTAAGCAAACAGCACATGAACCTGTCATTCCAGGATCCCTGAGGCACATTCACATGCATGGCTAGATTCTGAGAGAGAAAATATCCCTAAATTCTACCACCAAATGTTAATAAACATATATGCAGTGAAGTCCACAGGCACGGTTCCTTTCCCAACTGGGTAGTTGTTCATATACGACCTCAGGTAAATCACAATCTTTATGCCTCCATTTTCTTTCCTTTTTTAGTTTATTTAATACCTGAATAGCATATGCCTCCATTTTTCTAGTAATAAACTTGGAGTAAACTTTTTACCCACCTCATGACAGTGACTGGGGGAACAGGGGAAGGGCCCCGAACCAGTGATTATAAAGTACACGGAGATCTCTAGAGAGGGGCTGTTTTTACCGCAATAGCAAAAGAAAAGAGAGAGCACTCAAGCCGGGCGCGGTGGCTCACGACTGTAATCCCAGCCCTTTGGGAGGCTGAGGCGGGCAGTCATGGGGTCAGGAGATCGAGACCATCCTGGCTGACACGGTGAAACCCCGTCTCTACTAAAAATACAAAAAAGTAGCCGGGCATGGTGGCGGGCACCCGTAGTCCCAGCTACTCGGGAGGCTGAAGCAGGAGAATCGCTTGAACCCGGGAGGCAGAGGGTGCAGTGAGCCGAGATGGCGCCACTGCACTCCAGCCTGGGCAACAGAGCGAGACTCCGTCTCCAAAAAAAAAAAAAGAAAAAGAAAAGAGAGAGCACTCAAACATCAGATCAGTTCATAATAAATTTAAAGGCCGGGCGCGGTGGCTCAAGCCTGTAATCCCAGCACTCTGGGAGGCCGAGGCGGGTGGATCACGAGGTCAGGAGATCGAGACCATCCTGGTTAACATGGTGAAACCCCGTCTCTACTAAAAAAATACAAAAAAAAACTAGCCGGGCGTGGTGGCGGGCGCCTGTAGTCCCAGCTACTCGGAGGCTGAGGCAGGAGAATGGCGTGAACCCGGGAGGCGGAGCTTGTAGTGAACCGAGAGCGCGCCACTGCACTCCAGCCTGGGCGACACAGGGAGACTCCGTCTCAAATAAATAAATAAATAAATTTAAAAAGCCTAATTCTTTCCATTTCAATTTATGACCAAAAGAATAAATATGGAAATATATTTATACAGTGTGAAATATATGTATATAGTGTTGTTTACATCATGTGCTGAGTGGGAATACCGCAAATGTGTAAAACACCTAAAATGTAAACTATATTAGCACACATTTTAAAAGATACAGGTCTTGGCCGGGCACGGTGGCTCACGCCAGTAATCCCAACACTTTTGGGAGGCCAAGGCTTGTATAATGCTTGAGCCCAGGAGTTAAAGACCGCCTGGGCAACACTGCAAGACCCTCATCTCTACAAAAAATACAAAAATTAGCCGGGCGTGGTGGCATACACCTGTTGTCCCAGTTACTGGGGAGGCTGAGGTGGGAGGATCACCTGAGCCCAGGAAATCAAGGCTGCAGTGAGCCGAGATCGCGCCACTGCACTCCAGCCTGGGAGACAGAGTGAGACCCTGTCTCCAAACAAAAAACAGGTCTTTAGGCATCATTGAGGAACACCTAAAATAGATACAGCACTAACTAGACACCCTCGACCCTGACTCCCTAATAAAAGCGTCAGTCTTTTGCACAATATCCTGACATGACAGCAAACCAATAAGGACACCGCATAACCAAACTCCACAAAACTTTTGGCCAAATAAAAGAAACACACAAAGCTAACAACATTAAACCTTTTCTATGGCCGCTTCACAATACGTATTACAAAATCCCCAGAGTTTATTCACCTAGCTCCGACTGTCGCCATACAAGGTGGAGCAGTGAGTGACTTGAACCAGGGGCTGACTGCTGCCAGAGCCCTCACTGGGACTCACTGCCCCCGCACCCGCTCCGCATTCCCATCTGGACAACTTTCTGGACTTCGAACAGTCCGGATCCAGGGCTCCCTGCAACTAACGCTATCGTGACATTATAAACCGGTTTAGTACTGCAGTCATAAACCCACTCAGAAGTAAACAGAAGCAACATTAGTGAAGCAAAGTTGAGATTTAAGCAATACGGAAAACTAGAAACCAAGCAAAACCAGCAAAGCAGCTAGCGTTCTCTCTCAAGATCTTCCAAAAGAGGCAGAAGTGGAAAGCATGCTCTCCCCCGCACTCCGGAAAACCCAGACAGCACCAAAGCAGGTTCTAGAACAGCTGCCCGGAGCAACTAGGCCAGGGGATGCGACGGCGCGCATCTCCCCCCGGCACACCAGGGGCCCGCGGAGGTCTGGTGGGGACGCGGAGCTCCAGGGGCCGGCCCGTGCAGGGGCGCGGTCGGGTTGGGGGTGGGGACGCGGCGGCCCTGCCTCCTTGCCGGCCTGCGGTCTCCAGGGCCGGTCCGCACGGCTGCTGGACAGCGCCATGCCCACGCACCCTCCTCCCCTAGCGGCCCCCATCCCGGAACTCCCGGCTTCGCGCGGCTGGAGTCGAGCTGGGGCCCGCGGGCAGGCGCCCTGGGCGCCTGATGGTACCTGTGGCGGCAGCAGCTCCCAGGCGGCGGCGGCGGCGGCGGCGGCGACGGGGGCGGCAGCGGGGGCGGAGCGCGGCGTGCGCGCTCCCGGCCCGCAGTCCGGTGCGCGGCGCCCGCCCTCTCCCTCCTGGCCGCCGGGCGCCCGCCCCTTCACCTCTCACCTCCTACCTTTACCCTCCCGCCCCACCGCCCTCGGCACGTGCTCCCAGGGCGTGCGCATGCGTAGTCGAACCCCGTTCGCGGCTCCCGTTCGCCCCCTGGTGGACACCGGTGGGAAGTATGGGCGGCCGGACCGGGCGGGGCGGAGCATGAAGCCGGGTTAGGGCCCGCCGGGTTAGGGCCCACAGGCCCCCATCGGTCATCAAGAACTTGCAGAAAGCCGGGCGCGGTGGCTCCCGGTTGTAATCCCAACACAGTGGGAGTCCAAGGCGCGAAGATCGCTTGAGCCGAGGAGTTAGAGACCAACTTGTGCAACGTAGGAGACCTCCGTCTCCACAAGTAAAATTAAATAACCGGGTGTGGTGGTGCGCACCTGTGGTCCCAGCTACTCAGGAGGCTGAGGTGGGAGGATCACCTGATCCCGGGAGGCTACAGTGAGCCAATAAACAAAAACAAAAACAAAAACAAAAAACCCACCCTGCACAAGATGCTCATGTTCCCTGTTTTATAATGGCAAAAAATTAGAAGCAGCCGGGCTGAGATACACTACAAATGCAGATGAGAAGAATAAATAATGTCCATAAAACTAGTTTCCCTATAGACATTTAAAAGCATAAGTTGGCATTTAACCATTTTCCACAGGGAACAGGTATTTGTTATAATAGCAACAGCTACGTTAACTGTTTACTAGGTGTCTGGTGCGAAGCTGGTATTGTACACGTCCTCGCATTTGGCCCTCCTGAAAACACGAGGTAGGCCTTGTTACAGGGCCTCACAGAAGGGTAAGGGGAGGCTGCTTCCCCGCGAGGGAAACGCAGGTCCCCAATCAGAGACGCTGCCCGGACCACTCTGGGGGGACTTTGATCATGCTACTGCATGCCCTTGCTGTACCCAGGTCTTGTGTCAGAGGTAAGCCTCCCCTCAGCCCCTCCCTACTGCCCTGGACACCCGCACCCACTCCAGGGCTACCTGGTTAAGGCAGGACCTGTACCTGCCCTCAAAGGCACCAGCAAACCTCTCTGGGAGTTCCAGAAAGTGCAGATCTAGTCACCAATGCAAGGCAGAAATTAGAGGTGGCCCTTCTGACTGCACCAGCCCCCTGACCCTCTACACATTCTTCAAATACCTCCTCCTAAAACCCTGTTCCTCTCTGCCCACCACACTATTGTCACAATGAAATTAACAATGGGAACAGTGGGCCTTGGCCCAAAGTGACCTTCAGGGTTATGCCATTTTCAGCATTCTCTTTTGGCTTAATATGGGAATTTTTATCCTATAAAGAAAGAATTTGCTGGGCGCGGTGGCTCACGCCTGTAATTCCAGCACTTTGGGAGGCCAACGCGGGCAGATCATGAGGTCAGGAGATCGAAACCATCTTGGCTAACATGGTGAAACCCCATCTCTACTAAAAAAAAAAAAATAGCCGGGCATGGTGGTGGGCACCTGTAGTCCCAGCTACTCGGGAGGCTGAGGCAGGAGAATGGTGTGAACCCGGGAGGCAGAGCTTGCGGTGAGCCGAGATCATGCCACTGCACTCCAGCCTGGGTGACAGAGCAAGACTCCATATCAAAAAAAAAAAAAAAAATGAATTTTTAAGGTTATTTTTATTTTTACATTTGAGGTCTCACTCCTTTACCCAGGCTGGAGTGCAGTGGCGTGGTCATAGCTCACTGCAGCCTCAACTTCCTGGGCTCAAGTGATCCTCCCAAGTAGCTGGGACTACAGATGAGCGCCACCATGCCGTTTTTGTTTTTGTTATTTTTATCAATAGGGGTCTTTTGCTGTGTTGCCCAGGCTGTTCTCAAACTCCTGGGCTCAAGCAGCCTTCCCATGTTGGCCTCCCAAACTGCTAGGATTACAGGTGTGAGCCACCATGCCCATCCTGTTTGATGTATTCAATGAAAGAGAAGCAACAATAGAGAGCATTCAGGGGAACTTACCTACACCCCCTTACCTATCCTGACACCACTCTCTCCAGGTCTGATCCCTTGAAATACCATCATTTGTCCCCTCAGAAACCTTGGGCATGAAGGAGTCCTCCTGAGCCGTAGGCCCACTGTACCAAAGTCTTCTCTCCAGAGAGGGTCAGGAGCCTGTCTTCTAACCACCTCCACAGCAGGACTTAGCCGGACAGCCTTGGGAACTGCTGTCACTCTCCTCACTCACCACCTCTTCCCACCCACCACTCCATTAAAGCTGTGTTCGCAGACCGTCAGCGAAGTCTGGATACTCCCCCACAAAAAATAAGAGGCTCCAAAACTGACAAGCACCTAGCTAAGTACCTTTGTGCCTTGAAGCATGGCAAACAATCCTCCACTGCCCTGAGAGGACCCACTGAGAACCCTGTGGAGGCTCTGGGGAAGGGGAAGCTGGGGCTTATGGGGCCCTGGTAAGTCTGCTACAGAATGCCCCCCATGGAGTATAATGAAGTGGCCGTGATTTTAGGGCTTCTCCCACAACATTTTTTTTTTTTTTTTTTGAGACACAGTCTCACTCTGTTGTCCAGGCTGGAGTGCAGTGGTGAGGTGTTGGCTCATGGCAACCTCCCCCAGCAGGTTCAAGTGATTCTCTCCCCTCAGCCTCCTGAGTAGCTGGGATTACAGGTGTTCACCACCATGCCCAGCTAATTTTTTTGCATTTTTAGTAGAGACAGGGTTTTGCCATGTTGGCCAGGCTGTCTCAAAGTCCTGACCTCAGGTGGGATCCACCCGCCTTGGCCTCTCAAAGTGCTGGGATTATAATAGGCATGAGCCACCTCGCCTGGCCCTTTTTTTATTATTATTATTTTTGAGACCAAGTCTCGCTTTGTCACCCAGGCTGTAGCACAGTGGCACAATCTTGGCTCACTGCAACCTCCACCTCTCAGGTTCCAGCGATTCCCGTGCCTCAGCCTCTTGAGTAGCTGCGACTACAGGCTTTCGCCATTGCACCAGGTTTATTTTTGTATTTTTATTAGAGACAAGGTTTTGTCATGTTGCCCAGGCTGGTCTCAAACTCCTGGGCCCAACTGATCCACCCGCTGTAATCCTGGGATTACAGGCGTGACTCACCATGCCCAGCCTCCTACAACATTTAATATGAAACATAACAGAAAAGTTGAAAGAACCATACAGTGAACACTCATATACCCTAGATTCTACAACTATTAATGTTTTGCTTAGTATCTCATGTCTATCTAAAAAATCTATCGTTTTATCCATCTATCTGTAATTGCCCAAGGCTGCTTCTTGCCCACTGCACAGACGAAATCACTTCACTGAGGCCTTGGCATTGCAGTAAAGAGTTTCACTGACGCAAGGCTGGCCATGCACAAGGCCACGCTTTGTGCATGGAGCTATTACTCAAATCAGTCTCCCCAAAGGCTTAGAGGTTAGGGTTTTTCAAGGATAGTTTGGTAGGCAGGGTGCTAGGGAATGGGAAATGTTGATTGGTTGGGGATGCAATCATAGGAGGGGTCCTCATGCGCTGAGTCAGCCTCTGGGTGGAGTCAGCAGAAAAGCAAGTCTGAAAAGAAACATCTCAAGGCCGGGCGCGGTGGCTCACGCCTGTAATCCCAGCACTTTGGGAGGCTGAGGCAGGTGGATCACGAGGTTAGGAGATCGAGACCATCCTGGATAACACGGTGAAACCCCATCTCTACTAAAAATACAAAAAATTAGCCAGGTGTGGTGGCAGGCACCTGTAGTCCCAGCTACTCAAAGCTGAGGCAGGAGAATGCTGTGAACCCAGGAGGCGGAGCTTGCAGTGAGTCGAGATTGCGCCACTGCACTCCAGCCTGGGCGACTCCATCTAAAAAAAAAAAAAAAAAAAAAAGGAAACATCTCAAAAGGCAAATTTTAGGTTCTGCAATAGTGATGTTATCTATAGGAGTAACTGAGTAAGTTACAAATCTTGTGACTTCCAGAGTAATGACTGGTTATCGTTATCGTTTAACTACACCTACACCTTAGCAGAATTCAGGCCCCTCCTATAAAAATCCTAGCCTTGTGACTTTTCATTAGTTTTACAAAGGCAGTTTAGTTTTGGAAAGGGCTAATGTCATCCTTGCTTTAAGGTTGAACTATAAATTCCTCCCAAGGTTACCTTCGCCTATCCCCAGGTTGGAGGTTAGAAGCAAGATAGAGCTGGGCACGGTGGTTCACTCCTGTAATCCCAGCATTTTGGGAGGCCGAGGTGGGCGGATCACCTGAGCAGGAGTTCGAGACCAGCCTGACCAACACGGAGAAATCCTGTCTCTACCAAAAATACAAAATTAGCCAGGCGTGGTGGTGCAGGCCTGTAATCCCAGCTACTCAGGAGGCTGAGGCAGGAGAATAGCTTGAACCTGGGAGGCAGAAGTTGCGGTGAGCCGAGATCGCGTCATTGCACTCCAGCCTGAGAAAAAAGAGCAAAACTCTGGAGAAAAAAAAAAAAAAGAAGCAACATGGAGTCAACCACGTCAGGTTTTTCTTACTGCCATAATTTTGCAAAGGTGATTTCATATCAATCCTTTATTTTAAGAGACAGGGTTTTGCTCTATGGTCCAGGCTGGAGTGCGGTGGCACAATCACAGCTCACTGCAGCCTTGACCTCCTGGACTCAAGCAAGCTTCCCAAGTAGCTGGGACCATAGGTGGGTATGACCACTCCCAGATACATTTTGGAGTTTTCTTCATAGAGATGAGGGTCTCTCTGTTGCCCAGGCTGGTCTCGAACTCTTGGCCTCAGGCAACTCTCCCATCTTGGCCTCCGAAAGTGCTAGGATTACAGGTGTGAGCCACCATACCCAGCCCCTATCTTATTTTTGATGCACTTCCAGTTAAGTTGCAGAACACTGATTTTAGTTTTTACATATAATAACTCAAATGGAACGGTTCCATTTAGCCCTAACTAGGTAGAGCTCAACTTTACTTCAGATTGTTCCCCATGAGAAAGGTGAATTCAGGCCAGGCGCAATGGCTCACACCTGTAATCCCAGCACTTTGGGAGGCCGAGGTGGGCGGATCCCAAGGAGGATCCCAGGAGATTAAGACCATCCTGGCTAACACGGTGAAACCCCGTCTCTACCAAGAAAAATACAAAAAATTATCCGGGCGTGGTGGTGGGTGCCTGTAGTCCCAGCTACTCAGGAGGCTGAGGCAGGAGAATGGCGTGAACCTGGGAGGTGGAGCTTGCAGTAAGCTGAGATTGTGCCACTGCACTCCAGCCTGGGCGACGGAGTGAGACTCTCAAAAAAAAAAAAAAAAAAAGGGAAAGGTAAATTCAAAAACTTTAAATGGAGCACAGAAATCAAGAAATGATAACAATTTCTAATACTTGGGCTTCTACCCTGGGCCAGTTCTCAAACCTGATCTCAATCCTCAGAACAATCTTGAAATATAGAGACTGAGTTTATTTTACAAATGTAGAAAATTTCTCTGCAGAGGGGACATGATGTGTCCAAGGTCTCTCTGAGAACCGAACAGAGGGCCTTCTTCTGGGACCCAAGACTGCAGGTTCTAGCTCACTGCCCAGCTGCCTCACCCTGTCACGAGCACAATAAAGGGAGTTTCATGATTATATGGATTTGTCTTTGCAATCACTCACACTGAGGATCATGCTTATCATGAATTAGCCATTAGTGATAGCAGCTGGCAACATCTTAAAGTGGAAAGAGCTGCCTCAGGGCCAGACTCCTTGGATTCAAATCCTGACCCTGACACAAGCAGCACCTCTGTGACTGGGAGAATTAACTTCACCTCAGGGAACCTCAAATTAGGAGTCAGGTTCTGAGATGCAAACACCACCAACTGCTATGGGTTTTGAAAACAATAAAATTGGAGGGTGAACACATGTAAAATGCCTACATTGAAATAAACGGTAGCTTTTTTTTTTTTTTTTTTTATTGAGAGATAGAGTCTCGCTCTGTCGCCCAGGCTGGAGTGCAGTGGCACAATCTCAGCTTATTGCAACCTCCACCTCCTAGGTTCAAGTGATTCTCCTGCCTCAGCCTCCTGATTAGCTGGGACTGCAGGCACACGCCATGATGCCCAGCTAATTTTTGTATTTTTAGTAGAGACAGGGTTTCACTATGTTGGCGAGGATGGTCTCAATCTCTTGACCTCATGATCCTCCTGCCTCGGCTTTCCAAAGTGCTGGGATTACAGGCATGAGTCACCGCGCCTGGCCCCAAAGGTAGCTTCAATAACCATGATACAATCATTTAAAAATATTTAAAATGTCAAAGTTGAATGAATACATTTATTCAATGTCTTTATTACCTATCAAATTCCTACTATGTGTCAGAGACCCAGAGTACAATAAGTTAATTTCCTGTACTAAAGAAGTTAACTGTCTTAGTGTTGAACCTTTAAACAAAACCTTATAGGCAATATAAGGGTTATTACAGAGATCATAATAGCCCATAATAATAACCAATTATTGATTGTTGGGTTCTTGCCAGAAGCAGGTTTTACAATATATTTATCTCAAATAATCCTTGTGATGACCTTTAGAAGCAGGTAAGATAACCATAACCCCCCCCCCTTTTTTTTTTTGAGATGGAGTCTCGCTCTGCTGCCCAGGCAGGAGAGCAGTGGCACGAACTCAGCTCACTGCAACCTCCGCCTCCCAGGTTCAAGCGATCTTCCTGCCTCAGCTGCCCCCAGTAGCTGGGATTACAGGCACTCACCACCATGCCTGGCTAATTTTTGTTTTTTGTTTTTTCAGTAGAGACGGGGTTTTGCCATGTTGGCCAGTCTGGTCTCTAATTCCTGACCTCAGGTGAATCACCTGCCTCAGCCTCCCAAAGTGCTGGGACTACAGGTGTGAGCCACCACGTCTGGCCGATAAACCCCATTTTAAATTGTAAAAACCATTGCATCCAGAGCTCTAACAACTTCTCTGAGGTTCCACAGTTGCTGTGTTGCAGAGGCAGCATCAAATGTTGATCCACCTATCCCCAAAGCCCCTGCACTTCTGCCACTGAGTTTCCAAATGCTATGAGGGAAAGGGATTTGGAAACCAAAGATCAGGAATCACGAAGATGCTGATGTGATTTTGGGTAGGGCCTTATAGGGTAAGAGCTTGTTAGGCAATAAGAACAGCAGCAGTCAGCCAGGTGTGGTGGCTTATGCCTGTAATCCCAGCACTTTGGGAGGCCAAGGTGAGTGGATCACCTGAGGTCAGGAGTTTAAGACCAGCCTGGCCAACATGGAAACCCCATCTCTACTAAAAATACAAAAATTAGGCCGGGCGCGGTGGCCCAAGCCTGTAATCTCAGCACTTTGGGAGGCTGAGACGGGCAGATCACAAGGTCAGGAGATCGAGACCATCCTGGCTAACACAGTGAAACCCCGTCTCTACTAAAAAATACAAAAAACTAGCCGGGCGAGGTGGCGGGTGCCTGTAGTCCCAGCTACTCGGGAGGCTGAGGCAGGAGAATGGCGTAAACCCGGGAGGCGGAGCTTGCAGTGAGCTGAGATCCAGCCACTGCACTCCAGCCTGGGCGACAGAGCAAGACTCCGTCTCAAAAAAAAAAAAAAATTAACTGGGCATGGTGGTGCACGCTGTGGTCTCAACTACTCAGGAGGCTGAGGCAGGAGAATTGCTTGAACCCAGGAGGCAGAGGCTGCAGTGAGATGAGATCACGCCACTGTACTCCAGCCTGGGTGACAGAGCAAGACTCAGTCTCAAAAAAAAAAAAAAAAAAAAAAATTAATAAAAAGAACAGCAGCAGTGGCTAATCCTTAAACCAGTTACCAGGCCTACTTTACATGTCATTACTTACTGATCCTAACAACCCCAATAAAACCCATGAAATGGGCACTCTTGTCTCCCCACTTTTTTTTTTTTTTTTTTTTGAGACTGCACTTGGCTTGTCTCCGCATTTTACAGGTAAAAGAAACGGGCCTAGAAATGTCCAATCACGCCGGGCGCGGTGGCTCACGCCTGTAATCCCAACACCCTGGAGGCCGAGGCAGGCAGATCACGAGGTCAGGAGATCGAGACCATCCTGGCTAACACAGCGAAACCCCGTCTCTACTGAAAATACCAAAAATTAGCCAGGCATGGTGGCGGGCGCCTGCAGTCCCAGCTACTTGGGAGACTGAGGCGGGAGACTGAAGCAGGGGACTGGCATGAACCCAGGAGGCGGAGCTTGCAGTGAGCCAAGATTACGCCACTGCACTCCAGTCTGGGCGACAGAGCAAGACTCCATCTGAAAGAGAGAGAGAGAGAGAGAGAGAGAGAGAGACGAGAGAGAGAGAGAGAAAAAAAAAATGTCCAATCACTTCAGTAAGATCACTATAGTCAGTTACTTGGTTGTTGTCTTCTCTGTAAGCTGATCATACACATGCACCCCTTGCCGTCCGGTGGCTATGGAGCCTCCCAGCTGGGTGAGTGCACCTCACCTCTCCATTGTCATCCTTGTCCAACAAAGCATGAGTGAACATGACCTACCAAGTCTAGCAGAAGCTTTAAGAGCCACAGCTTGTGTGAATGAGCCTCTTGTTCTTCCCCTTAGTCAGGAGAACATAGTCCTGTGTTGGAACTGTTCCTTCAGACCAGGTGCCAGGATGAGAAGCCATGTGGAGCAGAACTGCAGCAAACAACCCATGGTCTCCAACATGTAATGTGACTGAGGAATGTGCTTGCGGTTTTAAGCCAACTGGGATTTGAGGGCTATTTGTTACTATAGGAGAGCTGTAAGTGGCAGAGTCAGGATCCTAACCTCAATAGATGTAAACACCATAAAATTCACCCCTTTCCAGTGTATATTTCAGTGACTTTCAGTAAATGTATGGTGCAACTATCATCACAATCTTCTTTTAGAAGATTTTCATCACCCCAAGATGAAACTTAATGGAGTTACTTCCCATTCTCACTCCCAGCCTCAGGCAACTAATTTATCATCTATCTCTATAGATTTGCCTTTTCTGGACATTTCATATACATGGAATCATACTATACACACACACACACACACACATATATACACATTATATATATACTATATGGTATGATTCCATGTATATGTGTGTGTGTGTGTGTATATATATATATATATTTTTTTGAGATGGAGTCTCGCTCTGTCGTCCAGGCTGCAGTGTAGCGGCACAATCTTGCCTCACTGTAAATCTCCGCCTCCTGGGTTCAAGCAATTCTCCTGCCTTAGCCTCCTGGGTAGCTGGGATTACAGGAGCCCAACAACACACCCGGCTAAGTTTTGTATTTTCAGTAGAGATGAAGTTTCACCATGTTGGCCAGGCTGGTCTCAAACTCCTGACCTCAAGTGATATGCCCGCCTCAGCCTCCTAAAGTGCCGGGATTACAGGTGTGAGCCACTGCACCTGGCCTATCTTTTGTATCTGGCTTGATGGTTTTTGGTCTCACTATGCTTCCCAGGGTGGAGGGCAGTGGCTATTCACAAGACAGGATCACAGCACATTACAGCATTGAACTCCTGGGCTCCAGTGATCCTCCTGCCTCAGTCTCCTGAGTAGCTGAGACTACCAGTATGTGCCCGACTAGCATACTGCTTTTAAGGTTCACCCATGTTGCAGAATGTATCGGGACTTTAATTCCTTTTTTACTGCTGAGTAACATTCCACTGCACAGATATACTATATTTTTATCATCAGTTGATGGACATTTGGATTTTTTCTACCTTTCAGCTATTATAATAAACACTGTTGTGAATACTCACATACAAGTTATTCCATGAAAGGACCATATATGCAAAATGACCCCCAAATGCAGAAGGAGCTGAGAAACCAAAGAACAAGGCAGACATACCCAGTTTATCAGCAGAGGGCAATTTATTAGGGAAATTATGGACAAAAGCATGGTCTTGGTCAGCAACAAGTCAGGTAGATCTCCCCACCATTATTCCCCTGACCCAGGGCTTATATACCATAGGAAAAAGGGGTATGTGCTCTATAGGGACGATGAAAGGCAACCCTCTAGAACAGGCCAGAATGAGTTGCACAATAACATCAAGGTTGCTTTGACCTAAAGGTAGAATATATTGTGAGTACATGTTCTTACATTAAAGACAGTAAACAAACAAGGAATCAGGAGGCATTCACAGGGCTGGGGTTAATCTGAGGTCAACATGGCAGATTAGCATCCAAGATGGAGTCACTTTTGTCACCACACAAGGATTTGTGTAGAACTATGTTTTCATTTCTTTTGGGTAGATAGCTATGAATTGAATGGTTGAGTCATATAGCAAGTATTTATTTATTTAGAGACAGGGTCTTGCTCTGTCACACAGGTGGGAGTGCAGTGGCACAATGTCAGCTCACAGCAACTTCCTCCTCCTGGGTTCAAGCAATTCTCATGCCTTAGCTTCCTGAGTAGCTGGGATTACAGGCACCTGCCACCACGCCCAGCTAATTTTCTGTATTTTTAGTAGAGATGGGGTTTCACCATGTTGGCCAGGCGGTCTCAAACTCCTGGGCTCAGGTGATCCGCCTACCTCAGCCTCCCAAGGTGCTGGGATTACAGGTTTGAGTCACTGCACCCGGCTTAGGTTTAACATTTTAAGTAACTGCCAAATTATTTTCCAAAGTGGCTACCCCATTTTCCATTCCCACTAGCAATGTACGAGGGTTCCTATTTCCTCACATCCTTGCCATCACTTGTTACTGTCAGTCTTTTTGATATAGCCATTTTAGTGGCTATGTAGTGGTATCTCATGGTGGTTTTTTTTTGAGACAGAGCCTTGCTCTGTCGCCCAGACTGGAGTGCAGTGGCGTGATCTCGGCTCACTGCAAGCTCCGCCTCCTGGGTTCAAGCGATTCTTCTGCCTCAGCCCCCCAAATAGCTGGGACTACAGACTGGGACCACCATACTCGTCTAATTTTTGTATTTTTAGTAAAGACAGCGTTTCATCATGTTGGCCAGGCTGGTATCGAACTCCTGACCTTGTGATCTGCCCGCCTCGGCCTCTGAAAGTGCTGAGATTACAGGCGTGAGCCACTGCACCCAGTCCTCATTGTGGTTTTAATTTGCACGTCCCTAATAATGTTGAGCAATTATATATGCATGTTAGCCATTCCTATGTCTGCTTTGATGTCTATTCCAATCTTCTGCCTTTTTTTTTTAAAGAGACAGGGTCTCAGCCAAGTGCGGTGATTCATGCCTATCATCCCAATACTTTGGGAGGCCAAGGCAGGTGGATCATTTGAGGCTGGGAGTTTGAGATCAGCCTGGCCAATACAGTGAAACCCCGTCTCTACTAAAAATACAAAAATTAACTGGGCATGGTGGTGCATGCCTGTAGTCCCAGCTACTTGGGAAGCTGAGGCATGAGACCTGCTTGAACCCAGGGGGCAGAGGTTGCAGTGAGCTGAGATTGTGCTGCACTCCAGCACAGGTGACAAAGCAAGAGTGTCTCAAAAAAATAGAAGGACAGTATCTCACTGCATCACCCAGGCTGGAGTGCAGTAGTGCAATCATTGCTCACTGACTGTTGCCTCAACTTCCTGGGTGCAAGCAATCCTCCCACTTTAGCCTCCTGAGTAGCTTGGACTACAGCCATGCACCACCATGCCTAGGTTTTTTTTTTTTTTTAATTAATTTTGTAAAGACAGGATCTCACTGTGTTGTCCATGCTGGTCTTGACCTCTTGGCCTCAAGGAATTCTCCTGCCTCGGCCTCCTAAAGTGCTATGATTATAGGCATGAGCCACATGAGCCCAGCTTGCTGACCATTTTTTAACTGGATTATGTGTCTTGTTCCTTTTTTGAAATGGAGTCTCACTCTGTTGCCTAGGCTGGAGTGCAGTGGCATGATCTCGGCTCACCGCAACCTCCGCCTCCTGGGTTCAAGCGATTCTTCTGCCTCAGCTTCCCAAGTAGCTGGGATTACAGGCGAACACCACCACACCTGGCTAATTTTTGTATTTTTAGTAAAGATGGGGTTTTACCATGTTGATCAGTCTGGTCTCGAACTCCTAACCTAGTGATCCACCCACCTCGGCCTCCCAAAGTGCTAGGATTACAGGCATGAGCCACTGTGCCTGGCATGTGTCTTCTTTTCTTTCTCTTTCCTTTCTTTCCTTTCCTTCTTTCCTCCCTCCCTCCCTCTCTTCTTTCTTTCCCTTCCTCCCTCCCTCTCCTTCTCTCTTTCTTTCTTTGACAGAATCTTGCTCTGTTGCCCATGCTGGAGTGCAGTGGCGCAATCTCGGCTCACCGCAACCTCCGTCTCCTGGGTTCAAGCAATTCCCCTGCCTCAGTCTCCCAAGTAGCATGTGCCACCATACCCTAATTTTTGTATTTTTAGTAGAGACGGGGTTTCACTATGTTGGCCAGGCTTGTCTCAAATTTGTGATCTCATGATCCGCCCACCTTGGCCTCTCAAAGTGCTGGGATTATAGGTGTGAGCCACCACGCCTGGCAAATTTCTTCTTATTCAGTTGTTAAGAGTTCCTTCCATATTCTGGATACAAGTCTCTTATTATAAATATGATCATAAATTTTTTTCAGGAAAACAAGTAGAATGAGTAAGTATTTCAGAAAAGGACTACTAAAACTGACATCACAAAGAAAGTGACCACAAATAAAGACCAATAATAAACAAAAAAGTTAGATACTCTCCAAAAAGTTCTTTTCTTTTCTTTTTTGAGACAGAGTGTTGCTCTGTGGCCCAGGCTGGAGTGCAGTGGTGCAATCTCATCTCACTGCAACTTCTGCCTCCCAGGTTAAAGAAATTCTCCTGCCTCAGCCTCCTGAGTGGCTGGGACGACAGGCGTGCACTACCATGACTGGCTAATTTGTGTATTTTTAGTAGAGACGGGGTTTTGCCATGTTGGCCAGGCTGGTCTTGAACTCCTGGCCTCAAATGATCCACCTGCCTTGGCCTCCCAAAGTGCTGGGATTACAGGCATGAGCCACTGCACTCGGCCTATGAATTTTAAATGAGTTGAAATTTTACCCATATTTTAAAAATTATTTTACACTAGAAAGCATAGACTAGCAACTTCATTCCAGGGAGGAAGAAAAACACATTTTTGAGTCCTGAAGAATTAGGACACCATCAGAGATGAAACAGGAACATTACAAGGTCTTGTACAAATAGCACAGACCCCATAAATTCTTCCCCCATTTTCTGCTCCCGCAACAAAAAAGAAAAAAAAAATTTAGGGCCAGGCATGGTGGCTCACGCCTGTAATCCCCAGCACTTTGGGAGGCCAAGGAGGGCAGATCACAAGGTCAGGAGATAGAGACAATGCTGGCTAACGTGGTGAAACCCCATTTCTACTAAAAATACACACACAAAAAATTAGCCAGGTATAGTGGTGGGCACTTGTAGTCCCAGCTACTTGGGAGGCTGAGGCAGCAGAATGGGATGAACCTGGGAGGCGGAGCTTGCAGTGAGCCAAAATTGCACCATGCACTCCAGCCTGGGCGACAAAGCAAGACTCCGTCTCAAAAACAAAAAAAATTAGGGGGAAATAATTGTTCTTCCCTACAAACGTCAGCCCCATGTTGGTAGAATCATTTTTATGGCCCATATCACACCTTATGATCCTGTTTTTCAACCCCTGTATTAGTCTATTCTCACACTGCTATAAAGAAATACCTGAGACTGGGTAATTTACAAAGAGAAGAGGTTGAATTTGCTCACGGTTCTGCAGGCCGCACAGGAAGCATGGCAGTATATGCTTCTGGGGAGGCCTCAAGGGAGCTTTCACTGGTGGCGGAAGGCAAAGCGGGAGCAGGTGTCTTATATGGCAGGAGCAGGACCAAAATGGGGTGGGGGGTGGGGGGTAGGTGCTACACACTTTTAAACAAAAGATCTCATGAGAACTCAGGACAGTACCAAGAGGGAAATCCGCTCCCGTGATCCAATCACCTCTCAGCAGGCCCCATCTCCAACAGTGGGAATTAATTTTTTTTTTTTTTTTTTGAGACGGAGTCTTACTCTGTCGCCCAGGCTGGAGTGCAGTGGCCGGATCTCAGCTCACTGCAAGCTCCGCCTCCCGGGTTTACGCCATTCTGCCTCAGCCTCCCGAGTAGCTGGGACTACAGGCGCCCACGACCTCGCCCGGCTAGTTTTTTGTATTTTTTTTTTTTTTTTTTTTTTTTTTTTTTGAGACGGAGTCTCGCTCTGCCGCCCAGGCTGGAGTGCAGTGGCCAGATCTCGGCTCACTGCAAGCTCCGCCTCCCGGGTTCACGCCATTCTCCTGCCTCAGCCTCCTGAGTAGCTGGGACTACAGGCGCCCGCCACCTCGCCCGGCTAGTTTTTTGTATTTTTTTAGTAGAGACGGGGTTTCACCGTGTCAGCCAGGATGGTCTCGATCTCCTGACCTCGTGATCCGCCCGTCTCGGCCTCCCAAAGTGCTGGGATTACAGGCTTGAGCCACCGCGCCCGGCCGTTTTTTGTATTTTTTAGTAGAGACGGGGTTTCACTGTGTTAGCCAGGATGGTCTCGATCTCCTGACCTCGTGATCCACCCGTCTCGGCCTCCCAAAGTGCTGGGATTACAGGCTTGAGCCACCGTGCCCGGCTGGGAATTAATTTTGACATGAGATTTGTGCAGGGACACAGACCCAAACTATATCAACCTCATTAGGCTATAGCAGTCTTTAGGATTGTTTTGGTTTTTGGTTTTCGGGGTTTTTTTGAGACAGTGTTTCGTTCTGTCATCCAGCCTTGAGTGCAGTGGCTCGATCATAGCCCACTGCAGCCTTGAACTGCTAAGCTCAAACAGTCCTCCCACCATAGCCTTCTGAGCAGCTGGGACCATACCACCATGCCCAGCTTTTTGTTGTTGTTGTTGAAGACAGGGTCTTGCTATTTTGCCCAGCCTGGCCTCAAACTCCTGGCCTCAAGTGATCCTCTCATCTCAGCAACCCAAAGCACTGAGGTTACAGGTATGAGCTACCATTGCCAGCCTTTAGGATTGTTTTTATCTTTATAACCCTTTTTATGAAACAGGTCTTCTGGCCAAGTGCAGTGGCTCATGCCTGTAATCCAGCACTTTGGGAGACCGAGGCGAGTAGATCACGAGGTCAGGAGGTCGAGACCATCCTGGCTAACACGGTGAAACCCCACCTCTACTAAAAAATACAAAAAACTAGCCGGGCGAGGTGGCGGGCGCCTATAGTCCCAGCTACTTGGGAGGCTGAAGCAGGAGAATCGCTTGAACCCAGAAGGTGGAGGTTGCAGTGAGCCAAGATTGCGCCACTGCACTCCAGCCTGGGCGACAGGGCAAGACTCTGTCTCAAAATAAATAAATAAATAAATAAAAATAAAATCCTGGATTCAAGTGATCTGCCTGCCTTAGCCTCCCAAAGTGCTGGGATTGCAGGCACGAGCCACCATGCCCGACCAACATCAGGTTTTAATTGATAAGTAAGCAAGGATAAGGAACAGATTCTGTACACATGGAAAAATACAGAGAAAATCATGTGCTAGTGATTAAAGAAATGCCAATTTTCACACTAGAATCCTTTTTATGGCCCATATCACACCTTATGATCCTGTATTTCTACCCCTGTATTAGTCCATTCTCACACAAACACCACTATTAAATTAATTAAAAAATAAGTTAAACCCAAAGTTGACAGAGGAAAATCTCTGCATCACCATCAACTGGCTCCATCATTCTGAAGAACAATCTGATAATGTGCCAGGGCCAGTTTCCGCTGTAATTGAGTAATTCCATTAGAAGGAATAGATTAAAATGGCATCACTCCTCACTTCTCACAGGCCCCTGTGCTGGTTTATTTATAGCACTTACCGTAGTCTATCTAAGTTAAATATGTCCCCTGTCAATTCTGTTGATTGCCTGTCTTCTCTTCCAGAATGTAAGTTCTATGAGCTCTGCCAGTGACCTGGTTTGTCAGGTTCTAAACAAACAAGTACTTATGCCCCCCAGCAATAGGTAGAGTTTATAAAATTTATAGCAGCATAATTGATAACTGTAAAAACCAGAACCTACATGCCCAGAGGACAACTAAACAAACTAGAATATAATGATAGCATAAAATGTTGAATAGCTATTTTCCTTTTTTTTTTGAGACTAAGTTTTGCTCTTGTTGTCCAGGCTAGAGCACAATGGTGCGTTCTCAGCTCACTGCAACCTCTGCCTCCCAGGTTCAAGTGATTCTCCTGCCTCAGCCTCCTGAGTAGCTGGGATTAAAAGTGCCCACCACCACACCCAGCTAATTTTTGTATTTTTAGTAGAGATGGGGTTTCACCATATTGGCCAGGCTGGTCTTGAACTCCTTACCTCAGGTGATCCACTCGCCTTGGCCTTCCAAAGTGCTGGGATTACAGGCATGAGCCATCGTGCCCGGCCCTGAATAGCTATTAAACATAAAATATTTGAGGGGAGGCTGAGGCAGGAGGATCTCTTGAGCCCAGGAGTTCAAGACTACCCTGGGCAGCAAAGCGACATCCCGTTTCTACAAAAAAATTTAAAAATCAGCCAGGCATGGTGGTGGGCACCTGTGGTACCAGCTACTCAGGATGCTGAGATGGGAGGATCGCTTAGAATTCAAGTGAGCTAGGAAGTGCCACACTGCACTCCAGCCTGGGCAACAGAGAGAGAGAGAACCTGTCTCAAAAAAAAAAAAAAAAAAAAAAAAATTTGTTAAAACACTTATAAACTAAGTGAAGAAATATGATAACAACATTTATGCCATGTAAAAAATGGTGCCTTGCCCATTCAAAACCGTAGCTCAAATGAACTTTGCATAAATACTGAAGTCTTAGTGAAAAAATCATTAGATTCTTTAGTAACTACTTTCTCTTTTTTTTTTTTTTTTTGAGACGGAGTCTCACTCTGTCGCCCAGGCTGGAGTGCAGTGACCAGATCTCAGCTCACTGAAAGCTCCGCCTCCCGGGTTTACACCATTCTCCTGCCTCAGCCTCCCGAGTAGCTGGGACTACAGGCGCCCGCCACCTCGCCCGGCTAGTTTTTTGTATTTTTTTTAGTAGAGACGGGGTTTCACCATGTTAGCCAGGATGGTCTCGATCTCCTGACCTCGTGAGCCGCCCGTCTCGGCCTCCCAAAGTGCTGGGATTACAGGCTTGAGCCACCGCGCCCGGCCGTAACTACTTTCTCTTAATTGTACTCGTAACTTTCGTTTTTTTTTTGAGACGGAGTCTCGCTCTGTCGCCCAGGCTGGAGTGCAGTGGCCAGATCTCAGCTCACTGCAAGCTCCGCCTCGCGGGTTCACGCCATTCTCCTGCCTCAGCCTCCCAAGTAGCTGGGACTACAGGCGCCCGCCACCTCGCCCGGCTAGTTTTTTGTATTTTTTTTAGTAGAGACGGGGTTTCACCGTATTAACCAGGATGGTCTCGATCTCCTGACCTCGTGATCCACCTGTCTCGGCCTCCCAAAGTGCTGAGATTACAGGCTTGAGCCACCGCGCCCGGCCTGCACTCGTAACTTTCAAATATTCTATCAGGTCTACAGTATTTTTTTTTTTTTTTTTTGGAGATAGAGCCTCGCTCTGTCACCCAGGCTGGAGTGCAGTGGCCAGATCTCAGCTCACTGCAAGCTCCTCCCAGGTTTACGCCATTCTCCTGCCTCAGCCTCCCGAGTAGCTGGGACTACAGGCGCCCACCACCACGCCTGGCTAGTTTTTTGTATTTTTTAGTAGAGACAGGGTTTCACCATGTTAGCCAGGATGGTCTCGATCTCCTGACCTCGTGATTCGCCCATCTTGGCCTCCCAAAGTGCTGGGATTACAGGCTTGAGCCACCGCACCCGGCCTGGGTCTACACTATTTTGAGAATAAAAGCAGCTTACTGTTTCAGAGGGAAAACATACACAATGGTATGATTTGAAGAGTAGTGTGATAAATTTTTCCCAAAGACTAAAAATCTAAAAAGTTAAAATTAAACAACAGATATGAGCTGGGCATGGTGACACGCACCTATAATCCCAGCTACTTGGGAGATTGAAGTGGGAAGAGCCCTTGAGCCCAGAGGGTTGAGGCTGCAGTGAGCTATAATCACACCACTGCAGTCCAGCCTGAGTGACAGAGAGAGACCATGTCTCAAAACAAAGAAAAGAGGCCGGGCATGGTGGCTCATGCCTGTAATCCCAGCACTTTGGGAGGCCAAGGCAGGCACATCACCTGAGGTCAGGAGTTCAAGACCAGCCTAGCCAATATGGCAAAACCCCGTCTCTACTAAACCCCAGGCACAGTGGCACCTGCCTGTTATCCCAGCTACTCGGGAGGGTGAAGCAGAATAGCTTGAACCCAGGAGGCGGAGGTTGTGGTGAGCCAAGATCACGCCACTGCACTCCAGCCTGGGTGACAGAGCGAGACTCCACCTCAAAAAAAAAAAAAAAAAAAGGCCAGGCGTGGTGGCTAACGCCTGTATCCTAGCACTTTGGGAGGCCAAGGCGGGCAGATTACGAGGTCAGGAGATCAAGACTATCCTGGCTAGCATGGTGAAACCCCGTCTCTACTAAAAATACAAAAAAATTAGCTGGGCATGGTGGCGGGCACCTGCAGTCCCAGCTACTTAGGAGGGTGAGGAAGGAGAATGGCATGAACCCGGGAGGCGGAGCTTGCAGTGAGCCGAGATCGTGCCACTGCACTCCAGCCTGGGCGACAGAGCAAGACTCTGTCTCAAAAAAAAAAACAAAAAAACAAAAAACAGAAAAGAAAATAACAGCTATGTAAGTTCCTTAGTATATAGCAAAAATAGTATTATTTTTTCATTTTCTTTAAGATAAAATTCATTAGGCCGGGCGCAGTGGCTCACGCCTGTAATCCCAGCACTTTGGGAGGCCGAGGCGGGCGGATCACAAGGTCAGGAGATCGAGACCACGGTGAAACCCCGTCTCTACTAAAAATACAAAAAATTAGCCGGGCGCGGTTGTGGGCGCCTGTAGTCCCAGCTACTCGGGAGGCTGAGGCAGGAGAATGGCGTGAACCCGGGAGGCGGAGCTTGCAGTGAGCCGAGATCCGGCCACTGCACTCCAGCCTGGGCGACAGAGCGAGACTCCGTCTCAAAAAAAAAAAAAAGATAAAATTCATTGTAGTATAATTTATATACCAAAAAAAAACACCCATTTTACTAGAATACACCTGGTGTCTACTCTGAGGTGACCTCAACTGAGGGGCTGAGTGGGACTAGTTGTCACCTAAAGGATGCAGAGGCAAGAGCTCACTTCCCGCAGTCTTCACAGGTGAGGGAGGCACCAGCTCCTCGCCAAGGCCCGATCTGCCTGGCAGCAAGAACATCCCTTACCCCTCTCACCAAGGCCATACACACCTGCGCCTACACAGGGTCTCATGTGGCCAAGGCCCTGGTGTCAGGCCCTTAACGGCTAGGATTTGTTGGCACAAAGGCAAGGCACCACAGAAACTGGAGAAGTGAAAGGTCCCCACCTTTGGGTGGGGAGCCGGCCTCTGGGTTGCGTGACTATCAGTCAGCAAGTGTGGACTTTGGAGTGAGGCGCAGTTACTTACAGCCTGCTGTGCAGCCTGTGTGCTTCCAAACCTCTCTAGGTCTGTTTCCTCGCTGGACTCATAGGGAAAGGGGAAGTACCTTTCCAGGATGGAAATTGAACAAGACAACCCACAGGAAGCCTCAGTGTGGAAACTTACTTTATTCTAGCCATGATTATCCTAGTTGTCACCTTGCACACCTGCCATCTGGTGCCATCTCCTGGCTGGCACATTTATACCCTCTCTGGCTCTGAAAGGCATGTCAACCAAAAATGGGCAGCTAGGACTAAGGCATATTTAAACAAAGGCTCCAAGGGACCCCTTTCACTTGGGTCTAGCATCCAGCCTCTCTCAGCAGAGGCAGGATCGTGGTACCTTGTCGTGTTTTCTGAACAGGGCCCAGGACAGCCAAGGCATGCCATCACTGCAGCACTCAATCCTCCTTGGTCACAGTGGAGTCAGCGGTCCAGCCTGAAATACTACTACAGAGGAGAAAGACCCATTCCTGCAAGGTTGCTCTATCTTCCACATCCAAAAACAGTCCTACATAGCTTCAGCTGCTCCCAAATCAGGTCACAGAACAGCAGGAGACATTCCTTTGGCAAAAAAGGACACGCTTTTGTCCTGTATCTTATACTGGTAAGTGAGGCTCTGATCCCGCTGGGCTGTGGGCTGCGATGGTCTCCTCCACAGGATTCTCAGCTACAGAGACAGAGAAGAATGAAAGAGGAGCAACCACCCCAGGAAGCTGCTCCACTGGGAGCCCCACCCTAGCTTCTCTGTGACCTTCAGCTGAGGCCTCTATGAGATGACAGTCAGACGTGCCATCTGGTAATGGGGCCAACTTGTAAAATAAAGCCTATCACCAGCTAACTACAAATAAAGGGTTCCCCTCCATTACAGTAGTCATATTGGCTCAATACAAAAAATGTGAAAGAGAAACAAAAAGGAGAAAGAAGGAAAAAGTCTTTTTTTTTTTTTTTTTGAGACGGAGTCTCGCGCTGTTACCCAGGCTGGAGTGCAGTGGCCGGATCTCAGCTCACTGCAAGCTCCACCTCCCGGGTTCACGCCATTCTCCTGCCTCAGCCTCCCGAGTAGCTGGGACTACAGGCATCCGCCACCTCGCCCGGCTAGTTTTTTGTATTTTTTTTTTTAGTAGAGACGGGGTTTCACCATGTTAACCAGGATGGTCTCAATCTCCTGACCTCGTGATCCGCCCGTCTCGGCCTCCCAAAGTGCTGGGATTACAGGCTTGAGCCACCGCGCCCGGCCAGGAAAAAGTCTTTCAAAGGAAGACCATTAAAGTATTTTTATTTTTATTTTATTTTATTTTATTTTAAGCAGAGTCTTACTCTGTTGCCCAGTCTGGAGTGCAGTGGCGCAATCTTGGCTCATTGCAACCTCTGCCTCCTGGGTTCAAGCGATTCTTCTGCCTCAGCCTCCCAAGTAGCTGGATTACAGGTACGCATTACCATGCCCAGCTAATTTTTGTATTTTTAGTAGAGGCGGGGTTTCACTATGTTGGCCAGGCTGGTCTGGAACTCTGACCTCAGGTGATCCACCCACCTCGGCCTCCCAAAGTGCTGGGATTACAGGTGTGAGCCACCGCGCCCGGTCCCTTTGTTCTTTTTTCTAAGCATGGTTTTGTACTTGTGGGCTAGACTAATTTTAAAAATCCCATTAGAATTTGCACATTCAATACAGAGGCCCAGGAAGGCTAGATACCTGTTTTGATGGTGTTTCCGCTGACTACAATGCTCTGGGGGTCTGGCTGAAGAGAGGCCACAGCTGCCCAGCAGCACCTTCTCCTCAGGCCCTGCTGCAGCACTACAGACATAGCACTGCTGGGCTTGGTCCTCTGTGTGACCTACCAGCCTTGCCTCTGAAGGACTCTGGGCCAAGACTCCTAGCCACTCTTACTGGGTCAGGAGTGCTCAACATGAAGTTAACCAGGAAGCTGTGGTGGAGGCTTGGGAGTGGTTCCAGAAGAGAAGTTTGAGAAGGCAGAGAGCCACACGGCAGCCCATTTAGAGGGGTAGAATCCAGCTTCCCTCCCAGAGAAGGACTCTCAGTTTCTGCCCAAGTACTCCAATTGTTCTAGTAAGAGGCAGCAGTTGGGGCAGCAACCCTGGTCCATGGGTATGGCCTCCCCAGGTTGTTTCTCTTTTTTCTTTTTTTGAGACAGAGTTTCTGTCGCCTAGGCTGGAGTGCAGTGGTGCGATCTCGGCTCACTGCAACCTCTGCCTCCTGGGTTCAAGCGATTCTCCTGCCTCAGTCTCCTGAGTAGCTGGGACTACAGGCCCGCACCACCATGCCTGGCTAATTTTTCTATTTCTATTAGAGGTGGAGTTTCACCATGTTGGCCAGGCTGGTCTCGAACTCCTGACCTCAAGTGACTGGTCTGCCTTGGCCTCCCAAAGTGTTGGGATTACAGGCGTTAGCCACTATGCATGGCCCCGAGTTATTATTTTAAAAGGAACAGGCTGGGCACGGTAGCTCACTCCTGTTATCCCAACACTTTGGGAGGCAAACAGGGGTGAATCACAAGGTCAGGAGTTCAAGACCAGCCTGGCCAACAAGATGAAACCCCGTCTCTACTAAAAATATAAAAAAAATTAGCCAGGCATGGCAGTGGATCGCCTGTAATCCCAGGTGCTTGGAAGGCTGAGGCAGAGAACTGCTTGAACCCAGGAGGTAGAGGTTGCAGTGAGCCAAGATCGCGCCACTGCACTCCAGCCTAGGCGACAGAGCAAGACTCTTTGTCTAAAAAAAAAAAGGAACAGTGTTGACCTGAATAGACAATGCCTGCTGCAGTACTGCAGAGAAATTTTGCTGTTACTTGACGGCATGCCCTGCATTCCACTGTAGACAGCTGTCTCCTCTTTAAGAGTGCTCCACTTTGGTCACAAATGGGATCCCCATGGAATATGTGTGTTGGTCCATGAGGCTAAGTGCCATCTGGAGCAGGTCTATTACCTGAAGTCTCACAATTTCCAGTGTTTCCCTTCCACCTGAAGTCATGTCCCAACCAGACAGTCCCTCAGGCCTGACTCTCCCCTATGCAGTCAAGAATCATAGGTACACGGGCAAGCAGCCCATTGCCCAGTAGGCCCCTGCATACCTGCCCATGCACATCCCTGCAGAAGCCAGTGGCCAGGCCCTCAGCCCGCAGGATCAGGTGGCTCTGGTGACTGACGCCATTCAGCAAGATGTCATTCTCCTCATCCTCCACATCTCCACTGTCGTGCACAAGGATCACCATGTTTCCCTGCATCAGATACAAGATGGAAGCCTGCTCCTTACCGGAAGGGACACCCAGAGTCAGGGAGTGCCAGCCTCTCATTGCCTCCGCTCCCCTGCACATCCTCTCACAGATCACCCTCCCTGCTGCTGCTACAGCCAGCCCCTACCTGTGCTCCCAGACCCTGATTCCAGTCATCTACTGGACAATCTCACCCATAATGAGCCAACCCATATTTTCAGCTCACTTCATCTAAACCAACAGTCTTCAAAATTAGCTCACTCTCCTGAATTCCTGAATGTTATTAAAAGTGTCACCATCCTGCCAGGCACCCATTTATTCCATCTACAGTTCCTGAATACTTACAGTGTACCAGATCCCACAATAGAAATAACAAGTGAGAGATATGGGCCCAGGAGCAGATAGATGCTGACAATACAGGATGATAAGAGCAAGGGAGAGGGAAGCATGAGGTATATGGGGAGCACAACGAAGAGGCATCCGCTCTAACCTGGAGAAGCAGGTCAGGAGGTGAGCACACGTGAGCTGAATCTCAGAGGGCAAGTAGGAGTTAGCCAAGCCGAAATGACTTTTTGGTCAACCCTGCCAAAAAGTGACAGCTTGAATAATAAGTCCTTTCAAAGGAATACTGTCCAGTTGTTAAAAAGAATAAAGCTGGCCAGGCACAGTGGTGCACGCCTGTAATCCCAACACTTTGGGAGGCCAAGGCAGGAGGATCATTGAGCCAGGGAGTTCAATACCAGCCTGGGCAACATAGTGAGACCCTGTCTCTATTTGTAAAGAATAGTAATAAAAGGCCGGGCATGGTGGCTCACACCTGTAATCCCAGCTCTTTGAGAGGCCAAGGTGGGTGGATCACCTGAGGTCAGGAGTTCAAGACCAGCCTGGCCAACACGGTGAAATCCCATCTCTACTAAAAATATTTTAAAAATTAGCCGGCCAGGCATGGTGGCTCACGCCTGTAATCTCAGCACTTTGGAGGTTGAGGTGGGCAGATCACAAGGTCAGGAGTTCAAAACCGGCTTGGCCAACATGGTGAAACCCTGTCTCTACTAAAGAAAACACAAAATTTAGCTGGGCATGGTGGCGTGTGCCTGTAATCCCAGCTACTCGGGAGGCTGAGGCAGGAGAATTGCTTGAACCCGGGAGGAAGAGGTTGCAGTGAGCTGAGATCACACCACTGCACTCCAGCCTGGGCAAAAGAGCAAGACTCCATCTCAAAAAAAAAAAAAAATTTAGCCGGGTGTGGTGGTGGGCACCTGTAATCCCAGCTACTTGGGAGGCTGAGGCAGGAGAATTGCTTGAACCTGGGAGGTGGAGGTTGCATGAGCCAAGGTCACTGAGGTTGCACCACTGCACTCTAGCCGGGGCAACAAGAGTGAAACTCCATCTCAAAAAAAAGAAAAGAATAGTTTAAAAAAGAAAAAGAATAAATGGCTCCTGTAGGGGTACAAAGCAGCGTGGCCAGGCCAGGGTCTGAGCTGGGGTTCTGTCCCTGCTGGGCTGCGGCCCCAGCTGGACTGCTGCCACGGAACTCAGTGCAGAATAACTCCGGGAGAAACTGCAGTGGGACCTGGAGGCAGAGCATGTGAAGGTGGAGGATGTGACCCTCAACCGTTGTTCCTGCAGCTTCTTTTTTTTTTTTTTTTTTTTTGAGACGGAGTCTTGCTCTGTAGCCCGGGCTGGAGTGCAGTGGCCAGATCTCAGCTCACTGCAAGCTCCGCCTCCCGGGTTCACGCCATTCTCCTGCCTCAGCCTCCTGAGTAGCTGGGACTACAGGCGCCCGCCACCTCGCCCGGCTAGTTTTTTGTATTTTTAGTAGAGACGGGGTTTCACGGTGTTAGCCAGGATGGTCTCGATCTCCTGACCTCGTGATCCGCCCGTCTCGGCCTCCCAAAGTGCTGGGATTACAGGCTTGAGCCACCGCGCCCGGCCGTGCCTGCAGCTTCTGAGTCCTGGTGGTGTCGGCCAAGTTCGAGGGAAAGCGGCTGCTTCAGATACACTGGCGGATAAACGTGTGCCTAGCCGGAGGCTCTCACACATGCTTTTGAGCAGAAAACCCTCATCCCAGAGCAGCGGGCCTGTGAGCAGCAGAAACGAGGGACTGACACCTACACAGCCATTAAATTATCAATCAAGGCTAGAAACAAAGGAAAAGAATGAAGCAGATCCATGTGTTATTGGACAATGGACAACAAAATACACTGTGTATTACTAAATGAAAAAAAGAAGTAGCAAACAGTGTGGATGGCACGTTACCAGTAATGTGAAGAAAAATGCAGGGAGACAAATATGTGCATATACTTTGAGAGCCAAGGCAGGAGAATCACCTGAGCCCAGGAGTTCAAGATCAGCCTGGGCAACATAGTGAAACCAAGTCTCTATAAAAAGTAAAAATATAGAAAAAAGAGGCCAGGTGCGGTGGCTCAAGCCTGTAATCCCAGCACTTTGGGAGGCCGAGACGGGTGGATCACGAGGTCAGGAGATCAAGACCATCCTGGCTAATGCGGTGAAACCCCGTCTCTACTAAAAAATACAAAAAACTAGCTGGGCGAGGAGGCAGGTGCCTGTAGTCCCAGCGACTCCGGAGGCTGAGGCAGGAGAATGGCGTGAACCCGCGAGGCGGAGCTTGCAGTGAGCTGAGATCCGGCCACTGCACTCCAGCCTGGGCGACAGAGTGAGACTCCATCTCAAAAAAAAAAAAAAAAAAGAAAAAAACCAAATATGTGCATAATTGTATAGACTGGCTAGAAGGATGCAAGTTGAGCCGGTCATGGTGGCTCACACCTGTAATCCTAGCACTCTGAGAGGCCAAGGCGGACAGATCACGAGGTCAGGAGATAGAGACCACGGTGAAACCCCGTCTCTACTAAAAATACAAAAAAAAAAAAAATTAGCTGGGCACGGTGGTGGGCACCTGTAGTCCCAGCTACTCGGGAGCCTGAGGCAGGAGAATGCATGAACCCGGGAGGCGGAGCTTGCAGTGAGCCGAGATCTCACCACTGCACTCCAGCCCGGGAGACAGAGCAACTCCATCTCAAAAAAAAAAAAAAAAGAAGGATGCACGTTGGAGGGAGGGAGAGAGGCAAGAGCACTTTTCTTCCTTCTTTTTCTTTTTAAAACAATGCCCAAGTTTTATTTTTTCAACTAAAAGAAGTATTCTTACAAAAAGAGGGTGGTAGCAGGTCACAGACCCAGCTGGACTGCAGAAGGTGACTTTGGCTACTTACTCTCAACCCCTAATCCTGACTGTGCCTTCCACACCCCTAACAGTTCCTCCTCCTCCCATTCTTTCTGCATTACCCTGGTTCCTGGCTCTGCAGCTGTAGCCAGGATGGCCTCACAAGTTCCCTGAACAAAGCTTCCAGGCAGGACTTTGCACACAGGTGTTCAACACACACTGCTGGATACCCACACACCTGGCTAACTCAGTTAGCTTATCTCTCCCATTGCTCTGTACATTCAGTCTGACCACACCATATCACTGTCCACACGTTCCTGCCAGCTACACCATTACACAATGACAAGTGCTACTGTGGGCCAGACACCGTGCTGACATGTTACAAGCTTCATCTCACTTTACTCTTGTAGTCAGGTACCTGCGAGGTAGGCACCACAGCCATTCCTATTTTACTGACTGGACTATTGTTATTGTTAAAAACTCTATTATGGCTATTAAGTACAGCAGTATTTACACCTAACTGATCACAACCAGTTACAGATTTCTTTGTTCCTTCTCTGCTCCCACTGCTTCACTTGACTAACCAAAAGAAAACAAAAACAAAAACTCTAAAACCTCTATTACAGCAGAAATCCCTGTTTGTCCCTCATAACTTGGTAATCAAGGTAACATTGTATATCCTATACTTGTATTGCCCTTTACAATTTTCAAAGTAGCTTATACTCATTATCTTAGCTGATCTATAAAATACACTCAGGGATGATAATAACTTGCCCCAGGACACACAGGCTATATCTGGCAGACCTGGGACTGCAGCAGTGCCACACGTGACCAGCCCCACTGAACGCAATGTTGATCATCGCTTTATTTTGGGGGGCTTTACTTTTCAGCAACGGCAGGTAAGGGAAAGCAGGTGGCTGGAGCAAAAGCTTTCTGGCGCTACCAGAGTAAAGCCAAAACCCCAAGCAAATAAAAAGATCACAGCAAGCGAGGTGTGGACCTGTCTTGAGTTCTTGGAGGTCACAGGTGGGCGCACAGAAGGCAGTTCCATGAGTACCTTTAGTTCCCAGCACACGGTGGCTCTGCAGTAGTGAATGAAGTCTAGCACAGCCACCGCCCCCACGCCCAGGCTCAGGAGTACACTGAGGTCGTCCACCAGCAGCACCGGGTACGTCCACCGAGCCTCTCCACCGTCTACTGGCTTCAGGGCCTCCCGTACAAACTCAAACAATGGTTTCAAGTTCCCAGCATTAGCCTCCCTGGAGAGACAGGACAAAAGTTATCAGACTTCACTCTCTCTACAGATGTTTATCAAGAACCAAGTAGCACCACAGGAAAGGGCTAAGGGGGACAAAGAACTTTATCACAATTCTTGGCAACAAAGAGTTCATGATCTGGTTAGAAAGAAAAGGCATGCACGTGTACAGGAATAATTCAAATATTTCCTGAGGCCTGCTAGGTATAAAGCACTGTGTTAGAAACTGGGGGACACAAAAATAAACAGCTCCTAGGGCCCTTAAGAGACACCATACATAGTCAGGTGCGGTGGTTCACACCTGTAATCCCAGCACTTTGTGAGGCTGAGGCAGGCGGATCACTCAAGGTGAGGAGTTCAAGATCAGCCTGGCCAACAATGGTGAAACCCTGTCTCTACTAAAAATACAAAAATTAGCCAGGTGTGGTGGCGCACACCTGTAATCTCAGCCACTCGGGAGGCTGAGGCAGGAGAATTGCTTGAACCTGGGAGGCGAAGTTGCAGTGAGCCAAGACTGAGATCATCCCATTGCACTTCAACCTCGGCAACAGAACGAGACTCTATCTCAAAAAAAAAAAAAGAAAAAAGAGAGACACCATACAGCCTCTCAACCCAAGAGCTTAAGGCATCTGGAAGATAACTGGATTGGGCAGGCAGAAGCCTTCCCAGGAGGTCATTCACAGCTGGAAAAAGTTAAACAGGCCAGGCACAGTAGCTCACACCTATAATCTCAGCACTTTGGGGGGACAGTGGGGGAGAATCATTTGAGCCCAGGAGTTCAAGAATAGCCTAGGCAACAGAGTGGGACCATATTTCTACAAAAAAAATTTTTTTTTAATTAACCAGGCATGGTGGTACACCCCTGTAGTCCCAGCTACTTGGAGGCCGAGATGAGAGGAGTGCTTGAGCCCAGGAGGTCGAGTTTGCAGTGAGCCGTGTGTGTACCACTGCACTCCAGCCTGGACAACAGAGCAAGACCCTGTCTCAAAAAAATAATGAAATAAGAAGTTAAACAGCAACTCAGATGCCCTGATGGTCAGTGGCAGTGGCCTAAGGGCTTCTGTATACATAACAGATTTGACCTGTTTCTGACACAAGCCAGACTGACTATCTCCGCCTTCTCTAGTGACTACCCCCAGCCATCATTTCTCAGCAATGAGTGGAGGAACAGAGCACAGGGCCCAGGGCAACTGGCCTACTGCCTTATGCTCCGGGGATGAGCCCCTGGCATTGCGTTATTTTCACTAACAATGAGGACATCTCCCCATATCTTGGGATGAGGTGTAACCAGCCCCTGCCTTCAAATGAGGAAACCCCAAGTCAGAGATGCTAAGGGATGTATGTGAGGTCACACACAGGGTCAGGAAACATGGCCTCACAGCCACCACATAAGGGTGTGTGTGTCTGAGAGATAAGGTGGTCGGGGGAAGTTAATGTGTGGACCGCTTTGTAGTGGAGGAAGAACAGCAGCCAAGCAGGGAGTCTTCACAGAGCTATGTTTGTGGCCAATGTTCAGAAAGAAGGAAAAGCAGGAAAACCAATCTCAGGCCTGTGACGCTGAATACCAAACCAGGGGAAAAACTTTTTCTTAAATGTCTGAAGAGTAAATATTTTAGACTTGCAGGTCATATGGTCTTTGTCCTGACTACTCAACTCTATTTGTTGCTGTAATGCAAAAACAGCCAGGGACAACATGCAAACAAATGAACGTGGCTGTATTCCAGTAAAATTTTATTTACAAAAAATAAATTTAAAAAAATAATATTAAAAAAGACAATTTTAAAAATATGAAACAAAACATATTTATTTACAAAAACAGGCAGCTGACCCATAGCCCATAGTTTGCCGTTGCAGAGTTTCCGCTGTCGCAGAGCTCAGGTGTATACTAGGGCTCTAAGCCAGGGCTGGAAAACACAGCAAAGCATATTGTTCTGCCATCCTTCCAGCAAATGATCCTCTCTATAGCTTTGGGGACAAATGTCCACCCTCAGCCCCAGGATAAGAGCCAGCATTTGATAATGCTGCAACACCAGATGAAGTGTCTGTCTCCTGAAGCCAGTTCCATCTTCCTGCACAATAAGAAGGAATCACACAGCAACCAGGAACCCTGTCTGGGCCCACCTGCCACGTGTGTGCTTCCGGGCTGGGCTGCAGGCTGACTGACCTGAGAAACTGCAGGGGATGTGGCTCCTCTTGAGTCTGGAAAAAGACGTCCACTGCGGACTTCAGTCCCTCGAGGAACACAAGCTGCCCACGCTCCCGCGCCACAGTCAGGTTGACACCCTAAACATGACAAACAGTGAGTTACTGTGCCCATCAGACTAGATGCCAGCTTGCAAGAGGGCACAAGACACCTTCCAAACATGGCAGAAGTGTATCTGATCACCCAATGTACAGGCCTGTCTTCATTCCCCTGGGTGCTCCCAACCCACAATCCCCCATCTGTTTTCAGATGTATATTTCCATTTAATTGTCACATTAAAAGAAAAACTAGCCAGGCATGGTGGCACATGCCTGGAGTCCCAGCTACTTGGGAGGCTGAGGCAGGTGGATCGTTTGAGCCCAGGAGTTTGAGACCAGCCTGGGCAACATGGCAAGATCTTGTCTCTACAAAAAAAAAATAAAAAAAAAATCAGCCAAGGCCGGGCGCGGTGGCTCACGCCTGTAATCCCAGCACTTTGGGAGGCCGAGGCGGGCGGATCACAAGGTCAGGAGATCGAGACCACGGTGAAACCCCGTCTCTACTAAAAATACAAAAAATTAGCCGGGCGCGGTTGTGGGCGCCTGTAGTCCCAGCTACTCGGGAGGCTGAGGCAGGAGAATGGCGTGAACCCGGGAGGTGGAGCTTGCAGTGAGCCGAGATCGCGCCATTGCACTCTAGCCTGGGCGACAGAGCGAGACTCCGTCTCAAAAAAAAAAAAAAAAAAAAAAAATTAGCCAAGTGTGGCAGTTTGCACCTGTAGTCTCAGCAACTCAGGAGGCTGAGGTAGGAGGATCACGTGTGCCCAGCAGGTCAAGGCTGCAGTGAGCCATGATCATGCTGCTGCACTCCAGCCTGAGCAACAGAGCGAAACCCTGTCTCAAAAAGACACAAAAAACAAAAACCTAGGCTGGGCATGGTGGCTCATGCCAATAATCCCAGCACTTTGGGAGGCCAAGGGGCAGATCACTTGAGGTCAGGAGTTCGACACTAGTCTGGCCAACATGGTGAAACACCATCTCTACAAAAAATACAAAAATTAGCTAGGGGTGGTGGCAGGTGCCTGCAATCCCAGCTACTCAGGAGACTAAGACAGGAGGATTGCTTGAACTGGGAGGTGGAGGTTGCAGTGAGCCGAGATCGCACCATTGCACTCCAGCCTGGGTGACGAGAGTGAAACTCCATCCCACAAAAAAAAAAAAAAAAAAAAAAAAAAACCCACAAAAAATGGGATGCAGAAATTTAGTATGCATATCCCTGCTCAGACCAGGATATTTTTTTTTCTTTTCTTTTTTTACTTGTCACTGACTTGAAGCTCGAGGACTTTCTTTTTTTTTTTGAGACATAGTCTCACTCTATTGCCTAGGCTGGAGTGCAGTAATGCAATCTCGGCTCACTGCAACCTCTGCCTCCCAGGTTCAAGCGATTCTTGTGCCTCAACCTCCTGAGTAGCTGGGATTACAGGTGTGTGCCACCATACCTGGCTAATTTTTATTTATTTATTTATTTATTTATTTATTTATTTATTCATTTATTTTTTGAGATGGAGTTTCACTCTTGTTACCCAGGCTGGAGTGCAATGGTACGATCTTGGCTCACTGCAACCTCTGCCTCTTGGGTTCAAGCAATTCTCCTGCCTCAGCCTCCTGAGTAGCTGGGATTACAAGTATGTGCAACCACACCCAGCTGATTTTTGTATTTTTAGTAGAGACGGGGTTTCTCCATGTTGGTCAGGCTGGTCTCGAACTGCCAAACTCAGGTGATCCACCCACCTTGGCCTCCCACAGTGCTGGGATTATAGGCATGAGCCACCACACCCAGCCTAATGTTTTTATTTTTAGTAGAAACAGGGTTTCGCCATACTGACCAGGCTGGTCTTAAACTCCTGGCCTCAAGTGATCCACCTGCCTCAGCCTCCAAAAGTGCTGGGATTATAGGTGTGAGCCACTGCGCCTGGCCTCAAGGACTTCTTAAATATGGTTCATGAACTACCATCCGATTAAGAAACCCTTTAAGATGCCTGATTAAAATGTAGATTCCTGGCCGGGCATGGTGGTTCACGCCTGTAATCCCAACACTTTGGGAGGCCGAGGCACGTAGATCACCTGAGGTCAGGAGTTCGAGACCAGCCTGGACAACATGGCAAAATCCTGTCTCTATGAAAATTCAAAATTAGCCAGGTATGGTAGCACATGCCTGTAATCCCAGCTACTTGGGAAACGAGGCAAGAGAATCACTTGAACCGGGGACGCAGAGGTTATGGCGAGCCAAGATCATGTCATTGCACTCCAGCCTGGGCAACAAGAGTGAAATTCTGTCTCAAAAAAACCAAAAGCAGATCCCTGGGTCTAATTCCAGAACAAGGGCACAGCTCAGGATGTCCAGCTCAACAAACACCCAGGGATAGTGATGCATTCTAAATGTGCAACCCACTGCTCCACCTGTGCAGAAACAGGTCACATGGAGCTCGGTGTGGTGGCTCACATCTGCAATCCCGGTACTTTGGGAGGCTGAGGCAGGAGGATCCCTTGAGCTTAGTAGTTTAAGACCAGTCTGGGCAACATAAGGAGACCCGTTCTCTAAAAAAGAAAAAAAAAAAAAAGGCAAGAAAGAAAGAGGCAACATGTAACTCTTTAGACTTTCCATGCCCCTACATCAGGTCTCAACTGCTCATTCACACACAAAATGCCCAGGGTCTTCCAATGTCCAACACCATTTGTTCTGATAGCTGCAGCTGACAGAGAAAGACTCCTGATCGTATCACCCTTGCTCTTGCTCACTACCAGTCTATTTATGTAAGTGCAACAATATGCCATGAGTATAGAAGCTCACGCTCCAGTACTTCACATGCCAAGTACTGTGCATGCCATTCCTGCTGTGCTGATTATCATTCAAAGGTAAAAGAAAAAGTAGCCAGTTTAGACATGCGAACACACAGCTGTCTCATCCTGAAACAGATCCAGTGGCCATAAAGCCATGCTACAGAGCCCTGGAATACAACATGTTTTCTTTACATCCTGACTGTTCTCCCTGGGCTCCTGCCCTGATGTCTAACACAAGAAGTTCTCCCTTCTCTGCAAAGGATGGGAAAGAAAGAACCTACCATTCTCTCACCTCCTCATTTGCTTCTGCCCAACAGAGAAAGAGGCAGTGACTTGGTCCAATAGTAAGACTGGATTTTATTTTTTTTTATTTGTATGTATGTATGTATTGAGATGGAGTCTTGCTCTTTTGCCAAGGCTGGAGTGCAGTGGTGCGATCTTGGCTCGCTGCAATTTCCGCCTCCCAGGTTCAAGTGCTTCTCATGCCTCAGCCTCCCAAGTAGCTGGGATTATAGGCGTGAGCCACCACGTCTGGATCCTCTGAGAAATAAATGAGTGGAATGCACGCCCCATGAGTGAGATGATCCCAAAGTGTTAAGATTAAAGGCATGAGCCACCACCCTTGGCAGCCAAGAATTTTTATAGTGACTAGGTCTTGGGTTTTGTCAAATGCTTTTTCCGCATTAAGTGATATCATCATATGAATTTGTTTCTTTAGCCTGTTGAGATGGTGGATTACAATAGCTGATTTTCAAATGCTGAACCGGCTTTGCAAAATTGTAATAAACCCAAGTGAGGTGTATAGTTCTTCTTATACATTTCTGGACTTGATTTGCTTATATCTTGCGGGGGGCGGGGCGGGGGAATTGCATCTCTGGGAGATATTTTTTTTTCCTTTTTTTATTGAAAAGGTGTGTCACTCTACAGGCG
Organism: Macaca nemestrina; assembly: GCF_043159975.1. NCBI lineage: Eukaryota > Metazoa > Chordata > Mammalia > Primates > Cercopithecidae > Macaca > Macaca nemestrina. Next base: position 110,906,954 of record NC_092126.1, read on the forward strand.
CACGCCAACTGCCCAGATAATTTTTGTATTTTTAGTAGAGATGGGGTTTTGCTATGTTGGCCAGGCTGGTCTCAAACTCCTGACCTCAGGTGATCTGCCCACCTCGGCCTCCCAAAGTGCTGTGATTACAGGCATAAGCCACCGCGCCCAGTCCAAGACTGGCATTTTAAAGATCACTGCTGAAGAGTAGCCCAGTTATCTCCCTCTCTAAGCCTGGCCTGTCCAAAAAAAACCAAAAAACAGCCCTTCAGCTTCCATTCTCAGGCAGTGAAGTCCACCTAGTCACAGGTAATGGCCCAGGCTAGGTCAGGAAGTTCATCAGCCTCTTGGCCATCTTATTCTTGCCCCTGTGTATGATGTGGTGAGGGGCAGGAAACGAAAGTCCCGCTCCCCACATTGGGGTCTGAAGCGCTAGACTTAGGGAAAGACAGTGGGAGGCACCCAGTTTAGCAGCAGACCAAAGTGTGATCTCCAACCAAGGAGGACGAAAATCAAAACTCAAATGGAGAAGGAGAAAATCTTAACTGGTCCAGAATGAGTAGAGAAGGGTTTGATTAATTAACATCTACAAACAGCAGGTCTGGTTCTACAAAGTCTCAATAAGTCTCAATTAATGCTGAGATGCTACCTCAGCCCTTCAAATAAGGGGTTCAGGATCCCAAGATTTCTTTCTTTCTTTTTTTTTTTTTTTTTTTGAGACAGAATCTTGCTCTGTCGCCAGGCTGGAGTGCGATCTCGGCTCACTGCAACCTCTGGCTCCCGGGTACAAGCAATTTTCCTGCCTCAGCCTCCCGAGTAGTTGGGACTACGTGTACGTGCCACCATGCCCAGCTAATTTTTATATTTTTAGTAGAGACGGGGTTTCACCATGTTGGCCAGAATGGTCTCGATCTCTTGACCTCGTGATCCGTCCACCTTGGCCTCCCAAAGTGCTGGGATTACAGGCGTGAGCCACCGTGCCCGGCTCAATATTTATTTAGTCCCTCTTTTGCTAAGTTCTGTACAATGCAAATAGGAAAGCCCAGCTTTAGACCATGTGTGACACACACACTCACTCAGGGACCTCACCATGGAACTCCAAAATATTTACCAGCTTCTGTCCCACGATATTGTAGTGGCTGAAGGACTGGAAGAGTGCCACAAAGCAGACTTTACAATTAGCTAGAAAACAAAACAATTGATTTTAAATAAATCCTCTGGTTACAACCAGTCTCACTGATTTCATACCTCTGAAAACAAAAGCACTGAGGCAAATCTAGAGACCCAGAGGCTCTGCAACCCGACATATGCAATTTGATTCTAAGATGTACTTTTTTTCTTAACAGTTATATCTTATTTTGCTGATTCTAAGATATATTTCTGTTAGACGTAGTACTAGGTACTTCTTCTTCTTCTTCTTCTTCTTATTTGAGCTCGCTCTGTTGTCCAGGCTAGAGTGGCACAATCATGGCTCACTGCAGCCTCAACTTCTCTGGCCTCAAGTGATCTGCCCATCTCAGCCTCCCGAGTAGCTGGAACTATAGGTGTGCCCAGCTAATTTTTGCATTTTTTTGTAGAGACAGGGTCTCCCTATATTGCCCAGGCTAGTCTCGAACTGCTGGCCACAGATCATCCTTCCGCCTGGGTCTCCCGAATGCTGAGATTATAGATATGAGCCATTACGCCCAGCCATGCAGCAGCCACGTTCTTTAGGAAGCATCTACTGCCAGGACAAAGTGTCAATGGGGTCGAGTGCCCAGAGACCTCGAGATACACAAAGACCAGAGAGCAACAAAATCAGAAGCCACATAAGACCTCAGTGAGGCAATGTCCACACAGTAGGTGGAGAAGCAGAAGGTAGGACACAGAAACAGTGAGCACATGCCACTCTTTGGCAGGGCTGGGGAGGGAACGAGATGGCCCAGTGATCTGTTATCCTCACAAAATAGCCCCCCTAGGTATCCCAACACCAAGGCTTGGCTTGTAAATGCTGTTATTGCTTCCTTAAATAGTTTTGGTTTTTATTACTTCTGCACCCATCTTGGGTTTCTTTTCTACAGCATCAATGCGTCCCATACCTTTGAGGTAGAAGGAGAGAAAGTGGTGTACAAGGAAACTCCCATCTGTCTTGGCATCACAGAGTAGAGTCAGTTTCCCCTAAAAGTTACGAGGAACACAAAAAGGTTAGACTCCCTGGAAAGAGGTCAGCTTAGTGTAGAAATCTAGTCAATTGTGTCCACACCTAAATTCCTACACCTGAAGAGTTTATTTTTTTAATGATATATATGCTAAGGTACCCTGAAAAGATGAAAATAAGTCAAAATTATGGAAAATCCATGATTAAAGTTATCACTTATTGTTACTTAGGCAGGCATATCTCAGACCCCATCTCCTCAAATCAAACAGAGAATAAAATAATTTCTCTTCCTCACTTCTCATGTTAGTAATTCAGGAACCCGTCTTAGGAAGAATTGGATCCTGAACAAAGGATGTTTTACCATGAGACTCCAATGAAAATCAGATTGCTAGGACTGGAAGAGGCCTTCAAAAGGCCTCCCCGCCAACTACTTTATATTCTGATGCCAATTCTATTCTGTAGGGTGAGGGAGAAGGGAGGAAGAAGCAGTTGTTGATAGAGATGTCTGATAACAAAGTTCACCCAATGGCCCTGCTTCAGAGGCCTGATCATGGAGAGCTCTAGAAAGACCTCTAAGGGTGGTCCCTGCAGAGCCTGGCTGTCCCGCTCCACTCACCTCTATTTCTGTCAGTGACAGGGAAGGTCAGGATCAAGTGATATCATGCATTCCACCTCCTTGCCGTGTGACCTTCCACAAATGCCTAACTTCTCTGGGCTTCAGGTTTTTTCACTTATAAAATATGAAAGCTCACACCGTCAGACCTTCAGGGTTACCCCTGGTGCTGTCATTTCCTGGTGCCCACTTGAATACTCCATTCTCTCATCTGGCCCTAGGCTGACTTTGGAAGTGCCAGTGGTAACTGGCAAGGTAATCAGAGTCATCTGGACAAGAACTGCCTGGCAACTAAAATCCACAAGGATCTACTGAAAGCTACAATTTGGCACTATGGGATCATAAAAAGGCTTTAGACACATAGTATCCTGGTTGCCATTGAAAAGGAGTTCACCATTTCATTAGGAAGACAAAGATTATGAATAAACCAGGCCAAGTGTGGTGGCTCACGCCTGTAATCCCAGCACTTTGGGAGGCAGAGGCAGGCGGATCACCTGAGGTCAGGAGTTCGAGACCGGCCTGGCCAACATGGTGAAACCCCGTCTCTAACAAAAAATACAAAAAAAAAAATTAGCCGAGTAATTAGCTGGGTGTGGTAGCGCACGCCTGTAATCCCAGCTACTTGGGAGGCTGAATAAGGAGAATCACTTGAACCCAGGAGGTGAGGTTGCAGGGAGCCGAGATAGCGCCAGTGCACTCCAGCCCGGGTGACGGAGCGAGACTCCATCAGAAAAAGAAAAAAAAAAAAAAAGAATAAGCCAGAAGATACGCTCCTGAAAGAGGTTACTCCTACGTTAAAATGTGAAAGGTTTCAAGGTGCCCCAGAGTGTGAAGAGAACATGCCAGCCTGGGGTGCCAAAGACTGACTTAGTCCAAGCCAATGTTTGCTACGTCCAGCTTCTAACAGTTCTATCAGAGACCACAAAGAGGAAGAGTAAGAACAGCAGCGTTCAACACAATGTGCCGATTGCTCCGGGGCTAGGGGGCGGTTAGGAAGCTCGCCTATACGAACTCCCCTCTCCTCTCAGGCCTATTCCGCAGTCTCCTCTGAGCGCCTGGGACCTCCACCCCAGTGAACACGCACAGGGCGCCCCAGGGCGCCCCAGTTCACGTCCGTGAATATAATCCAACCCCCCTGTCGGCCATGCTTCCCAGGGACTTTTTTTTTTTGAGACGGAGTCCCGCTCTGTCGCCCAGGCTGGAGTGCGGTGGCGAGATCTCAGGTCACTGCAACCTCCCCCTCCCGGGTTCAAGCTATTCTCCTGTCTCAGCCTCCCGAGTAGCTGGGATTACAGGCGTGCGCCACCACGCCCGACTAATTTTTGTATTTTTCCTAGAGACGGAGTTTCAGCATGTTGGCCAGACTGGTCTCGAACTCCTGACCTGAGATGATCCATCCGCCTCGGCCTCCTAAACTGCTGGGATTACAGGCGTGAGCCACCGCGCCCGGTCGCTTCCCAGAGACTTTTAAGGGCACGTACGGCCTTTGAGAATATACGAGATGGCCCAGAAGCCCACCTTCGGCGGGTCCAAGTCTACACTCCAATCCCCGGGTCGACCCTCTGCGGACTACAACTCCCAGGTGCCCCATGCCAGGTCGTCGCGCCATTCCCTGGGGTCGTGCGCACCGCCTCCCGGATGCAGTATTCCGCCGCCCTGCCAGGTCCCGCCCCCTTCCGGGCCGCGGGACCTCTTACCTGCTCCGCCCTGTCGGGGTTGGTGTTAAGCAAGTTATTAAGTTCCACGAACATTCCGAGCTCCTGGCACTAACACTCTGGAGGAGAATCCGGGGTGCTGCAAAGACGATGGAGGCTTAAACGCACCAGACAGCCCGCCTCACGCAAAGAAGCGCGCATGCGCAACGCCACTTTTGCGAACCAGCCACAGCCAATGAGGCGGGTGTCTGGATGGGGCCGCTGCGCAAGCGCATAGACGTGCGTGGAGTCCCAGGTAGTTGGAAACGATGGGCTTTTCTGTAGGACTGCCAGCGGCCTGTGGCGGCTCATTCCGCGCAGATCGGCCTGGCGCCCGAGCCCTCCCAGTGGCCCCCAAAGCTCCACGCGACCGAGTATTCTCCTTCCCTTGGCCTCGCTCTCTGCCCAGCCCCGGGCCTCCTTTCCTCCACAGGTGGCTATCAGGCGCCCTCTGTATGCCCGACACTCCTGGGAGCTTGGGCTCATCGGTAAACGAAAACAAAGGACAAGAAATTATTATTTTTTAATTATTATCATTTTTTTTTTTTATTGAGACGGAGTCTTGCTCTGTCGCCCAGACTGGAGTGCAGTGGCGCGATCTCGGTTCACTGCAAGCTCCGCCTCCCGGGTTCACGCCATTCTCCTGCCTCAGCCTCCGGAGTAGCTGGGACTACAGGCGCCTGGCACCACGCCCGGCTAATATTTTGTATTTTTAGTAGACACGGGGTTTCACCGTGTTAGCCAGGATGGTCTGGATCTCCCGACCTCATGATCCACCCGCCTCGGCCTCCCAAAGTGCTGGGATTACAGGCATGAGCCACCACGCCCGGCCGACACGGAATTATATCTTGAAAAGTTATGTGGAGGAAAGCAAAGCGGGATTGGGGAGTAACAATGGGGGCAAGGTAGGTTTCAGAATTAAAGAGGTTGTCAAGGTGGGTCTCACAGAGAAAGGGTGTTTGCGGCCGGGCGCAGTGGCTCACGCCTGTAATCCCAGCGCTTTGGGAGGCCGAGACGGAGGGATCAAGAGGTCAGGAGTTCGCAGACCAGCCTGGCCAACATAGTGAAACCCCTTCTCTATTAAAAATACAAAAAATTAGCCGGGCGTGGTGGGGGGAGCCTGTAATTCCAGCCACTGGGGAGGCTGAGCCAGTAGAATCGCTTGAACCCGGGAGGCGGAGGTTGCAGTCAGCGGAGATCGTGCCATTGCACTCTAGCCTGGGCAGCAGTGTGAGACTTCGTCAAAAAAAAAAAAAAAAAAAGTGTGGTTGCAACACGCCCTGTATTCCTGTCCTCAGAGCCTTTGCACTAACTCTTCCCTCTTCCTGGAATGCCCCTTTTCCCAGATATTCAGCTGATTTTAAAATTCCCCACTTCCTTCAGGTCTTTGTTCAGATGTCACTTCATTCGTGAGGCCTTCCCTGAGCACCTTACTTAAATAACAAACTGTCCCTTTTCGAACACTTCTTTTTCCTTGCTTTTCTTTTTCCATAAGGTTTGTATCTATTATACCGTATATAGTTTTGTTCTAGCCCAATCAGCCTCAGTTCAGTGGACAAACCTGTAGTTCAACCAAAGTCAAGTTTATTGACAGTCACTAAAATAAAAGAGAATTGTTATATGATTTGGGAAAGAATCGAATTCAGGTGAAATTTAAGTGAAGCGGTGTTTGATATGCTTAAAGCACAGCACAGCTGTGTATGGAGGAGTCCTACTCTGGCGTGGACTGCAAAGGGGACCCAGGGTCGTTCCTCTGGAAACTGCAAGTTGTTAAGATAGATGTAGAATGTAATCGTTAGCTGAAGCTCTGCACCTGGGATGGAAATCGAGGCTGCTGCTCTGTGTCAAAGGGACGTAGGTCCTTCAGCCAAGAATGAGATGTTTCATGTTTATTGAAATGTGAGAAAGAGAAAAAAAAATTGGCCTAACCCTCACAGCTAGGTCTTGGTGTTCCTGTTGAGCATAAACAATTTCACGAAACATCAACATCAGACTGATAGTGATGGATCAAGACAAAACTAGACCACTCCATAATCATGTTGAACACAAAACACATACATTGTCCAAGCCACAACCAAACATCTCATTTCCCAGCAATAAGAGTACCTCTTCTTTACCAATCTTTTTAGCCTGATACAAGTTCTTTTTTTTTTTTGGCCTGATACCAGTTGTTTATCACATACTGGCTTTGCAAAGATGCCTCCCTGTAAATAAGATATATCAGGGTACCTAATCATAGAATTACTCCAACCTTCTGACAGCATCCGTCCCCGAGCAAAGCCGTACTTCCTTAAACCCTCCCCTAAATCACTTAACAAGCCCAAATCCTGTAATTGTTTTCTAACACTGTCTTAATGAGATACCCCATGGTTCCCCCATGGTGTACATTCTCCCTCATAGCAATGAGTAATAAACTTAATGTTTTCAGTAATAAGTATATTCCTGGTGGTCATTGCCTGGAGGGAATAGACGTGATGTCAATCAGCAAAGTTTTAATTTTAGAAAACAAAATTTCTTGCTGAGAAAGCAGTAGTCTCCACCAGGCGAGGTGATTCATGTTACATGGAAGGCTGCGGCAAGAGAATCACTTGAAGCCAGGAGGTGGAGGTTGCAATGAGCCAAGATCACACCACTACACTCCAGGCTGTGTGACAGAGCAAGGTCTGTCTTAAAAAAAAAAGAAAGAAAAGAAAAAGAAAAAAGTGGTAGTCTCTCAAAGAAAGGAGTTATTTATGAGACTACAGCTGCAGCATATTTAATCCCAGCTACCTGGGAGACTGAGGGGGGAGGATCCCTTGAACCCGGGAGACAGAGGTTGCAGTGAGCCGAGATCACGCCATTGCACTCCAGCCTGCACATCTATTATCTGTGATGATAAATAGCAGGACAGGTTTTCACAGTCTGAGCTAATTTTATGTTTCTTACTTTCCTTATTTGAACTTTAGTACCAAAAGGCAAGAGGACAGGGATTTTTGCCTGTCTTCTTTGCTGTTATTTCCTCAGTGCCTAAAAGACTGCCAGGCATTGGACCAGGTGCCGTGGCTCACGCCTGTAATCCTGGCACTTTGGGAGGCTGAGGTGGGCAGATTACTTGAGGTCAGGAGTTTGAGACCAGCCTGGCCAACATGGTGAAACCCTGTCTCTACTAGAAATACAAAAATTAGCTGGGCTTGGTGGTGCATGTCTGTAATCCCAGCTACTCGGGAGGCTGAGGCAGGAGAATCCTTTGAACCCGGGAGGCAGAGGTTGCAGTGAGCCAAGATCTCACCATTGCACTCCAGACTGGGTGATTATTTTCCAAAGTGGTTGTACCATTTTACATTCCCACCAGCAATGTAGAAGGGTTCCAGTTCCTTGGCAATAGATGGTGTGGTCAATCTTTTTAATTTTAGCCATCCTGATACTACACTACTTTTTCTTTTTTTTTTTGAGACACAGTCTCTGTTGCCCGGGCTGGAGTGCAGTGATGCAACCTTGGCTCACTGTAAGCTCCGCCTCCTGGGTTCATGCCATTCTCCTGCCTCAGCCTCCCGAGTAGCTGGGACTACAGGCGCCCACCACCAGGCCGGCTAATTTTTTTGTATTTTTTTAGTAGAGACAAGGTTTCACCCTGTTAGGCAGGATGGTCTCGATCTCCTGACCTCATGATCTGCCCACCTCAGCCTCCCAAAGTGCTGGGATTACAGGCATGAGCCACCACGCCTGGCCTCTTTTTTTTTTTTTTTTTTTTTTTTAGGACGGAGTTTTCCCCTGTCGCCCAGGCTGTAGTATAATCTGCGATCTTGGCTCACTGCAACCTCCACCTCCCCGGTTCCAGCAATTCTCCTACCCCAGCCTCTTGAGTAGCTGGGATTACAGATGTCCACCACACATCCAGCTAATTTCTGTATTTTTATTTTTTTGTTTTTGTTTTTTGGAGACAGAGTCTCGCTCTGTGGCCCAGGCAGGGGTGTAGTGGCATGATCTTGGCTCACTGTAACCTCTGCCGCCTCCTGGATTCAATCAATTCTCATGCCTCAGCCTCCCAAGTAGCTGGGACTACAGGCACATGCTGCCATGCCCGGCTAATTTTTTGCATTTTAGTAGAGATGGCATTTCACCATGTTGCCCAGGCTGGTCTCGAACTCCTGAGCTTAGGCAGTCCACCCGCCTCGACCTCCCAAAGTGTTGGGGATTACAGGTATGAGCCATTGTGCTTGGCCACATTGCGCTTTTAGTTTGCATTTCTGTAGTAATGAATGATGTTGAGCATCTTTTCATGTGCTTATTTGCCATCCATATACCTTTGGTGAAGTGTGTCTGTTCAAATATTTTGTCCTTTTTTTTTTTTTTTTTTTGAGATGGAGTCTCACTCTGTCGCCAGGCTGGAGTGCAGTGGTGCAATCTTGGCTCACTGCAACCTCCATCTCCTGGGTTCAAGTGATTCTCCTGCCTCAGCCTCCCGCGTAGCTGGGACTACAGGCATGTGCCCCCATGCCCAGCTAATTTTTGTATTTTGAATAGAGATGGGGTTTCACTATGTTGGCCAGGATGGTCTTGATCTCTTGACCTCATGATCCACCCACCTCAGCCTCCCAAAGTGCTGAGATTACAGGCGTGAACCATATAGAGAACAATTAATTTCTGTATATTGATCTTATTCTGCAACTTTGCTAAACTCGTTTATTCATTCTAGTTAGCTTTTTGAAGATTTTTCTTGGATTTTCTGTATAGATGATTATGTCATCCATGAATAAAGACAGTTTTCTTCTTCCTTTCCAGTCTAGATGCCTTTGATTTCCTTTTCTTGCTTGAGTGCACTGGCTAGAAATGGTGAGAGCAGACATCCTTGTCTTATTTCTGATCTTAGGGGAAAGCTTTCAGTCTTTCACCATTAAATATATGTTAGCTGTGGGTTTTTCTTTTTTTTTTTTTTTTTTTTTTTTTTTTTGAGACGGAGTCTCACGCTGTTGCCCAGGCTGGAGTGCAGTGGCGCGATCTCGGCTCACTGCAAGCTCCGCCTCCCGGGTTCCCGCCATTCTCCTGCCTCAGCCTCCTGAGTAGCTGGGACCACAGGCGCCCGCCACCGCGCCCGGCTAATTTTTTGTATTTTTAGTAGAGACGGGGTTTCACTGTGGTCTCGATCTCCTGACCTTGTGATCCGCCCGCCTCGGCCTCCCAAAGTGCTGGGATTACAGGCTTGAGCCACCGCGCCCGGCCAGCTGTGGGTTTTTCATGGAGGCCCTTTATCAGGTTGAAAATGTTCCCTCTTTTTGGTACTCCTTTTTCTGGCCTCTGTAGTTCTTGTATGCTGAATGCTTGTGTGACCCTCTGCAAGTCTGCAGGTTCTCTCTCTGTGCAACACTGTCATTTCTGGTACTCTGTCCCATGAACTCTAGCTGCCTTGGTCTCTCCAGACTCTCAGCTCTGTCTTTTCAACTCAAGGAGTATTCCAGGGCCAGGCATGGTGGCTCACGCCTGTAATCCCAGCACTTTGGGAGGCTGAGGTGGGTGGATCATTTGAGCCCAGGAGTTTGAGACCAGCCCGGGCAACGTGGTGAATCCCTCCCTATTAAAAATACAAAAACACCATGCGGGTGTGGTGGCACACACCTGTAGTCCCAGCTACTTGGGAGGCTGAGGTGGGAAGATTACATGAGCCTGGCAGGTCGAGGCTACAGTGAGCTGTGATTGCACCCCTGCATTCTAGCCTGGGCAACAGAGTGAGACCCTGTCAAAAAAAAAAAAAAGAAAGAAAAAAGAAATATTCTAGGCTCCACCTTAGTTTCTCCTCACTGTCTGGAAATTCTTTTTTTTTTTTTTTTTTTGAGACGGAGTCTTGCTCTGTCGCCCAGGCTGGAGTGCAGTGGCACGATATCGGCTCACTGCAAGCTCCACCTCCCGGGTTCACGCCATTCTCCCGCCTCAGCCTCCGAGTAGCTGGGACTACAGGCGCCCGCCACCACGCCCGGCTAGTTTTTTGTATTTTTAGTAGAGACGGGGTTTCATCATATTAGCCAGGATGGTCTCGATCTCCTGACCTCGTGATCCACCCGCCTCGGCCTCCCAAAGTGCTGGGATTACAGGCTTGAGCCACCGCGCCCAGCCTGGAAATTCTTTTAAGGTGGTATGAACTGAGATGATCCTAGGTTCATCACATTATTTTCCCATCTCTCATGGATTATGTCCTTTGCTGGAAATGGAAGTCTGTGGATTATCTTTTTGTTGTTGTTTTATTTTGCTTTGATTATCTTTTGAGATCCAAAGTTAAGAACATATTCCTTTACTGTTTGAGCTTATTGAGTTGTTTAAAAAAGGTCTTTCTTACCCCAAAGATCATAAATATATTCTCTTATATTTTCTTGAAAAGTTATAAAGGATTTCTTTTCACATTTAAGCCTTTAATCTATCTGCAGTTGATTTTTGTGTTTGGTGTGAAGGAATGCAGATCCATTTTTGGAATAGCATGTTGCATTTGATTTTGCTGGTAAGTTGATTGGTATTATGTTGGATCTTTTTTTTTTACTCCCCTTTTTTTCTTCCATTTCTTTCTTCTTATTACTTTTTGGTTCTAGTCTAATCCATGTATATTGAATCTTAGATATAGTTTGAGGATAATCAATATATATTTAATATAAAATATTGATTCTTCCTATATTTATTCATTCTTGTTTTGAGAGTGATGGGTTAGTTCTACTTATTTTCCCATTAGAAAGATGCCCTCATTGGCCAGGTGCAGTGGCTCACACCTATAATCCCAACAGGTTGGGAGGCTGAGGCGGGCAGATCACTTGAGGCCAGGAGTTCAAGACCAGCCTGGGCAACATGGTGAAACCTCGTCTCTACTAAAAATACAAAAATCAGCCAGGCATGGTGGTGCATGCCTGTAGTCTCAGCTACTCAGGTGACTGAGGTAGGAGGATGGCTTGAGCCTAGGAGACGAGGGCGAGGAGGGGTTGCAGTGAGCCAAGATTATACCATTGTGCTCCAGCCTGGGCAACAGAGCAAGACTCTGCCTAAAAACAAAACAAAACAAAAAACGATGCCCTCATGAACATACTAAACCATGTCCTTGGTGAACATATGCAGGAGTTTCTCTAGTATCTGGAGTGGAATTGTTGGGTTATAGGCAGAGGTGAATTTATCATAAAGCTGATAAAGCTAATCTACTGTTCATAATGTTGTACTCTTTTTGTCAAAGAGAACTCCCCTCCAATTATATAAGCTTCAGGTCCTGGAATACTTGGATTTGCCTCCATTGTTGTTTATGCACATGTTGAACAGAATAGTGCAACTATGGAAAATTCAAACAGCTTCTCTAAAGGAAATTGGGGAGAATGGTGTTGGAAGGACTGGAGGAACAAAAGGGTGAAGGGGATTTTACTTAGCAATTGGGAAGCTCCTACCTCCCCTGGCCTGGAGCACTCTCCTCTGTATTGAGTGGGCTGGAAGCCTGTAAACTAAATCTTCCAGACTGCTTTTCCAGCTGGCTTCCAATGCTGCTCTGTCAGGGAGACACTGGCAGGAGACTGGAAGGCAGGAAGAAGGAATTCTTCTGCTCATGATCACTCCCCTGGCAGGGTCAGCATCAGTAGTGGGTGACTGGGCTGCAGCAGACAGCGACAGTCTCAGCAGAGGCAGCAGGGGTGAGTGAGCGCAGGTGTCTGGCTTCCAGCAGCCACAAGGGGAGCCACGCCTCCCATGGCTCTGCAGTTCCCATAGCTCCCTCTGTCCACAGTCCCTTCACGCCCTCAGTTCACCACATCTTCAGCTCTGTTTGGATCTACAGGCCTTCGTCATCTGTATTTTCTTTCCATTAGCTCCATTTCCTTCCATCCCTAGCAGGAATCTATGAACTACCCTTGAATTCAGAGTTCTCTTGCAAGTACCCTCAACGTCTTCATCTTGTTGGCCTCCTGGGAATGGCACCTGCTCTGCAGCTCCCAGTCCTGGATGCATCCTTTAGCCCCACTTCTCTAGTGACCCTCACTACTAGAAAACAGCATGGGCCCTGCCAGCCCCAGTCCACATGGTGCTGCATGGACACCATGGCTCCCTGCGCCTCCCTGTCTCTCAGTTGATGAGTTGCTGCCTCATCAACAGGTTGTTGTCTGACACCTCTATCATCTGTGACAAGAGGTTTTTGTTTGTTTTGTTTTTAAAATAATAGAGATGGGGGCCACCAGGTGTAGTGGCTTACGCCTGTAATCCCAGCACTTGGCCGCACACCGTGGCTCAAGCCTGTAATCCCTGCACTTTGGGAGGCCGAGATGGGCGGATCACAAGGTCAGGAGATCATCCTGGCTAACCTGGTGAAACCCCGTCTCTACTAAAAAAATACAAAAAACTAGCCGGGCGAGGTGGCGGGCACCTGTAGTCCCAGCTACTTGGAAGGCTGAGGCAGGAGAATGGCCTAAACTCGGGAGGCGGAGCTTGCAGTGAGCTGAGATCCGGCCACTGCACTCCAGCCTGGGCAACAGAGCGAGACTCAGTCTCAAAAGAAAAAAAAAAAAAAATCCCAGCACTTGAGGAGGCTGAAGCAGGCAGATCACTTGAGGTCAGGAGTTCAAAACCAGCCTGGCCAACATGGTGAAACCTGTCTCTACTAAAAATACAAAAATTAGCCAGGTGTGGTGGCGTGCGCCTGTAGTCCCAGTTACTCAAGAGGCTGAGATACGAGAATTGCTTGAACCTGGGGATTGAAGGTTGCAGTGAGCCAAGATCACACCACTGCACTCCAGCCTGGGCAACAGAGCAAGACTTCATCTCAAAAATAAATAAATATAAATATAATAATAATAATAATAGTGATGGAGTTTTGCCATATTGCCCAGGCTGGTCTCGAACTCCTGGGCTCAAGCGATCCTCCCATTTCAGTCTCCCAAAGTGCTGAGATTACAGGTGTGAGCTACCACACCCAGCCTAGAGAGTTTTCATACCACAGAGTTCAAGGTGAACCTGTAGAACCCATAAACTGTTGACAAAAGAAAAAAGCGGGAAGCAGCCTTGGGTTATCTCCAGCACACCCACCAGAGGGCAGCAGACACTGGCTAAAGCTCTTAGTCACACATTCTCAGTGCTGGAAACAGTTGCAATGGCCAGCACGTGGGCAGAGCCCACTGCAGACAGTCCTCAGAGGTGGGAATCTGCCCTGCATCCGGCAATCTCTCTGCTGCCCCTGCCCCAGCCTGCCCTTAGCTCCTCTCTCTCGAGCCCAGTGGTAGTCCTCATGGGCTCTCCTGCTCTAGGCTGTCCTGACTTAAGGAATGTCCCCACTGCCCTCTTCCCTTCACAGCTCCCCTCCAGATCAGAGTGCGAGTCAGAGTCCTCACAGTGGCCTCACAGCCCTGGCTGCTTGGAATCCTTACCCACTGCCCACTCACCACGGCAGCACCAGGCTCTGCACTGTTACTCCAGGCCTCAGCACAGGCATACTCAGGGGCCATGTGCTTCTGTTCTCTTTGTTTATGAGCTATTCCCCCAGGTGTCTGCAGAGCACGTTTCCTTGAACTCCTTCAGGCCTTCCCTGAGCACACCCCTGTAGTAGACACAGGCAGACACCACATCCCTTTGAGCGGGACCCCGGGAAAGAGCGGTCACCAGACACCCTCCTGCAGGGCCCAGCACGCTGCATGCAGCCTCACCCGAGGCCACAGCCCTCCTAGGACAGCCTTCATCTGGTGACTGAGCAGAGCGGGGGCCATAAAGAACTGGCGTTTCCATCTCATGTGGGACTCTGTCCGACTGCCTAACTTCTCCAAGACTTTGTTGGGCGCCCACCACCGTTCAAGTTCTCCTGCCCGATCCTGCTTCTGCCTCCTTCCTTCCACAGGTGTTGGCCTCATATTCCATCTTAGCAAATGCCTCTGAAAAGCCCAGCCCGCAACACTCCAGCTCCACCCATCCCCATCCTGCTTTAGTTTTCTCTGCAGAACTTACCACCTCCTCACAATTCACTTTGCTTACCCAGTGCCCTTCCTCACTAGAATGTAAGCCCGGTGAGGGCAGAAATTTTTGTCTCTTTTCTTCGCTCATGTATCCCTAGCATCTAGAAGAATACCTCTGATACAGTAGGTGCCAAGAAATGTGAGGAATGAGACAAGGACCTGTGGTCGATGTAGTATAGCTGGAGAAAGATGTGCTTGCAAGAGGGTCACAAAAGATGACAAAAGAGTATATTTAGCCTTGCTTCCCCAAAGGCTGAGCTGAGTGGAGTTCCTTTATTAGGAAGGAAATAAAGGAGTCAGGCAGAAGTAGGAGAGGCCTGGGCAGGCAGGAGTTGTCAAAGTGGAGGAGCTGGCTGGGGTCTGGGAAAAGCCAGCAGTGTCTCCCAGAGCTGTACACATGCCAGACAAGTGACTGGAACAACTTTCTTTTTTTGTTTTTTTTTTGTTTTGTTTTGTTTTTTTTGAGACGGAGTCTCGCTCTGTTGCCCGGGCTGGAGTGCAGTGGCCGGATCTCAGCTCACTGCAAGCTCCGCCTCCCGGGTTCACGCCATTCTCCTGCCTCAGCCTCCGGAGTCACTGGGACTACAGGCGCCCGCCACCTCGCCCGGCTAGTTTTTTGTATTTTTTAGTAGAGACGGGGTTTCACCGTGTTAGCCAGGATGGTCTCGATCTCCTGACCTTGTGATCCATCCATCTCAGCCTCCCAAAGTGCTGGGATTACAGGCTTGAGCCACCGCGCCTGGCAACAACTTTCTTTTTATTTATTTATTTCAAGACAGGTTCTTGCTCTGTTGCTCAAGCTGGAGTGCAGTGGTGCAGTCATGACTCATGGCAGCCTCAACCTCTTAGTCTCAAGTGATCCTCCAGTCTCAGCCTCCTGAGTATCTGGGACCACAGGTGTGCACCACCATGCTCAGCTAATTTTATTTTTTGTAGAGATATTGTCTCACTATGTTGCCCAGGCTGGTCTCAAACTCCTTGCCTCAAGTGATCCTCCTGCCTCGACCTCCCAAAGTGCTAGGATTACAGGTGTGAGCCACCGTGCCAAACCGCTGGAACACTTTTCTGTCATCTTCTGTCTCCACTAAGTGGAGGGTCAACCCGAGTAGGGCTGGTTGCCTGCACCCCTGAGCTGTCTGCTGAGCCTGCCCCGCTACCCCATGTTGGAGGAGCCTTGGGTGGAGGAGACTCGCGTGAGGTGAGGCTGAGCACACAAAAGAAGTCAACAGTGACATCCGAGGAGAGTCTGTGAGGTGGTGTGTCCACCATGAGAGGAAGGCAAGGGCTGTGGGGGCCATGCTGGGAGGAGGTGGGAGAGATGCAGCCAACGCATGGTTGGTTTGTTTATTGATTGATTGATTTAGATGGAGTCTTGCTTTTGTCGCCCAGGCTGGAGTCCAATGGTGTGATCTAGGCTCACTGTAACCTGTGCCTCTGGGTTCAAGGGATTCTCTTACCTCAGCCTCCCGAGTAGCTGGGGTTACAGGTGCCTGCTACCACACCCAGCTAATTTTTGTATTTTTAGTAGAGACGGAGATTTTGCCATGTTGGCCAGGCTGGTCTCAAACTCCTAACCTCAGGTCATCTGCCTGCCTGAGCCTCCCAAAGTGCTGGGATTACAGGAGTGAGCCATGGCGCCCAGCCACCAGTGCATGATTTTTAGACCAGCCACTGAAGCCACAGCACTGGCTGCCTCAGAAGGGTTGGGGCAGGAGTCTGGGAGGGGTTAAACCAAGACTTGTAGTGGGGACAGGGAGAGGAGAAATGTTAAAAAAAAAAAAAAAAAAAAAAAAAAAAAAAACAAAAACTACCCAGGGCCAGGTGTGGTGGCTCATGCCTGTAATCCCAGCACTTTGGGAGGCCAAGGCGAGAGGATTGCTTTAGCCCAGGAGTTCAAGGCTGCAGTGAGCTATGATCATGCCACTCCACTCCAGCCTGGGCAACAGAGAAAACCCTGTCTCAAAAATACAAAAATAGAAACACAGGCTGGGCACAGTGGCTCACACCTGTAATCCCAGCACTTTGGGAGACCAAGACGGGCGGATCACCTGAGATCAGTAGTTTGAGACCAGCCTGGCCAACACGGTGAAACCCTGTCTCTACTACAAATACAAAAATTAGCCAGGCGTGGAGGCTGTAGTCCCAGCTACTTGGGAGGCTGAGGCACGATAATTGCTCGAACCCGGAAGGCGGAGGTTGCTGTGAGCCAAGATCATGCCACTGCACTCCAGCCTGGGCGACAATGTGAAACTCAGTCTCAAAAAAATACAAAAACAAAAAAACCAAAATAAAGTCTCTGGAAATGGTCCTAAGTGCATTCAGAAAATGAATAAATATTCAAGTGAATCTACTAAAACTTGGTAGGACTAATGAAAGCTATGATAGTTAAACCAACATGCATTCCTTCTTTCTCCTTCCCAGTTCAATGAGATGGAAAGTCCACTCCAGACTGGTTAAGCCAAGAACATAGGATTCCCTCTCCAACTAGCTCCCAGTAGGAGAACTGTCTTCCCAAGAGGGATAGAATGTTGGCATTTTCCACCCGGCCCCCAGCTACCTGTTGCTGAGGCTAAGCTCTTTATGAGTATGGCCAAGATGGTAGCTCTCTTAGTGCACCCAGACCTCATGCAGGGGATAGAGACTCTACATTGTGTGTGGTGCCACTGAGAATGCTGG
Organism: Macaca nemestrina; assembly: GCF_043159975.1. NCBI lineage: Eukaryota > Metazoa > Chordata > Mammalia > Primates > Cercopithecidae > Macaca > Macaca nemestrina. The sequence goes on from NC_092126.1 coordinate 110,923,979, forward strand.
GGCCTTGATTGTCTTAATGCTGATTCATAAGGCAGGGGCAAGCCAAGAAGACTTGGAGCTACTTCCCTACTCTCCACAGAGTGACAATCTCTTATTGCAGGTGTGTCACTCAGCAAGAGATGGGCCATTGTACCCGACCCCAGCTCCAGAGCTGTGGCTCAGAGATTTGGCCTGGGTTAAGGGGAAGGCTGGGAGCTTCAGATGTTTTCCCAAATGAATTGACTTTGTTTGCAAGAGTGTGGAGAAGTTCAAGCCTAATGGTGCTCTCAGAAACAATTGAGGTTCTGATTAAAAAAAAAAAAAATGCCATTAAGAGGAATTTGGAAAATTAATCAGAGATAGAAGCAAAACCATAGGTTGGCTAGTTTGCTAGACAGGACCAAGGAAAGGTACAGTTAAGAGCCATTCTGGAGTCACAAGTCTCAGTCATTGACCCAAAGAGATATCCCTTCAGGCCAGGCACAGTGGCTCACACCTGTAGTCCCAGCACTTTGGGAGGCAGAGGCAGGAGAGTCACTGGAAGCCAGGAGTTTCAGACCAGCCTGGCCAACATGGCGAAACTCCATCTCTACTAAAAATATAAAAATTAGGGCCGGGCGCGGTGGCTCACGCCTGTAATCCCAGCACTTTGGGAGGCCGAGGCGGGCGGATCACAAGGTCAGGAGATCGAGACCACGGTGAAACCCCGTCTCTACTAAAAAAAATACAAAAAATTAGCCGGGCGCGGTTGTGGGCGCCTGTAGTCCCAGCTACTCGGGAGGCTGAGGCAGGAGAATGGCGTGAACCCGGGAGGCGGAGCTTGCAGTGAGCCGAGATCGCGCCACTGCACTCCAGCCTGGGCTGGGCGACAGAGCGAGACTCCGTCTCAAAAAAAAAAAAAAATATATATATATATATATAAAAATTAGCCAGGTGTGGTGGCACACATCTGTAATCCCAGCTACTTGGTTGGCTGAGGCAGGAGAATCACTTGAACCCAGGAGGCAGAGGTTGCAGTGAGCTGAGATAACGCCACTGCACTCCAGCCTGGGGGACAGAGCGAGACTGTCTAAAAAAAAGGAGAGAGAGAGAGAGCGATTCCTTCACAAAAGTCCAGATTTAACTGGATTCCTCCGTAGAGCAATTTGTACCCCAAGGAATTGTTGAAAACAGTAGAGCAATCAGCCCGCAATTAGCGGAGTCTCACAGCTGTGTGTGGTCAGGGAATGAGATAAAGTCCTGCCAGAACCACTGCCATCCCAGGGCGACTGTGGGCATACCCAAGGCTGTGCCCTCTGGGGAGCAACGTAAGAGGCTTCACACTATGGGTGGTGATTGGGATTGGGGTGGGGGCCGATGAGTATAGACTTCACTAAATCCACTAGTCACCAGACAAACAAAAACCCATAACAAGCCATGGAACAGAGAAACCAGTGCCCAAAGTTTCACAATATATCACCTAAAATGTCCAGTTTCCAATAACAAATTACATACAAGACATGCAAAGAAACAGGAAGGTCTGACCCATACCCCAGGGAAAAAAACAGGCAATAGAAACTACCTGTGAGAAAGTTCAGATGTCAGATTTCATGGAAAGACTTCAAAGTAATCATTATGAGTATTTTCAAATAACTAGAGAAAACCATGATTAAAGAAGTAAAGGGGCTGGGCACTGTAGCTCACACCTGTAATCCCAGCACTCTGGGAGGCTGAGGTGCAAGGAGAGCTTGAGCCCAGGAGTTCGAGACCAACTTGGGCAACATAGTGAGACCCTGTCTCTACAAATAATTAAAAAAACTAGTTGGGTGGGGTGGCATGTGCCCCCAGTCCCAGCTAGTTGGGAGGCTGAGGTAGGAGGATCACTTAAGCCTGGGCAGTCAAGGCTGCAGTGAGCTGAGATCGAGCCACTGTACTCCAGCCTGGATGATGATAGAGCCAAGATCCCACCTCAAAAAAAAAAAAAAAAAAAAAAAAAAAAAGAAGTAAAGGAAGGTGTGATGAAAAGTCCCATCAAATAGAGAATATCAGTAAATAGACAGACATTGGGTGTGGTGGCTCACGCCTGTAATCCCAGCACTTTGGGAGGCCAAGGTGGGTGGATCACTTGAGGTCAGGAGTTCCAGACCAGCCTGGCTAACATGATGAAACCCCGTCTCTACTAAAAATAAAAAAATTAGCCAGGCAAGGTGGCGCATGCTTGTAATCCCAGCTATGTGGGAGGCTGTGGCAGGAGAATCGCTTGAACCCAGAAGGCACGCCACTGCACTCCAGCCTGGGTGACAGAGAGACACTTCATCTCCAAAAAAAAAAAAAAAAAAAGACAGAAAGAAAAAAAGAGATAGAAATTATTATTATTTAAAAATTTTTTAGAGACAGCCTCTGTTCCCTAGGCTGGAGTACAGTGGAGTGATCACAGCTCATTGCAGTCTTGACTTCCTGGGCTCAAGCAATGCTATCACCTCAGCCACCACACCCAGCTATTTTTTTTTTTTTAGACAGAGTCTTGCTCTGTTGCCCAGACTGGAGTGCAGTAGCGTGATCTCAGCTCACTGCAACTTCCGCCTCCCGGGTTCAATCGATTCTCTTGCCCTGGCCTCCTGAATAGCTGGGATTACAGGCGCCCACCACCACATCCAGCTAATTTTTGTATTTTTAGTAGAGACGGGGTTTCCCCATGTTGGCCAGGCTGGTCTCAAACTCCTGACCTCATGTGATCCTCCCTCCTCGGCCTCCCAAAGTGCTGGGATTACAGGCACGAGCCACTGTGCCCGGTCTTTTTTGTAATTTTTTGTTTGTTTGTTCGTTTGTTTGTTTTGAGACAGAGTCTCGCTCTGTTGCCCAGGCTGGAGTGCAGTGGCGCAATCTCTGGGTTCGTGCCATTCTCCTGCCTCAGCCTTCCGAGTAGCTGGGACTACAGGCACTCGCCACCATGCCTGGCTAATGTTTTGTATTTTTAGTAGAGACGGGGTTTCACCGTGTTAGTCAGGATAGTCTCGATCTCCTGACCTCGTGATCTGCCCGCCTCAGCCTCCCAAAGTGCTGAGATTACAGGCGTGAGCCACCGCACCCGGCCCTTTTTTGTAATTTTTATACAGGCAGGGTCTCTATTTGTCCAGGCTGGTCTTTATCTCCTGAACTCAAGCAATCCACCTGCCTTGGCCTCCCAAACTGCTGGGATTACAGGATTGAGATGCTGCGCCCAGCTCAGAAATTATCTTTTTAAAAAAGAATCAAATGGGCCAGGCACAGTGGCTCATGCCTGTAATCCCAGCACTTTGGGAGGCCGAGGTGGGTGGACCATTTGAGGTCAGGAGTTCAAGGCCAGTCTGGCCAACATGGCGAAACTTTGTCTCTACTAAAAATACAAAAATTAGCCAGGTGTGGTGGCACATGCCTGTAATCCCAGCTACTCGGGAGGCTGAGGCCCAAGAATCACTTGAGCCTGGAAGGCAGAGGTCATAATGAGCTGAGGTCATGCCACTGCATTCCAGCCTGGGTAACAAAGTGAGACTCTATCTCAAAAAAAAAAAAAAAAAAGAATCAAATGGAAATTTGGGAGTTGAAAAGCATAATAATTGAAATGAAAATCTCAGCAGTAGATTTAACTGGCAGAATAAAATATTAGAAAACTTGAATGTAGATCAACAGAGATTGTGCCATCAGAAGAACAGAGAGAAAGAAGAATGAAGAAAAACAAACATAGCCTCAGAGGAATGTTGGACACTGTTAAATATACCAATTATATCCATAAGAATACCAGGAGAAGGTAGAGATAAAGGAGCAGAAAAAAAATACTCAGAGAAATAATGACTGAAAACGTCTGAAATTTGCTATAAAGTATTAATACATCCAAGACACTCACTGAAATCCAAGTAGGGTAAACACAAAAAGATCAATGAACCAAAACATTATATTAAGAATTCTGGCCGGGCACGCTGGCTCACGCCTGTAATCCCAGCACTTTGGGAGGCCAAGGCCAGCAGATCACGAGGTCAGGAGATCGAGACCATCCTGGTAAACACGGTGAAACCCCGTCTCTACTGAAAATACAAAAAAATTAGCTGGGCATGGTGGCGGGTGCCTGTAGTCCCACCTTCTAGGGAGGCTGAGGCAGGAGAATGGCGTGAACCCGGGAGGCGGCGGAGCTTGCAGTGAGCGGAGATCGCGCCACTGCCCACCAGCCTGGGCGACACAGCAAGACTCCGCCTCAAAAAAAAAAAAAAAAAAAAAAAAAAGAAATCTGAAAGGCAAAGACAAAGAAAAATCTTGAAAGCAGCAAGAGAAATATGACTCATCACTTGAAAGTGAATGCCAATAAGCCTTACAGGTGACTTTTTTCTTCTTTTTTTTTTTAGACAGAGTTTCACTCTTGTTGCCCAGGCTGGAGTGCAATGTTGCAATCTCGGCTCACTGCAACCTCTGCCTCCTGGGTCCCAGTTCAAACAGTTCTCCTGCCTCAGCCTCCTGAGTAGCTGGGATTACAGGCACACGCCACCATGCCTGGCTAATTTTTTTGTGGATCTCGTGATCCACCTGCCTCGGCCTCCTGAAGTGCTGGGATTACACGCGTGAGCCACCGCACCAGGCTACAGGTGGCTTCTTATCAGCAACAACGGAGGCCAGAAGGTAGTAAGAAAGCATGTTCAGGCTGGGCGTGGTGGCTCATGCCTGTAATCCTAGCACTTTGGGAGATCAGGCAGATCACCTGAGGTCAGGAGTTGGAGACCAGCCTGGCCAACATAGTGAAACCCTGTCTCTACTAAAAGTACAAAAAAATTATCCAGGCGTGGCAGCAGGCGCCTATAATCCCAGCCACTTGGGAGGCTGAGGCAGGCAGGAGAATTGCTTGAACCTGGGAGGTGGAGGTTGCAGTGAGCTGAGAGCGCACCACTGCACTCAGCCTGGGCAACAGAGCGAGACTCCATCTCAAAAAAAGAAAAAAAAAAAAGAGCATGTTCAAAGAGCTCAAAAAAAAAAAAAAAAGTCAATCAAGAATATTAGGCCAGGCATGGTGGCTCTCACCTGTAATCCCAGCACTTTGGGAATCTGAGGTAGGAGGATCACTTGAGACCAGGAGTTCAAGACCAGCCTGGACAACATAGCAAGACCCGCTACCTTTACAAAATAATTAAAAATTAGCTGGGCATGGTGGTGAGCACCTATAGTCCCAGCTACTGTGTAGGTTGAGGCGGGAGAGTTGCTGGAGCCCAGGAGTTCAAGATGACTGTGAGTTTGATCATGGCACTGTACTTCAGCCTGGGCAACAGAGCAAGACCCTGCCTCAAAAAGAAAGAAAAGAAAAAAAAAAGGAATGTTATATTCAGTAGAGCCACCTTTCAAATTGAAGGTGAAATAGGCTGGACACGGTGGCTCACGCCTGTAATCCCAGCTCTTTGGGAGGCTGAGGCAGACAGATCATGAGATCAGGAGATCGAGACCATCCTGGTTAACACAGTGAAACCGTGTCTCTACTAACAATACAAAAAAATTAGCCTGGTGTGGTGACAGGCGCCTGTAGTCCCACCTTCTCGGGAGGCTGAGGCAGGAGAATGGCGTGAACCAGGGAGGCGGAGCTTGCAGTAAGCCGAGATGGTGCCATTGCACTCCAGCCTGGGCGACAGAGCGAACTCCGTATCAAAAAAAAAAAAAAAAAGAAGGCGAAATAAAGACGTTTCCAGATAAACGAAAACAGAGAATATGTCGCTAAGCTGCCTTACAAGAAATACTAAGGGAAACTTTTTTAGCCTGAAAACAAGCAACTCCAGATAGTAATTTGAATCCATATTTTTTTCCTGTATTTTCATCTTTTTTTTTTTTTTTTTTGAGACAAGGTATCACCTTGTCACCCAGGCTGGAGTGTAGTGGCACGATCTCGGCTCACAGCAACCTTCACCTCTCAGGATCAAGGTATCCTCCCACGTCAGCTTCCCAAGTAGGTGGAACTACAGGCATGAGCCACCATGCCTGGCCATTTTTTTTTTTTTTGAGACGGAATTTCACTCTTGTTGCCCAGGCTGGAGTGCAATGGCGCAATCTCAGCTCACCGCAACTTCCGCCTCCTGGGTTCAAGTGCTTCTCCTGCCTCAGCCTCCCAATTACCTGTGATTACAGGCACGCGCCACCATGTCTGACTAATTTTGTATTTTAGTAGAGATGGGATTTCTCCATGTTGGTCAGGCTGGTCTCGAACTCCCGACCTCAGGTGATCTGCCCGCCTCGGCCTACCAAAGTGCTGGGATTATAGACGTGAGCCACCACACCCAGCCACCTGGCCAATTTTTAATTTTTAATTTATTATTATTATTATTATTTTTTTTTGAGACAGAGTTTTGCTCTGTCGCCCAGGCTAGAGTGCAGTGGTGCAATCTCGACTCACTGCAAGCTCTGCCTCCCAGGTTCATGCCATTCTGCCTCAGCCTCCCCAGCAGCTGGGACTACAGGCACCTGCCACCATGCCCGGCTAATTTTTTGTATTTTTAGTAGAGACGGGGTTGCACTGTGTTAGCCAGGTTGGTCTCGATCTCCTGACCTCATGATCTGCCTGCCTCGGCCTCCCAAAGAGCTGGGATTACAGGCATGAACCACCGCACCCAGCCACCTGGCCAATTTTTAAATTACCTGTAGTAATGAGGTCTCACTATGTTGCCCAGATTGGTCTCAAATTCCTGGGCACAAGCAGTCCTCCAGCCTCAGCCTCCCAAAGTGCTGGGATTACAGGTGTGAGACACCACACCAAGCCTTGCCAGTGTTTTCATTGCCTTTATGCAGAGCCAAATTTTTGGAGGTCCTACCATTTTTGCTGACATCATTATACATTTTGCTGCTTTAGTTTTAGTTCTTCTAATTTTTTGCCTTTTGTTTAGAGACAGAGTCTCACTATGTTGCTTGGGCTGGTCTCCAATGCCTGGCCTCAAGCACCCTCAGCTTCCCCAGTAGCTGGGATTACAGGCATGAACTACCATGCCCAGCTATTTTAAAATTTTGTTTTATTTATTTATTTTCTTAGAGGCTCTCACTCTGTTGCCCAGGCTGGAGTGCAGTGGCACAATTGCAGCTCACTGCAGCCTTCAGCACCTGGGCTCAAGCAGTTCTTCCACCTTGGCCTCCTGAGTAGATGACACTACAGGCTCATGCCACCATGCCCGGCTAATTTTTTATTTAGATGGGAGTCTTGCTCTGTTGCCCAGACCGGTCTCAAACTCCTGGGCTCAAACGATCCTCCCACCTTGGGCTCTCAACGTGTTGACATTATAGGCATGAGTCACTGCAAGGGGCCTTCTGGCTGTTTTATTTTGAATTAGAAAGTGTGAGTCCTCCAAAATGGTTCTTTTCAAGATTGTTCTTTTCAATGCAACAATCTGGGTTCCTTGCATTTCAAATGAATTTTAGGATCATCTTGTCAATTTCTGCAAAGAAGTCAGCTGGGATTTTGACAAGGATTGCATTTAATCTTCAGATCAATTTGTGAAGCATTACCATCTTAATAATATTATTAAAAAAAAATTTTTTTTGAGACAGGGTCTCACTCCAGTTGCCCAGGTTGGAGTACGGTGGCCTGATTTCAGCTCACTGCAGCCTTGACCTCCCTGGGCTCAGGTGATCCTCCCACCTCAGCCTCCTGAGTCTCTGGGACCACAGGTACATACCACCATGCCGAGTTAATTTTTGTATTTTTAGTAGAGACAAGGTTTTGCCATATTGTCCAGGCTGGTTTCAAACTTCTAGACTCAAGCAATCCACCCACCTTGGCCTCTCAAAGTGCTGGGATTACAGGTGTGAGCCACCGCACCTGGCCCTCGCTTAATCATATCAAGTCTTCCAATCTGTGAACACAGGATTTTTTTTCTTTTTTTTTTTTGAGACGGAGTCTTGCTCTGTCTCCCAGGCTAGATTGCAGTGGCACGATCTCGGCTCACTGCAAGCTCCGCCTCCTGGGTTCACGCCATTCTCCTGCCTCAGCCTCCCAAGTAGCTGGGACTACAGGTGCCCGCCACCACACCAGGCTAATTTTTTGTACTTTTTTTAGTAGAGACGGGGTTTCACCATGTTAGCCAGGATGGTCTCGATCTCCCAACTTCGTGATCCGCCCACCTCGGCCTCCCAAAGTGCTGGGATTACAGGTGTGAGCCACCAGAACGCAGGATATTTTTTCATTATTTTGGTCTTTAATTTCTTTCAACAATGTTTCTTTTTTCAGTGTAAAAGTCTTACACTTGTTTTGTTAAATTTATTCATAATTTTTTTTTTTTTTTTCCTGACATGAAGTTTCACTCTTGTTGCCCAGGCTGGAGTGCAGTGGTGCAATCTCGGCTCACTGCAACCTCCACCTCCCAGGTTCAAACAATTCTGCCTCAGCCTTCCAAGTAGCTGGGATTACAGGCACGCGCCACCACACCCAGCTAATTTTGTATTTTTAGTAAAGATGGGGTTTCTCCATGTTGGTTAGGCTGGTCTCGAACTCCTGACCTCAGGTGATCCGCCCACCTTGGCCTTCCAAAGTGCTGGGATTACAGACATGAGCCATGGCACCCGGCCTTCAATAAATATTTTTAAGTAACTATGGCCAGGCGCGGTGGCTCAAGCCTGTAATCCCAGCACTTTGGGAGGCCGAGACGGGTGGATCACGAGGTCAGGAGATCGAGACCATCCTGACTAACATGGTGAAACCCCGTCTCTACTAAAAAATACAAAAAACTAGCCGGGCGAGGTGGCGGGCGCCTGTAGTCCCAGCTACTCGGGAGGCTGAGGCAGGAGAATGGCATGAACCTGGGAGGCAGAGCTTGCAGTGAGCTGAGATCCGGCCACTGCACTCCAGCCTGGACGACAGATCGAGACTCCGTCTCAAAAAATTAAATAAAATAAATAAATAAATAAATAAATATTTTTAAATAACTAAACATAAAAAAGAATATTTAATTCTTTTTGATGCTATTGCAATGGAATTTTTTTTCTGTGTGTGTGTGTAACTTTTTTTTTTGAGACAGGGTCTCACTGTGTCACCCAGGCTTGAGTGCAGCGACACAATCATAGCTCACTGCAGCCTCAACCTCTCAGGCTCAAGCCATCCTCCCACCTCAGCCTACTGAGTAGCTGGAACTACAGGCAGGCGCAACCATGCCTAGCTACTTTTTGTATTTTTTGTAGAGACAGGGTTTCACCATGTTACCCAGGCTGCTTTCAAACTCCTAGACTCAAGTGATCCTCCTGCCTCAGCTTCCCAAGTTGTTGGGATTATAGGCGTGAGCCACCACGCCCGGCCATTCTGTGTGTTTTGACAGATGTATAATGACATGTTGATACCATTATAATGTCATACAGAATAGTTACACTGATCTAAAAATCCACTGCACCGCACCTATTCATTCCTCTCTCCTCCAAAAACTTTGTTAACCACTGATCTTTTTACTGTCTCCGTAGTGTTATACTATACAGTATGTAGCCTTTTCAGATTGGCTTCTATTGCTTAGTGATAGGCATTTACAATTCCTCATGTCTTTTTTTTTTTTGTCTTTTTTTTTTTTTTTTTTTTTTTGAGACAAAGTCTTGCTCTGTTGCCCAGGCTGGAGTGCAGTGGCTCAATCTTGGCCCACTGCAACCTCTGCCTCCCAGGTTCAAGTGATTCTCCTGCCTCAGCCTCCCAAGTAGCTGCAATTACAGGTGTCCGCCACCATGCCCAGCTAACTTGTATTTTTAGTAGAGACGGGGTTCCCCCAATCTGGCCAGGCTGGTCTCGAACACCTGACCTCAAGTGATACGCCCACCTTGGCCTCCCAAAGTGCTAGGATTATAGGCTTGAGCCACCATACCTGGCCACCTCCATATCTTTTGTGGCTTGATAATTTATTTACTTTTAGCATTGAATAATAATCCATTGTCTGGATGTACCACAGTTTATTTATTCATTCACCTACGGAAGGACATCTTAGTAGCTTTCCCAAGTTTTAGCAATATGAATAGAGCTGCTACAAACATGTGTATGCAAGTTTTTATGTGAACATAAGTTTCAACTCGTTTGGGTAATACCAAGGAGCATGACTGCTGGATCATGTGGTGAGGGTGTGTTTAGTTTTGTCAGAGGCTGCCAAACTGTCTTCCAAATGGCTGCACCATTCTGCATCCCCACCAGCAATGAATTTGAGTTAATGAAAAATTTTTTTTTCATTTTCAGATAGTTGCTAGTGTATAGAAATATAATTGATTTTGTATGTTTATCTTGTATTCTACAACTTAACTCATTTATTAGCTCTAATAGTTGTATGGGTGTGTGTATTCTTTAGGATGCTCTGTATTTTCTATATAGAATATGCAAGTTCATGGCACATAGAAATAAAGATAGTTTTACTTCTTCTTTTCCAATGTGTATGTTTTAAATTTTATTTTCTTGCCTAATTGTCTAGGCTGGACCTTCCAGTACAATGCAACATCCAGATGTACATTTCCAGCCCGCACCCGGTTCCAGCTGCCTCACTGATGTGGAGTTCTAATTGGGGAGGAGGAGCCAGGCTTGCTGGAGCAGGGAAAAGCAAAAAGAGAAAGCAGATAAGCTACGAGTCTGCCTTTCTTCATGGTCTAGGACACATAGCCCTCCTGGGTAAATCAATCACAATCTTCCTGCACCCAGCTATCACCAGACCCTTGGCTGATAGAAAAATGAGAGTTAGCTCACTGCAACCTTGGTGTTATCATGACTACACAAAGCCCTCTTCAACACACAGCACAAACACCACCCTATAAAACTCCCAGCAAGCCTTTGTCTCTTTGCAGTCAGCTCCTCTCTTGCTGACTTGCCCGTTGCACCCTTGCAAAATATTTTCATACTTTTTCTAACAAATCTACCTTTCTTTACCTACAGCTGTCTTGGTAAATTCTTTTACCTCCCAGGTGACACCAGCCGCAGATAGTTGTGACCCGTGACATTTCAGTGGCCCATATGGGGAACCTCTCTCCTTACAGGAAACTCACCTCTCTCTCTTTCTCTTTTCCAACTTGGGACTCTTGGTGGAAAGCATCTAAGCACAGAAACAACTGTAGGTCTCCGGCTGGAGCTACATGCCAGTGGGACTGAAAGGTGTCCATGTGAAAGTGTGCGACTACCACCGGTCCAGATAGTCGCTGCTCACCCACAACAACTGACGTAGCTACTTAGCTGCCTAATAGAAGTCTCCAACCAACTCATGATCGCCTCACCAAACCTGCTTCGCCCACAGTGTTCTGCAGTTCTATTCTGCTTTTTTTTTTTTTGTCTTTTTTTTTTTTTTTTTTTTTTTTTTGAGACGGAGTCTCGCTCCGTCTCCCAGGCTGGACTGCAGTGGTGCAATATCGGCTCACGGCAAGCTCTGCTTCCCGCGTTCACGCCATTCTCCTGCCTCAGCCTCCCGAGTAGGTGGGACTACAGGTGCCCGCCACCACGCCCAGCTAATTTTTTGTATTTTTAGTAGAGACGGGGTTTCACCGTGTTAGCCAGGATGGTCTCGATCTCCTGACCTCGTGATCCACCTGCCTTGGCATCCCAAAGTGCTGGGATTACAGGTGTGAGCCACCATGTCTAGCCAGTTCTATCCTTCTAGTGTTGAAACCAAGTCATCCTTTGCTTCTCATTTTCTTTTTTTCTTTTTCTTTTTCTTTTCTTTTCTTTTTTTTTTTTTTTTTTTTTTGAGACAGGTTCTCACTGTCTCCCAGGCTGGAGTGCAGTGGCACAATCTCAGCTCACTGCAACCTCTACCTCCTCGGTTCAAGCAGTTCTCCTGCCTCAGTCTCCCAAGTATCTGGGATTACAGGCACTCGCCATCATGCCCGGCTAATTTTTGTATTTTTAGTAGAGACGGGGTTTCACCATGTTGTCTAGACTGGTCTCAAACTCCTGACCTCAAGTTATCTGCCCACCTCGGCCTCCCAAAGTGTTAGGATTACAGGTGTGAGCCACTGCACCCACCCTACTTCTCACTTTCTTTCATCCACATTGCGACCACCAGTAAAATCTGTGGTCTCAACCTTCACAATATGTCCAGAATGTGACCCCTTCCCACCAGCTCTAAAACCACCAGTCCACTATGAGCCTCCAGCATCTCCTGCCTGGGTCAGTGCAGTAGGCTCCTAACCAGTCCTCTTAGTCTACTCTTGCCCTAGCTTCAGCTAAGTGATCCTTCTAAAATTAAATCAGGCTGGGCGCAGTGGCTCATGCCTGTAATCCAGACACTTTGGGAAGCTGAGGCAGGAGGATTGCTTGAGCCCAGGAGTCCGAGATAAGCCTGGGCAACATGGCAAGACCCTGTCTCTACAAAAAATAATAAAATTAGCCAGGCGTGGTGTTGCGCAACTGTGGTTCCAGATATTCGGGAGGTTGAGGCAGGACTACTTGAGTCTAGGAGGCCAAGATTGCAGTGAGTCATGTTCACAACTCTGCACTCCAGCCTGGGTGACAAAGTGAGACCGTGTCTCAAAATAAATAAATAAATAAATAACAAAACTAAAGCAGATCACATCATCCTTCTGCTAAGAACCCTTCAATGTCTTTTACCACATTCTGTGAGAAAAGCTGGGGTCCTTACAGTGACCTAAAGGCCAAGGTTTCACTTCGTTTCATTTCATTATTTCATTTCATTTCATCCCCCTCCCTCCCTCCCTTCCTTCTTTCCTTCCAAGGGTGGGAATAACTCAGCCCCTGGCTAGAAGGCAAGGCCCCACTGCTGGGTGGCCCCCATGCCTTGCATTCCGTATTCCAGTCCCAGCTCAGGCGCTCCATCACTGAGTGGCGCTGGGAAAGTCATGGCCTCTCTCTGGGCCTCAGTTTCCCCATATGAAAGTTTCCACAGAGGCTGGTATAGGTGGCCAAATGTTTCCTTCCATCCTGACTGTCCAGGATTCTGTGATTCCTTTCTAAGCCACTGTGTCCTCAGAAAATCCCTCGTGCCAGCCTGTGGGTAGCTCAGGCCTTTATGGCAGGGTGAGGGTGGCCCCCGGGTCCTGGAGCTCTGGCCTCAAGCAGATCTGGATGGGGCTGGATGCCAGCCACCCACCAGAAGTGGGGCTGGGGCTCCCTGTGCTCCCCCAAAGCACCAGGCTTGGAGGGCATGGGATTGGCGGTCCCTCGTCACCTTTTGTTCCTGTCTCTGGGGCTTTGCAGGCCAATGGAAACGCAGCCCTGAGAATAAAAGGCCCTTGTCCAGAGTTCTGAGCCCTAATCCTCTTATGTGTCACCAGCGGAAAGCCAGAGCCGGTGGCAGAAGGGCTGCTCTGATTCCCTGCCAGCCCGCCCCTCATCCCACACTCTGGTGCCAACCCAGTCTCATCACAAAGGGCTACTGCCTCAGCCAAGCAACAGCACCACTGAATGTAATCACCACTCGGGCCCTGGCGATGGAGTGCTCAGACTGAGAGCTCTGGATGGGGCTTGGATGGTTCTGGAAAGGCTGAGCATCCACCCTGTCCTGAGAGCCACTGGCCAAGTCAGAGCCCCAGCTTTGCCCAGTGTGGCTGGGCCCAGGGTTCTGCCTCCCTCCCTTGGGATCCCAGATTGTTGTTCTAGCCATAAGGGGGCCCTGGATTAGGTAGTCATGGGACCTCTCTTGGCTCCCTCCTCCCTTTAGGAAGCGTGGACAGACCCGCAGCTCTCTGCTGAGACTGGCGGGGCCTGGAAGAGGTGGGTGCAGTGGCCTCCCACACAGAACCTCCCTGTCTGAATAGTGGAGGGACAGACTCCTCCATACAAGGCAAGAAGTGTCCCTGTTCCAGTGTGGCCTCTCAGAGGATACAGCAACCCACCTGACCCCTGGGGAAGCTGGACAAGGCTCTGCTGGACTTAGAAGAGTGGGTAGGAGCAGAGCAGATGACTGAGGTGGGGTTGGGAGAAAAGGAAGGAGGTGGGGCCTGCCAGGAGGACAGCGGTGCAGCCGAGGACAGCATTCTGAGGGTGGGGCGAGCAGCTGGCAGCAGCTACACAAGGACTGCAAAACATGATCCCTGTCCCAGAGGCCTGGGCATGCAAAATAGGGACACAGGTACCGCACAGAGAGAGGACTTCAAGAAGACAGAGGACAACTGGTCACCAGTTTTACCTGAATATTTAGTGGGGAGAAGTTAAAAACGTACCATATAAGCACTATAAAATCAGTGCTTTAAAAAGAAAACAAACAGCTGTGAAGTGAAATGCAAAATTTACCTGAATTTTTAAGACGAAACAAAGAAGTGTGTATCCATGGAGACACTTCAGACTCTGCAGGCAGATCCCGGGCCCTGTCTCGCTCCTTAGCCATATGTTTGAGTAGGGTGGCTATGTAATTGGGACTACATGACTACATGCAGATAGACCACGCAGTCAATCAGACAAGTGTCCCACCCACCAAAGAGCACAGTGTGGAGCCAGGGAGAAGGTAGATCCATCCACGGACAAGCGTGGTTTTGGTTTGTTGTTGTTGTTGTTGTTGTTTGAGACAAGGTCTCGCTCTGTCACCTAGAGTAGAACGCAGTGGTGCAATCCTGGCTCACTGCAGCCTCCACCTCCCAGGTTCAAGTGATTCTCCAGCCCCAGCTTCCTGAGTAGCTGGAACTACAGGTACCTGCCACCACACCCAGCTCATTTTTGTATCTTTAGTAGAGACATGGTTTTGCCATGTTGGCCATGGCTGGTCTTGAACTCCAGACCTCAGGTGATCCAACCTCCTCACCATGGTAGTCCCCAGGGCTCAAGCCTGCAGCCCACAGGGCCTCACATTTCTGCTTTTAAAGTAATTACTGCAGCTGGCCTGGAGACTCACACCTGCAATCCCAGCATTTTGCAGGGCTGAAGAGGGAGCCCAGGAGTTCAAGACCAGCCTGGGCAACATAGTGAGACTCTATCTCTACAAAAAATAAAAAATTGGCCAGGCGCGGTGGCTCACGCCTGTAATCTCTGCACTTTGGGAGGCTGAGGCGGGCGGATCATGAGGTCAGGAGATCCAGACCACCCTGGTTAACATGGTGAAACCCCGTCTCTACTAAAAATACAAAAAATTAGCCGGGCGTAGTGGCAAGCGCCTATAGTCCCAACTACTCGGGAGGCTGAGGCAGGAGAATGGCGAGAACCCAGGAGGTGGAGCTTGCAGCGAGCGCGCCACTGCACTCCAGTCTGGGCGACAGAGTAAGACTCCGTCTCAAAAAAAATAAAAAATAAAAAATAAAAAAAAATTAGCCAGGCGTGGCGGTGGGTGCCTGTAGTCCCAGCTACTTGGGAGGCTGAGGCGGGAGAATGGCATGAACCTGGGAGGCGGAGCTTGCGGTGACAAGATCATGCCTCTTTCATTCCAGCCTGGACGACAGCAAGACTCCGTCTCAAAAAAAAAAAAAGAAATACTGGGTTGAAGTAGGACATCTTGAATGAGTGACTTCCCCACACTGCAACCTCGATGAAATTCACTGAACTTCAGGTTCCTCCTGTTTTTGAGACAAGGTCTCCTCTGTTGCCCAGTCTGGAGTGCAGTGGTGCGACCATAGCTCCCTGTAGCCTTGACCTCTTTGCCTCCTCCTGCCTTGGCCTCCCAAAGTGCTGGGATTACAGGCGTAATCGTTTTTCTTTTTTTTTTTTTGAGATGGAGTCTTGTTCTGTCACCCAGGCTGGAGTGCAGTGGCGTGATCTTGGCTCACTGCAACCTCCACCTCCTGTGTTCAAATGATTCTCCTGCTTCAGCCTCCCAACTAGCTGGAATTACAGGTGCACACCACCACACTCCCTGCTATTTTTTGTGTTTTTAGTAGAGGCGGGGTTTCATCATGTTGGCCAGGCCGGTCTTGAACTCCTGGCCTCAAGTGTTCTGCCCACCTCAGCCTCCCAAAGTGCTGGGATTACAGGTATGAGCCACTGCGCCTGGCTGATTTTTTCAAAAGGTTAGGCCAGGCGCGGTGGCTCACACCTGTAATCCCAGCACTTTGGGAGGCTGAGGCTGGTGGATCACCTGCAGTCAGGAGTTCGAGACCAGCCTGGCCAACATGGTGAAACCCCATCTCTACTAAAAATACAAAATTAGCTGGGTGTTGTGGCAGCCTGTAATCCCAGCTACTTGAGACGCTGAGGCAGGAGAATCGCTTGAACCTAGGAGGCAGAGGTTACAGTGAGCCGAGATCACGCCACTGCACTCCAGCCTAGGTAACGAGAGCGAAACTCCATCTCAAAAAAAAAAAAAAAAAAAAGAAAGGAAAGAAAAGAAAAAGAAAGAAAAACAGTAAAGGTAATGCCTACATACATCTGTGGGTTGTCATGAGAATTAAATGAAATAATGCTGTTGAGAACTGTGCATAGTATCTGGCTGTGTGACAGTTATTACTAAGCTTATGAATCATGGCTTAATAAAGCCTAAGGATTTGAGGGTTACTCTGGAAGGAATTTCTTGGCCATCCAAGGGTTGAGCAGAAATCTCCTAAGTTTCCTCATCAAGCCCACTGTCCTCAGCAGTCCTGTGTGCAGTGCTGTGCAGAGTGACCTGCCACCTGCAGGTTAAGTCAGCTAAGCCAACAGGCTGGGAAACAGTCAACTAGCGACTCAGGAAACAAGAACAGGAGCGTCACAGTTTCCAAAGCATTGTTCACACTCCCCACCACTGCACCCCTCATCAGCTTGCTTTTAGTGCCACTAACACTGCACCCTGGGACCAGCCACCACAGGCAGAGAGGAGTGTGATGCCAAGTGAAGCAGCCAGGCTCTGGGGTTGAGACTGGTGAAGGTCTTGGTTGGGGGTACAAATGACACATCCAACAAAGGTGCACATGGCAGGTGGCACTTGTAGTTAGCTCAGAATTCTGGAGGATAGAATTGGAGCTCAAAAGAATTTCAACAGGTTAGAAATATGATACTCGCCGGGCGCGGTGGCTCAAGCCTGTAATCCCAGCACTTTGGGAGGCCGAGACGGGCGGATCACGAGGTCAGGAGATCGAGACCATCCTGGCTAACACGGTGAAACCCTGTCTCTACTAAAAAATACAAAAAAAAAACTAGCCGGGCGAGGTGGCGGGCGCCTGTAGTCCCGGCTACTCGGGAGGCTGAGGCAGGAGAATGGCGGGAACCCGGGAGGCGGAGCTTGCAGTGAGCTGAGATCCGGCCACAGCACTCCAGCCTGGGTGACAGAGCGAGACTCCGTCTCAAAAAAAAAAAAAAAAAAAAAGAAATATGATACTCAGTTTTTACAAAGGCCAAGTCTGTCCTTGTGCCCCCAAACCCATCTGAACAAATGGAGTAGTACTTTTTTTTTTTGAGACGGAGTCTCGCTCTGTCGCCCAGGCTGGAGTGCAGTGGTGCAATCTTGGCTCACTGCAACCTCCGCTGCCCGGGTTCACACCATTCTCCTGCCTCAGTCTCCCAAGTAGCTGGGACTACTGGAGCCCGCCATCTCGCCCGGCTAATTTTGTGTATTTTTAGTAGAGATGGGGTTTCTTTTTTTTTTTTTTTTGAGACGGAGTTTCGCTCTTTTTGCCCAGGCTGGAGTGCAATGGCGTGATCTCGGCTCACCGCAACCTCCACCTCCCGGGTTCAAGCGATTCTCCTGCCTCAGCCTCCCAAGTAGCTGGGATTGCAGGCATGCGCCACCATGCCTGGCTAATTTTGTGTTTTTAGTAGAGACGGGTTTCTCCATTTTGGTCAGGCTGGTCTTAAACTCCCGACCTCGGGTGATCCACCCGCCTCAGCCTCCCAAAGTGCTGGGATTACAGGCGTGAGCCACGGCACCCGGCCAGAGATGGGGTTTCAACGTGTTAGCCAGGATGGTCTCGATCTCCTGACCTCGTGATCCGCCCGCCTTGGCCTCCCAAAGTGCTGGGATTACAGGCATTAGCCACCGTGCCTGGCCTGGAGTAGTACTTCTATCAGAAAAATGACACTGGGGACCAGCTCAGGGTGACTAAACTGAGAGAGGCATGATGTTAGCAAGTCACTGAGGTCCTCAGACCTGGGCAAGAAGGGCTGTGATCTTCCCTATGGGGTAATGTTCCTCAGGGCCAAGGGACATGCCCACTCAGAAGCCACACTCACACCACGCTTGGCACCGGGGACCCCAGAATCTATTGCCCAAAAGGCCCCAAACCCCTGCTCCGCAAGCGATGGGGTCTGAGAGGAGGCTAAGGGATTGTGAACAGAACCAGAACGTGTGGTCTCAGGGGGCCACACATGGATCCCTGAAATCCCCTGCATTACAAGTACAGCCTGGGGATACAAGGAGAGGGACCAGGTTGGGGTCAGCAGGGCTCCTCTCCTGGCCCCAGCACATTCTCAAACAGAACTCTGAAGAGTCCAAGAAATCTAAATTCAAACTTGGCCTTCCAAGTCATCATGAAGGTCAGAGTGGAGATTTGCTTATTGAATGGTTTGCTTGTACAATTGCTTGTAAACTTTCAGACATGGGCCTCTGTGCATCCCCCAGTACTGTCCTGCAAATGTTCGTGTGTGCCTGGGCGAGGAGGCGTGTGTGCTCCTCTGAGTTCAGGCAGCACCTAGAGAAGTGCAACCCCTTCCAAACCCCCACAAATGTCCTAAGAAAAGCACCTGTGACATTGAGGGGCCAGGAGAGCTGTCACGTGAGGGTCAGCTGAGGGGACTAAAGACATTCAGCCAGGAGGAGAGAAGGTTCAGGAGCGGCACTCTGGTTGTATTTTGTTTTTGGAAAGTTGATGAAAGAAAAAGGAGGACTTACTCGTTTATTCCAAGTGCTGAGAGAGTAGACTAGGTCCACAGTGTGACTCAGGGAGGCGGGAGGGCTCAGTGAAAAAATGACCCATCTGACAAAAGGTGGGGAAGGCGGGGAAGGGGTAGAAGAACAAAACAGGGAGTAGAGCACGGTGGGAAGTCGCGAGGGCCTTCCTGCTGGAGGAAGTCCGACTGTGCGAGGCACGTGATCTTTGGAATTTTGCAGGGGTGATTTCAGCCGCAAATGGAGGTCGGGGCCAGCCTATGATCACGCTCGTCCTGCCCGGAGAGTCTCTCTGAGTCTGCCTGGGGAAAGCACGTTGCAAGTCCCTCACAGACAAGCCTCCCCTGGTCCCTGACATCATGTATCTGAAACTCTTTCCATTTTCCAGGAAGGGTAAGTTGAGGCACAGGACAGGGAAGTCACAGTGGTATGTGGTCACCAGCTTGTCCCGCTCCGTGTCAGAGGGGCCTGCAGTGTGCTCCTGCTGGTCATGCTCTCCTCCACCTTTTTCAGGTTGGCAGGGTCTCTAGGGTGGGTGACAGTTCTCACATGGACAGTTCTCCATGAATGCCAGAAGTTAGAGTCTGGTGTCTGGCATTTGGCAGGGCCTGGGAAGCCAGGGGAGCCAAAGGGAGGTCCTTTTTCCTGTGGGAACTCATTCCAGCTGCCAGCAGAGTGAGGAGCAAAGCCATGTCACTTGGCTTTCTGGTGGTTACTCCTGGCAACCTTGTCGTGGCCTTGGACATGGACCCGGTCTGCCCCAGGGTTTCTGTTTCTCCATCTGTAGAACAAGGGTGAACTTCTGCCCTGGCTGTCCATAGAGCTGGCCAGACCAGGAAGCATGCTGTCCTCCTCGAGAGGGCCAAGCAGTCGCCAGAGTAAAGACAAGTGGGAATCAGGGCCTGCCGCCTCCCAGGAGAGGCCCAATTAGAGCAGAGAGCAGTTCCCACCAGAGGCTCTGGCCGGCCCTCAAAGCTAGCCGCGTGGGCAGGCAGCAGCAGGCTGTGTGATTAACGATGGCAGCTCGGGCCGCCCACTGGGCCTGGCCTTGGGAACTTCCAATGAGCACACATAGTGCCAAGGGGGAAGAGGACCAGTTCCCTTTCTTCTGCAGCGAAGGGATGAGGGAGCCTGCCAAGGGAGCACCCGGCAACCAGAGGGCAAACCCAAACAAAGGGCCACGCTTTTGAGGGCTCCTGAGACCTCAGCACAGGCCTCCCCGAGGGCCTCAGAGTGGGGGTGGCATCAGGGGTCCAGAGTTCAGCTCACTCCACAGGCTCGATCAATACATCCTGAGGAAGGCTCAGCCCTCTTCCAAGCCCAGGGCCATGATGCAAACAAGAAACTGCTCCATCCTCAAGGAAACAGAGTCTACCATTCATTCATTCATTCATTCATTCATGCATTCATTCATCCATCCCTCCATTCATTCAACAAAGACTACCAACTACTGAGTGCCCTGGGACCATGTAGGGAACAAGACAATCAGGATCCCTGCTCTCAGAAATCTCTATTCTGACTCCTCAGGCAGAAAGCAAGTAAACCAATGTGGAAAAACTACACAGAGGCAAAGAGTGGTTATGGGCACTGACTCCACAGGCTGAAAGCTCTGGGTTCAAAGCCCAGCCCTGGCTGCACCTCTGATCACGAGAAAGCTATTTAACCTCTGTGCCTGGGCCTCCTCCTCTGTAAGGTGGGATAATAAAAGCATCTATCACACAGGATAGCTCTAAGAATGAAAGGAGTTAATATATGTAAAACACTTCAAGCACTACCTAGCACATAGTAAACACCACAGAAATTTTTTTTTTTTTTTTTTGAGATGGAGTCTCACTCTATCACCCAGGCTGGAGCGCAGTGGCACGATCTCGGCTCACTGCAACCTCCACCTCCTGGGTTCAAGTGATTCTCCTGCCTCAGCCTCCCAAGTAGCTGGGATTACAGGTGTGTGCCATCACGCCCAGTTAATTTTTTATATTTTCAGTAGAGATAGGGTTTCATCATATTGGCCAGGCTGGTCTCGAACTCCTGACCTCAGGTGATCTGCCAGCCTCGGCCTCCCGAAGTGCTGGGATTACAGGCGTGAGCCACCACGCCTGGCCAAGTATTTGTTAAATGAAAAATAAAGTAGTTTCCAGTAGAGACACATACTCTGAAGAACCTGAGTGGGAGGGAATGTCGGGGGAGGTGTGGGGTGAGGAGAGCCACATCAGGGAAGGTAAAAATTAGACTGCTTTTGGCTTCAAGTGATAAGAAACGTGGAAACTGGGCAGCTCCAGAACTGGCCATTTCAGGGACTCACGGACATCTTTGAAGAACCAGGCACTTTGCTGCTCTCTGTTCTGTTACCTTCAGCCTTGGCCTCAGGCTGGCGCCTCTTGTAGCCACAAGATGGCTGCCATTGGCCAGGCGCGGTGGCTCACGCCTGTAATCCCAGCACTTTGGGAGGCCGAGGCGGGCGGATCACGAGGTCAGGAAATCGAGACCATCCTGGCTAACACGGTGAAACCCCGTCTCTACTAAAAATGCAAAAAATTAGCCGGACGAGGCGGCGGGCGCCTGTAGTCCCAGCTACTCGGGAGGCTGAGGCAGGAGAATGGCGTGAACCCGGGAGGCGGAGCTTGCAGTGAGCCGAGATCGCGCCATTGCACTCCAGCCTGGGCGACTAAGCGAGACTCTGTCTCAAAAAAAAAAAATAAATTAAAAAAAAAAAAAAAAAAAAGATGGCTGCCACTGTGCCAAGCATTACATCTAAGGATGTAATGCATGACAGAGGTCACTGGAGAAGAGATCATCTATTCCTGGTGATAGAAAAACTTTCCCGGAATTCACCCCAGTAAGCTTCACTTCACAACTCATTTACTAGAGCAGCGTCACGTGTTCACGCTTAAAACTGATCACCAAGGCCAGGCACAGTGGCTCACAACTGTAGTCGCAGCACTTTGGGAGGCCAAGGGGGGCAAATTGCTTGAGCCCAGGGGTTTGAGACCAGCCTGGGAACCATGGCAAGACCCTGTCTCTACAAAATTAAAAAAATAATAATAATTAGGGGCTGGGCATGGTGGCTCACGCTTGTAATCCCAGCACTTTGGGAGACCGAGGTGGGTGGATCACCTGAGGTACGGAGATGGAGACCACCCTGGCCAACATGGCGAAACCCTGTCTTTACTAAAAATACAAAAAATTAGTGTGGTGGCGGGCACCTGTAATCCCAGCTACTCCGAAGGCTAAGGCAGGAGAACTGCTGGAACTCAGGAGGTTGCAGTGAGCTGAGATAGTGCCATTGTACTCCAGCCTGGGGAACAAGAGCAAAACGCTGTCTCAAATAAATAAATAAATAAATAAATAAATAAATAAATAAAAATTTAAAAATAAAAACAATCACTGGCAAGGTGGCTGAAATCACCTGGATTGGCTTACCAATTAGGACTCGCTTCTAAACGCAGGGGCCTCAGAGGAGGCCTGGTAACGAAACAAAGAGAAGGTCCTCAGGAAGGATCACCACATTGTTGTTGGGTAGGCAACCACCAAATGCTGCAACAGAGGGTCAGGGGAGGCCTCGTTGAGGATGTTGATCTGAGCGGGCATCTGAATGACGGGAAGGAGCCATCTGTACAGAGATGTGAGGGAAAGATGTTCTCAGCAGACCGAGGAGCACGTGCAAAGGCTCTGAAGTAAGTCTTGTTATTCAAGGAACATAAGGAAAACCAGAGTGGTCATAGGATGGATTGAACAAGAGGGAAACAAGACAATAATAGCTTTTGGAATTTTAAATATATAGGGAGAATTTAAAAATATTAACTGTAGCGTATATATGAGGAGAGAAACAAATGAGTTAGTGTTCTAAGGTTCTTTAATTGCCTGGGAAGAAGATAACAATAATGTTAAAACCAGACATTGACAAGAAAGGGATGCAAGTTATAATTTCTACAACTATGCTATCTAATATGGTAGCCACCAGCCATGTGACATTGAGGGGCCAGGAGAGCTGTCACATGAGGATCAATTTACATTTAAATGAAGTAAAATTAAACAAAATTAAAAATTCAGTTTCTTCGTTGTATTAGCCACACTTCAAATGCTCAATAGCACATGTGGTTACTACACTGAACAGCAGCCACACAGAATATTTTCATTCAGTACAGAATGAAAAATTGGTCAAAACTATTCTAGAGAAATTACTAAATGAATATGGAAAAAGCAAATAACTTTCATTTCTCTTCTTTTTTTCTTCTTCTGCTCTATCACCTAGCTGGAGGGCAGTGGTATGATCTCAGCTCACTGTAACCTCCACCTCCCAGGTTCAAGTGATTCTCCTGCCTCAACCTCCCGAGTAGCTGGGATTACAGGTGTGTGCCACCACGCCTGGAAAATTTTTGTATTTTTAGTAGAGACAGAGTTTCGCCATATTGCCTTGGCTGGTCTCAAACTCCTGGCCTCAAGTGATCTGCCTGCCTCCGCCTCCCAAAGTGCTGGGACTACAGGCGTGAGCCACTGCACCCAGCCTTGAAAAAAGCTAGTAACTTTCAAACTGACAGTGGCAAAGCATGAAATGATAAAAATAATCATTTCTTATTTTGCAAACTGGGCAATGGTAATGAATAAAATTTGAAATTTTAATTTTACTCATGGATTTTCAAATGAGTTTTTTTTTTTTTGGAGACTGAGTCTTGCTCTGTTGCCCAGGCTGGAGTGCAGTGGCATAAGTTTGGCTTACTGCAGCCTCTGCCTCCTGATCTCAAGTGATCCTCCCACCTCAGCCTCCCGAGTAGCCACAGTGCCAGCCTCATGCCCTGCTAATTTTTGTATTTGTATTTTTAGCAGAGACGGGCTTTCGCCATGTTGGCCAGGTTGGCCTCGAACTCCTGATCTCAGGTGATCTGCCCACCTCAGCCTCCCAAAGCGTTGGGATTACAGGCGTGAGCCATTGCGCCCAGCCGAGATATTTTTTTAAAAATGTTTTATTAGGTAGTGCAGGTCAGGCATGGTGGCTTACACCTGTAAACCCAGCACTGTGGGAGGGCAAGGCGGGCAGATCGTTTGAGGTCAGGAGTTGGAGACCAGCCTGAGCAACTGGTGAAACCCTGTCTCTGCGAAAAAAAATTACAAAAACTAGCTGGGCATGGTGGCACGCATCTGAGGTCCCGGCTTCTCAGGAGGCTGAGGCGGGAGGATCACTTGAGCATGGGAGGTCAAGCCTGCAGTGAGCCAAGATTGTGTCAACACTTTTTTTTTTTTTTTTTTTGAGATGGAGTCTCGCTCTGTCACCCAGGCTGGAGTGCAGTGGCGCGATCTTGGCTCACTGCAACCTCCACCTCCTGGGTTCAAGCAATTATCGTGCCTCACCCTCCTGAGTAACTGGGATTACAGATGCCCCTGACCATGCCCAGCTAATGTTTGTATTTTTAGTAGAGACTGGGTTTTGCCATCTTGGCCAGGCTGGCTTTGAACTCCTGACCTCAGGTGATCTGCCTGCCTGGGCCTCCGCACTCAGCTACTCAATATATTTTAGAAGGCTGACATAATGTTGATACCAAACATCCAACAAAGATAGGCAGGTTATAGGCCAATCTAACTCATTAACATATGTGCAAATACTAAAAATACACATTGGCAAATTTGGTCTAATAATAATTTGAAAGGTTAATGCATTTGACCAAGTTACGTTTATTCCAAAATTACAAGATTGGTTTAACATTTGAAAAATCGATGTAATTTTCTGTATTAAGCAAATAAGTTAGGAAAATTACATGATTATCCTAATAGACGTGGAAAAGCTTTTGATAAAATTTAACATCCATTAAAATTAAAACTCTTCAAGACTATGAATAGAAGAGAACTTTAATGTGATAAAGGGTAGCTGCAAAAAAGCTTACAGCAGGCAGTCTTGATGAAATATTGAAGGCTTTTTTTCCCTTTGAGACTAGCAATGATATGAGGATGTCTGCTCTCACCATATGTATTCTTACGGTACTGAAAGGTCCTGTCTAGTGTGATATCCAAGAAACAGAATTAAAATGTGTAAGGATTGTAAAGGAAGAAACAAAGCTATTACTTTTTTTTTTTTTTTTTTTGAGACGGAGTCTCGCTGTGTCTCCAGGCTGGAGTGCAGTGGCGTGATCTCGGCTCACTGCAAGCTCCGCCTCCCGGGTTCACGCCATTCTCCCGCCTCAGCCTCCCAAGTAGCTGGGACTACAGGCGCCCGCCACCACGCCCTGCTAGTTTTTTGTATTTTTAGTAGAGACGGGGTTTCACCATGTTAGCCAGGATGGTCTCCATCTCCTGACCTCGTGATCCGCCCGCCTCGGCCTCCCAAAGTGCTGGGATTACAGGCTTGAGCCACCGCGCCCGGCCCAAAGCTATTACTATATGTAGATTACATGATTTTATACATAGAAAATCCCAATGCACTGTGGGAGGCAGAAGCGGGAGGATTGCTTGAACTAAGCAGTTCGAGACCAGCCTGATAACATAGCAAGATCTCGTCTCTACTAAAAACCAAAAAATGTAGCTGGGCATGGTGGCGGGCACCTGTAGTTCCACCTACTCAGGAGGCTAAGGTGAGGGAATCACTTGACCTCAGGAGATCAAGGCTGTAGTGAGCTGTGATTGCACCACTGCACTCCAGCCTGAGCAAAAGAGCAAGACCCTGTCTCAAAAAAAAGGAGAAGAAAAGAAAATCCAAAAGGATGTATGGATCAATTATTATAAGGGTATTTAGCAAGGTTGCTAAATACCAAATCAATACTAAAAAATAATTGAGCTTCTTTACAAAAAGCAGTATGTATGTTTCAACACAAGAGGCAATATATAACTAAAAAATTAAAAACTAAAAAGTTGGCTGGCAGCAGTGGCTCACACCTGTAATCTCACCACTTTGGGAGGTTGAGGCAGGAGGATGGCTTAAGACCAGGAGTTCCATTTACAGTGTTATTTGTGCGTCACTGTAGTCCACCCTGGTTGATAGAGTGAGATCCTATCTGTAAAAAAATAATAATTAAATTAAAAAAAAAAAAACAAATCAGCCAGGCTCAGTGGCTCATGCCTGTAATCCCAGCACTTTGGGAAGCCAAGGTGGGCAGATCACCTGAGGTCAGGAGTTCGAGAGCAGCCTGGCTAACACGGTGAAACCTCATCTCTACTAAAAATACAAAAATTAGCTGGACATGGTCGTGGGTACCTGTAATCCCAGCTACTTGGCAGGCTAGGAAAGAGGATCACTTGAACCCGGGAGGCAGAGGTTGCAGTGAGTCGAGATCAAGCCACTGCACTCCAGCCTGGGCGACAGAGCGAGACTCCGTCTCAGGAAAAAAAAAAAAAAAAAAAAAAAAAAAAATATATATATATATATATATATATATATAGAATAGTTTCTACTGTAGACTTTATCCCTGACTTACTGTAATCTAGATACATTGTATGTGTATACACACACACACACACACACACACACACACACACACTTTCTCTGATGAGTGGAATCTTCATCATTCATTGTTGCTTAACTATATAATATACCTTATCAATTTCTTACACAAATCGAAACCACTATGTGAATTTAAGAACATAAATTTTTCTTCCCAAAATTATAGCTTGTGTTGCTATGGTCATTTTTCTATAGAATAGATAACTTAAAAAGAGTGAGAAAACAAATTCCACGGATCCCAAAGAAAGATCATTTCCATCACCATTGGTCCCACTAATGCTGCTTTTCAACCCTGTTTTCTACAAACTGGGGCTACAAAGGGAGGCTAGAATAACTTGTCCTAACTTTGGGACTCAAGACAAATGTTTTAATTTTTTAAGCATGTTTTTACATGTTGAGAGAAATTGAAATTTACAGATTAAGAAAAAGATAACCTAAAAGAAAGATGGACTCAAGAGTTAAGCAGGTGCTGCCGGGCGCGGTGGCTCAGGCCTGTAATCCCAGCACTTTGGGAGGCCGAGACGGGCGGATCACGAGGTCAGGAAATCGAGACCATCCTGGCTAACACGGTGAAACCCCGTCTCTACTAAAAAATACAAAAAACTAGCCAGGCGAGGTGGCGGGCGCCTGTAGTCCCAGCTACTGGGGAGGCTGAGGCAGGAGAATGGCGTAAACCCAGGAGGAGGAGCTTGCAGTGAGCTGAGATCCGGCCACTGCACTCCAGCCTGGGCGACAGAGCGAGACTCCGTCTCAAAAAAAAAAAAAAAGAGTTAAGCAGGTGCTTCACAAAAGCAGAAATCCAGATTGCTAATAAACATGTTAAAAGCTGTGCAGCCCGGGTGCAGTAGCTCACACCTGTAATCCCAGCACACTGGGAGGCTGACGCGGAAGGATTGCTTGAGCCCAAGAGTTTGAGACCAACTTGAGCAACATAGGGAGACCCCCATCTCTATGAAAAATTAGAAAATCAGCCAGGTGTGGTGGCACATAAACCTGTAGTCCCAGCTACTTGAGAGGCTAAGGTGGGAAAAGCCTGACCTCAGGAGGTTGAGGTCGCAGTGAGCCATGATTGCACCACTGCACTCCAGCCTGTGCAACAGAGCAACACCCTGTATCGAAAAAAAAAGCTGTGCAATGTCATTAATAATTAGAGAATGCGAATTAAAATCACTATTACTTGCCACTACATTTTAGCCAATAAGAATCTCTAAAATTGACAAGTATAAAACTATCAAGCACTGCTGTGGATGTGGAGCAAAGGCAATCCAGTGTTGGTGGGAGTATACAACCACTTTTTTTTTGAGACAGAGTCACACAGGCTGGAGTGCAGTGGCATGATCTCAGCTCACTGCAACCTCCATCTCCTGGGTTCAAGAGATTCTTCTGCCTCAACCTCCCAAGTAGCTGGGATTATAGGTGTGTGCCACCACGCCCAGTTAACTTTTCTATTTTTAGTAGAGACAAGGGTTTTACCATGTTGGCCAGGGTGGTTTTGAACTCCTGACCTCAAATGATCCTCCTGGCTTGGTCTCCCAAAGTGCTGGGATTACAGTCATGAACCACCGCGCCCGGCCTGATACAACCACTTTTAACTATGATCTTGTAAAGTCAAGATAAGTTAAATTCCATCCTAGCAATTCTGCTTCTAGGTATGTGCTCCAGAATTGCGTGCACATGGGTACCTGGAGGTGAATCCTTCTGATCGCCACATTCTTCTTCTGGTTTTGATAAACCATTGGCCAGAGTGTTACTTAGTCTGGCTGGCCATCTGAGTCCTTAGGGTAACTCTGCAATCTTGTTCCTATGTACTTTGTGTCATATTACGGTTATACACTCAGGAGACAGTATTATTTCCAAGCTTGCTTTAGAGGAGTTCCTCACACTTTCCCCAAAGCTGCTTGTATGCCTGCAATGAGCTGTTGGGCTGAGGAAAGCGCCTCTGCTGTAGCACCCAGCAAGGGTGGTATTCGCATGCTCCCTGCTCCTGGACCAGTGAAGCTGCCTCTGTTCCCCTGCTGGTACCCGCCCTTTCCCTTGGGCCTGGAGAACCCTGAATGAATTTCATGACACTGAGAAATACGCTTCACAAGGCAAAGTTTTTGGTCCGTTTTATTCATTGCTATATCCCTGATGCCTAGCTAGTCCTAGGAAAAGGCAAAGATTCTATAGATGAAGAGCCTTAGGTTCAGAAAGCACATGGCTCCTGAACAGAGAGAACTTCTAGCTCCGAGTTCAGTGTTTAGTGCTGCTTTCTGGAGCACAGATGAGCCTTTTCATCAGGATAAATTATCTGAGAAAGGACAAGGTCCCCAGAGAACTCTTGCCAGGCCTATGGATCACAGTCGTCAAGAAGCACAAACACTCTGGCAGGAAAGAGGACAGACGCAGATGGAAATCAATATACCCTGTTCTAACACTTCAGCCCCTTCTTTGGGTCCAAGACTCTTGGCAACATCCAGTAACTCTATTCCATAGGCCTCCGCCATCTCCTGCTCCCCTTCTGATCTGGGCTTTCCTATCCCTCTTGCATTGTGCTGGGTAGGTGAGACAGAGCCAAGGGCTTTGACACATATTTCATAACACTCTTGCAGCAGAAACAAAACAGAGCACAACACTAAGAAAACCTTCTGTCTGCTGAGATCTAGAATTTACAAAGCACTTTTTTTTTTTTTTTTTTGGAGACGGAGTCTCACTCTGTCGCCCAGGCTGGAGTGCAGTGGCACAATCTCGGCTCACTGCAACCTCTGCCTCCCAGGTTCAAGCAATTCTGTCTCAGCCTCCCGAGTGCTTTTTTTTGAGACGGAGTTTCCCTTTTTTAGCCCAGGCTGGAGTGCAATGGGGCGATCTCGGCTCACTGCAACCTCCACCTCCTGGATTTAAGTGATTCTCCGGCCTCAGTCTCCCGAGTAGCTCGGATTACAGGCATCTGCCACAATGCTTGGCTAATTTTATATTTTTTCTTAGTAGAGACGGGGTTTCACCACGTTGGCCAGGCTGGTCTTGAACTCCTGACCTCAGGTGATCTGCCCGCCTCGGCCTCCCAAAGTGCTGGGATTACAGACATGAGCCACTACGCCCGGCCTACAAAGTACTTTTACATCCAGTCCCTCTTGATTGGGCCTAATTGTGAAAGGATCCAGAGGTACCTATCCACGAAAGACAGGTTCCCTAGTTAACAGAGTCCAGAAAGGCCCAAGCAGAACCAACGAGCTGAAAGTGGGTCAGAGATGTGGTTAGGAACCCATGACACACGTCCCAATATGCAGCCCTATGCTACAGCAAAGAGCAGACTGAGCTCATGGCGCCAGCTAAACACCATCTGGGCAAGGGACCCAAGATGAAAACAGAGGACTTCTGTTGTTAGTAAATGGGAGACTAGGTAAATTGTACCAACTCTTGCACTAGGAGCCAAAACATTTGAAAAGCATCAAAGAGCTAACAAGATACTAAAGAATTACTAGGCTAACATCCCAGAGAGGACACGAATCCAGACAGGTGAGCCCAGCATTTGGGCCACTTGGGCCTGGAGGCAACTGCCCATTTAGCAGAGGCAATGGAGAGAATGGGTTGTGTTTCTGAAAGTTTTGTAGGGCTGGGCAGGGGGAGCTGGAGTACGGGGCCTACCAAAGGTGGAATACTGGTAAACCACTGCCTGTTTTGAGGTGTGACCTGAGAGGATTATACCCTAGGGTTAAGGATAAACCAGAAGCAAACCAGCCCTTGCATAGTCTGACAGGTCTGTGGCTTGGTTTCAGTGGCTTAGAAAATATCCAACCTTGAATCTGGATTACTGTGACCCCAGAATTCTAGTG